>NW_009259106.1:81255-135451 GCF_000687185.1 Egretta garzetta | reverse complement strand
ATATGAGGAGCGGCTGAGGGAACTGGGGTTGTTTAGTCTGGAGAAGAGGAGGCTGAGGGGAGACCTGATCGCCCTCTACAACTGCCTGAAAGGAGGCTGTAGTGAGGTGGGGGTCGGCCTCTTCTCCCTGGTAACAGATGATAGGACGAGGGGGAATGGTTTGAAGTTGTGCCAGGGTAGGTTTAGGCTAGACATTAGGAAAAACTTCTTCAGCGAAAGGGTTGTCAGGCTCTGGAATGGGCTGCCCAGGGAGGTGGTCGAGTCCTCCTCCCTGGAGGTGTTTAAAAGAAGGGTAGATGAGGTGCTTAGGGAGATGGTTTAGTGGTGGGATGGCAGGGTTAGGTTAAAGGCTGGACTCGATGATCTTAAAGGCCTTTTCCAACCAAAGTGATTCTATGATTCTATAACAAGTAAGCATTTAACTAAGTTAAAACAAAGAAACAAAAAATTGTAATAGCTGGTTTTGCATTAGAGCTCTACAAGGCAGGTTCCAGAGAGGTGTACAGACTGGACCTCTATAAAATGTGAAGCTGGACAGGAGGTGAGCAGCATAGAATAATGATACATAATTCACTGTTTTAAGAAATAAGGAAAAAAGTGATGGGTGCTGTCTGGGTAAAATGTTTCCTCTGCTGTTCCTTAAGAGTTAATGAAATGAAGTTAGGTTTGGTGAGAACTGTTCCCTGCCCCTAAGCTTGCGTGGAGTAGGACCTGAATTTTGGGATTAACAAAATTTTTCCAATGTTTCTGCCTGTGGGTGCAGTCTTCCCAGTCACTATGATTTCACTATTAAAGCATGTTAAAGAGTGTCTCTTTATTATATACTCACAGAAGCTGATAGTGGTAAAAATGTTATATCACTTAATCAGTCCAATTTACTGAGGTAGAGTAGTGGGATAGTTTGATAGATTTTGTGCTAGCACTTAATCTTATTACAACTTCCTTTAGGCTTTTTTGTCAAATGACATTTCCAAGTGCTGATTTGGTTCAAATCACTGGTCATCTAGTCCACTGTCTTGCTTTGGACTCCTGCCCTCTTACAGTGTTTTCGAAGAATGTGGAAAACCAGTCTAAATATATATATATATTTTTATAATGAGCTGGTTTATTAGAAGTTCTTCCCTGGGTGTGTTCACCTTAGTATTATAAGATGAGGAGAATGTTCCATCTCAGCTTTGAAGCGATGAGTGTTGGGCCCTGAAGCATGAGAGGAGTTAACCTTTTCCTGTTATGGATGATGTGACAGAAGCTCAGAGGAAATTTCCAGTGCTGCAGAACTGTAGTGCTGATTCCACTGTGAAAGCAAACCGAAACCTCTTCTGTTTCTATGCTGTGGTACTGCATGGCTGAGATTATGTCCCCAGGCAGAAAAAGTGACCAAATCCAAGTAAGTGAGAGGCCCATTCAATAAGAAAAATGCGCACACCTACATACATGCACACATGTGCATATGTACATGCACACACATACATATGAATAAATATGCACACATGTGTATGTATTCTTTCCATTCATATCATATGGACACATGTATCCCAGATTTCCAAAACATCATACTTTGGAATTTGAGGTATTTTACTATCACTCTCATTTCACGAAGAAAGAGGGGTTTAAATTTGGACTTGCTACCACTACGTTTTTGATTAAAAAAAACCCCACAAACAAACCAAAACACAAAAGCTGTAATTGCAAATCTGTAGTTGTATTAAGTAGTCCGAGCAGTTTTGAAAGAGAGTCTGTTAGAACTGATATGGAAGATGTTCTATTTGATTAGACTCAAACAGAGCCATCCTCTCATTTGATTAGAAAAAAGGAAAAGCAGAGAAGGAACAGTGTCGCTTTGTAGCTTTTCTGTATCTTTAGGTGCTGCAGCATTTTTTTTATTATTTAAAAAAAAAGACTTCCAAAAAACTGAAGCAAAACAAAGGATTTGGGCAGATTGTGTGAAAGTTGCAAACACCACTGTTTAGGATGTCATCATTTCGCATTATAATGTTGCTGAAGAAGGCCAGCTGGTGCAGTTAAGTCCCTTATTGGAAATTTTAGTCTGATTCATTACTGTGATTTGTAGTTGTACACAGAAACACTTAATCATTCTTATGCTCCAAGCTCTATTGAATCTACTGAAGGCTTTCTGGTTCTTTGCATAATTTGTGCTGCCAGTCTGCCAGCTTGGCAGTGTTTCAAGCTTGTTGCATTATCTGTGTTTGTTTGCACAGGAAGTGATGCTGCACGTAGGCTGAATTTACAATAATTCTTTTGTAATAGGCTAATGAGCAACACTACTTCATTCACAATACTAACATTATATGGCTTTGATTAGTCCAATTATTGTGTAACTATGCCATTGTGATCATACTTTCTACAAAGTACTGAAAAGGAAATTTGCTTAGCTATATCTTAATTGAACTTGTTGAGAAAATAATTTGGACTTTTAGGTGTTTGAGAGAGGTGGAAATGTGACTATTTTGGAGATTTTTATATGCAGTTTAATTTATTAGAGAAAAAAAGTGAAGTTTCTTTCTTACTATCTGTTTTGTTGCATTGGGAAGGAAAAAAGGTATATGTTTCTAACATTCATTTTAGTGGGAGTTATGGATACACAGCTAGAGGAAAACAGGATCCTCTAATGGAATTCAGTACTTCTCTGTAAGTAGCTTCTGCTAACACTAATGGAAGATACATATGTAGATTGCAAGAATGTATATTGCAGTACCAATGTTGTCCATATCAGCCTCACTATTTATTAAGGTTGTAATTTAGCCATTAAGTATTTATACGTTTTGCAGTCGAACTTAAAAACTCAAAAATTGCTGTCGTTAAGAAAAAAAAAAATACCCCCCCAACTGTGTCTGTGGAAATCTAAAAAAGAAAATATTTAGGTTTTAATGTATTTTTTTTTTCTTCATATGTAATATGCTTTGTAGGAGAGCAAAGCAAACTTGAAATATATGAGATCTAAACAGAACTTTCCTATTTATTAGTAGAACAGGTCCTTCCCATTATACTTTTCCCACCCAAAAATCCATGGTACACCTATCTTTAAGGAAAATAAGGACTCCTACTCTAGACTAATGCAGATGGACTTCAATTAATTTGGTAAATCCCAGGCCTTCTCATGTTTTCCCTGTTCCAGTAATCTTGTTCAAATTCTCAGTGGCCTATAGGAGTGAGAGGGTGCACTGGATAATGAGTTGGAATGATGAGTTTTTCAGTGATCATAAGTGTCCTACTTTGCACTTCTGCAATGAGATTATAAATTAGGATTGGGATTTTTTTTTTTTTTTTTCAGGGAAATGGATCCCAGCTTTCTGTATTTCTTTCTGTCTTGCTGGTAGTGGTTGAAAGCGCACTCAGTTGTACCACCTCCTAAAAGGCAGTAAGTTAGGACACTTCTGTTCAAAAACTAGAACATAGGAAAGAATTAGGAAATGTGATGTCTGATCTCGGAAAGCATTGCTGCTAGTGTACAACTTCTGACTAACCCTGGGGATTGTTAATGTGTTGTCTTGTTTAAAAAAAAAGTTTTGTGAGCTTTTTTGTTCTTCTTGTTTTTAAAATGGTCTTTTCCCTCACAGTATTCCTGAGAATCTACTACTTAAAAAGATTGCCTTTTTGTTAATGCAATTAAGAATAATGATGCAGATGGTGCTTATAAATGATTTCTCTGTTCTTAATGATGAAGTTGTGATTGTAGTCCATAGCAATAAAATTCATTGTGGACTGTTATGTAAACATTGAAATAATGCAAAATAATAAGAGAAAAATCTTTGAATATTCCTTAATCAGAAAAAATATGCAAAATTAATTCAGGAACAGTTCAGTACCCCTTCTTACAAATACCTATCTAAAGTGAAGCTTGCCATTTGCTTTTGTAGTGCTTTAAAAGTTCACCATAAGTATCAACTCTCAGTGTACTTTATTAGAATACATTATCAATTGTAAAATAGCTGATGCAAACATTTGTAATCAATTAGTGCTTAATTTGGGATTGGTGGGTTGTGTGTTTGGGGTTTGTTTTCCTTTTTTTTGTCTTTCAGTGTTACTGAAATACTCTAACACTGGGTAATGGAATAGAATAAAGCTTCAGGATGCTGGTATGTGAGGTGTTCTACAGGTTTTAAAATTTTTGTATGGATCTGGATCTGACTATAATTAGGTGCTTTTATGACTAGCTAGCATCAATTCTAATGCATTTCATTTTATGTGAAGGTCTTGCTTTGTAAGTTTTGTTTATAGGCTCAGAATAAATCTGTTGTTTTGCTTCTGTACCAGTGGTGAGAAAACTGTTAAATGTGTGAAATTGAGTAGGAGTAGTGTTCAAGGAACAGAAATCATTCTACTAATTTCCATTTGTGTAAAACAATACTTTTAAGGTTTCCAGTGGTGAAAAAGAAATTAATTGTAGCAGGTAGAGATATGCTTCACTCTGTGATGATAAATGTGCATATATAGGTGCTTTACAGTAAAATGTACTATAGCTTTTGGAAATTAAAGAATGTACTTAATGACAGTAAAGGCACGTCAGGAGTCACTAAATGTCTTTGTTACATGGTCAGTTGTATAAGGGATTTTTGTGTCTGTCTGGTAGTATTTTTATATTTCTGTTTCATTTAACATCAAACACCAAAACCCTTTTCATGTGTGCAGATTGTCAAAAGTAAGTTCGCTTTATAAAATGCTGTAGTCTGCTACAAAAGAACAGTAATATTATGCTTACAGGTTGGCTTCTTCCACAGGCTACTATGTATTCTATATCAGGTCCTTATTGCCTAAAAAAAAAAAATTCTTTTTTTCCTCATTTTAGGGTTTAACCTAAGTATTAGAACACTTACACCATACAAATACTTTTCATAAAGCCCTTATGCAACTTCTGTGTTAGTAGTAGTAATAATAATAAATTTTTATAATCACAATACAGTTAAAGCTCTATTTATAGCTTCCTGAATCTATGGGATCCACTGTCTCAATTCAGGCAGTATCCATACAGTTGTTTCAGGTATACTTTGGGTTTATTGCACATGTGCAGACTATCCATATGATGCATGCCACCCACAGATTCTGTGTCTGGAAGTCTCAGACTGTCTAGACAACACTTCTGGATGGGGAAAAGAAGATGTTATACCTGAGGAAACCTGCAGTCATGGTAACTGTGACTCCAGTGTGCTCTGGTTCAATTCCTTTGACCTTCAGTGATATACTTGAACATCCAAGGGCAGGTAAACTTTGGGAGTAAAATTTATATGAGCATTTTACAGTAGTAGGAATTTTTTTTAAATAGGATTGCAAAAGTGCACAGAATTCAGGATATATCATAATTTTGTGGATTGACTGTTACCTGCAGTTGCAGTTACAGTAGCAATAGGTTAATACTGATAATATAACCACTTTACCAATAGACACAGACTTGCAATTCTTAGCCTGTTCCATGAAACAATTTAAAAAAAAAAAAACAAAAAAAAACCAACAAACAAACGAAGGTCCTAATCCTCTTATCTCTTTAGGACAACTTTTCTCCACTAACTAATGGAATAGAGAGAGTAACTGACCACTAAACTAGTTCATAGCACCTATGTATCAAGCCATCCAAAGTTACCATCTTAGAGAATATACAGTAATCAGCACTTAATTTGTTCACTGTGGCTTAAGGTGTTTTAAGTCTTCATGTATTTAAGCATGACTATGTATGGTGACATAAATTATTTATTCTGTATTCTAATTATTACTCTTCCTACCTTAACTGTAGATTATTTTAATGCAGAGACTAAGTAAAACTGTTGTAAAATACAACAATTTGAATCTTAGAAATAATTCCTCTGGGAAAGATGTTTTCACAGAGGAATATACCTAGGTGGGC
Organism: Egretta garzetta; assembly: GCF_000687185.1. Taxonomy (NCBI): domain Eukaryota; kingdom Metazoa; phylum Chordata; class Aves; order Pelecaniformes; family Ardeidae; genus Egretta; species Egretta garzetta. The sequence continues at coordinate 129,594 of NW_009259106.1, read as the reverse complement.
TTTTTCTTGTCAGTGTTTCATATATGTAAAAATGTTTAATAATAAACTTTATTGTAATTCAAGGATTACTTCATTTCTTGGTCAGCTGAAGATCTGGGCACATAGATATTTCTGAAAATATTTGCGTGTCTTGTAGAATGAAGTCCCTTTGACTTTGCCTTCAACACTCACGCATTCATTTCCAGTGAGTGTTTGTAGTACCGAGTTTTGCATACTTGTGAAAATTAATTTGAAGTTTTAATTCCTAAATTCAACACTAGTCATGTTCTAAGCTTTTGCTGTTAGGCCTTCTTTTTAAAGAAAACCCAAAATATCATCTCCTCTCCAACGCTAAACTCATTGGTGCAGGGAAGAGGCAAATAAAAGGAAAGGTTATCTGAGAGGAGATTTAAGCTGGGGAAAAAGAGTAGTAAACATATGACTACAGGAAATGGATATCCCAAGGATATGAACATTTGATTTTTCATGTTTGGGGTATGCATGCTACTGGAGTCTGTAAAAGGTAAGAATACACAGCCAACATGATCTGGATCAGAATTAAATCCCTTGCTCTTAGAGGTCATAAAACAAACTTGCATGTTATGAAGTAGGATGTGAGGTCTTGCTGTCCCCTTATTCATTATTTCAGCCAAAGCTGGGGACCCGTGTGCTTTGACCCTTTTACCCATAAAATTCTCTTTTATAGGGAACCAACAACAGCCACGCTTCTAGGGTGACTTCAGCCCTGTATCTCACAAATTTGAGGCTTTTCCTGGAAAACTGAATTTTCATGCATATTCTAGAAGTATACTGACAATCATGTAACCATTTACTTCAAAGTACAAATGCTGGGGTTTTTTTACCTACACCACAAGACTTTTGTCATGCTCCAATTCACCTTTCCTGTCTTCAAATTATAAAACAAGGTAATTTATGTTAGAATGAATATTGTCTATACATTCTACTGGGAAGCAATCACAAAGTGCCATTATGAAGAACTCGGGGGGGAAAGGTGTGCAGATGCAGTAAAATCAAACAAAACATTGAGATTTGTGGTGAATGGTGAAGACAATAGTCTGTAAATGTTAAGAAATAGTTTTATGAGTGAGGTCTCATGATTTATTTGTGTTAATAGCCCTATTATCTCTGGCCACCTTGATAGATGACGCGTAGCAGAAACAGAAACACTGCAGGGCTGTTAAAAATATGATCAATGACCTAGAGAGACTTCTGAATGAAAAGGCACTGAAAAATGGGCACTTAAATTAAAGTTAACTTAGTAAGAAAGACTACAAAAGGATTTTATTTCTGGAATCATTGTTCAATTGGTTTCATTTACCATCTCATAATGAAGGAACAGGGAGAATATATGAGGCAGCAGATTTCAAACACATTTTAGGAACCTCTTTAATTCTGACTTGACACTGCTACAGAGCTCTTGGTCAGCATTGTGGTTAGAAGGAAAGCTTAGAAATGTGTGTAGAGAGCTAGAACAGTCCTCTAAGCTAGCATACAGGTAAAATAACTAATTTTTGTGACGTGGCAAACCTGTTCTTGGCAATAGAGGTGTAAGTTTTGCCTGTGATCACTTGCCTATTAAGTTTTTAGTATGGCTGCTGTCTGAAAGGAGCTCCTGTATTTGATCAGCAGACTGGACACTAGTCCAATTAGATACCACAATTTCCTTTTTTACCAAAGCTATTCAGATACCAAAAGATGCATTTATTTATATATGTTTGAACTTATAAAGACTGCAGTAAAAATAAAAGTTGAGCTAAACTATGGTCTACAGAGGGTAAAATACCACTGCAAGAAGTAACATTGCTCTCAGGATATTTAAAAACAAAAAAACCCCCATGCTTCTGTGCAAACAGCTGCTTTCCCAAGCAAATAGTGCAATGTTTTTTGTACCCCACAGTGGGGGCAGAAAATATTTTTTTCCATTTAAGTCATCCTGCTAAAGATTACAGTTTCCTTCCCCTGTGTAACCGTGGCCATTTTGTCACTCTTACTATGCAATTTTGGGACTTTAAAGCTGGATTTGTGGTTATCTTTTAAAGCAAGGCATTTGGAAACATGTTAAGCTCTAAGAGTGGTGAATTCATTGTTTTGCAGAGTCATGACTTTGACATGAAATTGGGCAGCTAAATTAGGACAAACGGTGTTTTGGGATGCAGAATACCAGGGGTGTCCTGCTGGGACACCAGCAAGGGCCCCAGTTGTATGAAGATGGAGTCTCTCTAAGAGTAACAGAGCAGAACAAAAGCTGAAGTATCTTATTTTCCAGTTTTTCTGAACAGTTTGAAATAATTTTTAAAATATTTAGGGAATTTTCCAAACTGTGCACGATGCAGAATGAAGAAATCTAAGTTTAAACAAAACCCTAAAAGCTGAACCACAGCTCCTGGTTTTACCTTCATATAAATTTTTATTATTGCTATTTTACCTTTTATAGCATGTTTTTGTTTCTTTAAGATTTTATCCCTTGACATTTTTCTTGTAGTTTTCTTCACTGTTCTCTCTCTTCAAATAACTCCCCTCTATTTTTATGTACTACTTTGCTCTTTCACAGTACTTTATATTTACACTCAGTATGGCTTAAAGTTCGTGCACTCATACCTGCAAACCTGAAATAAGCCCTGGTAAGGGATGCTTTATGGGGGCTTGAGTGGAGAAGGGATAGATTATATATTATCCTGTAGGTACTGTTTTATGGAAAACCCACATTACAGTAATTAAGTAAGGAAGAAAGAAAAAGGAAGGAAGATGCTAGACTGAGGATGCTTTATGTACATTAATTGAAAAAAAATTGAATTAAAATAGGAACCTTAATGACTTTCATAATGACAAAAGAACAAGTTATATCTAGCTTTTTGGCTACCAAGTTATTTTGTGGAATCAAGTTGAGGTTTTTTTTAAAGACATAACGGGGAATATAATGTCGGCGTACATAAAAGAGAACTGTCATGCTAGAATAAATAACGTGAGACAACATTACAGTAGTTAGTAAAACTTCTTTTGGCAGTCCTATTGACAATTTGTTTCTCTTTCATATACTGTCACAGATATTTCATCATAGATATCTCTGTTTTACATCGTTTTAATCTTTAAAATGATCTATTTTCTTTATATATGTGAATTAACAGCCAAGAAAACCTCACACTTTAAATACATTTGATTTTCTCGCCTCCAGCAACAGCAAAAATGATACTTTATGTTTTAAAAGTAGCGTCATTTATAGATGCCAATGCAAATAGCAAGGTTTTGTTTTAAACTGCTTGGGTTTTTTCCAGTACAGCAGCATCCCTATCTATCTCTGTGGGTTTAATATATCTATGACAAAAGCAGGCTAACAAATAAAACCAAATATGAATTAATCTAAATTGGAACTTTTTCAAGCTGTAAAATTCTACACTTACAGTATATAAAAAATGCGAAATTATTTCTGAACTATGAAGGGAACATTTTTCCCCCCAGTATGAGCCTCATTGTTTACGATCCTTGGATTTGATCAGAGAGGAAAAAGAGTATTAGAAATTAAAACTAGCTTTTGGAGAACATCAGTATTGTTGCAAAATAGGATTAAGTTTCAAAGAATAGGGGCAAACACAAGCAATATGGGGCCAAAATGGATGCTGTGCAAGTGCTACTGTTTCTTTTAGTAAGTTTAGTTGGTGTAGTGCTTTGTTGAATTAGGTTTTATATTTATCAGAGTGTTCCCCTCTCCCCCCTTGAAGTTTGTCAACACAGATTTTGGTATTCATTCAGGGAATTTCTGCGTATTTGGTAATATGGCTGACCACAGTGTACAGACCTGTTGCACAGTGAATGTGTAATAGAAATGGTACTCTCTGATGCTTTGGTGCCATGCGTATGCACAAATTTCACTGTGTAGGTAGACTTGATGAGATTAGACTCTGAGATATAAGGAGAAACACTCCTGACCTTCGAGGTTCTTTTATCTAAAAGAATATCAATAGAATAATTTAGTACAATCCAGAAGATGATCCTGCATGAATAGTTTGACCACCCATTTTTGGTCAACTCTCATCTTACTATACATTTATCGCTATATATTTGTTCTGAGCAGATGTCTAGATCAGATTGTCAGCTTTATCTTCCCATCTTCTGATGTTATCAGATACCATTCATAAATTCAGAAGATATCATACTGACAGAAAAGAGAATACCAACTTGAAAGTCATTCTCTTTTGTTTGTTTGAGGGTGCGAGAAAAGTGGTGCTGATACGCGCTCTTCCATCTATCTAAAGAGCACTTGGAAGACTGCAGTACCATTGACTAGATGGTCTAAAGGAATTCTGTTTTTTCACAGAAATGCTATAGCTGTTAATTAGTGCCAGAATACAGAAGTTTAGTTTTGTGAAGCAGTGATACTCAGATATACATAATCCTTTTAAAAACTGATGAGCTGTAAAGCAGTGTTGTTTGTAGCTTGCAAATGCTCTTCCAGCACCTGATTAGCAACATCGCCCAAAAACATCACAGCCTTTGTCACAAGTGAGTTAACATAATCACAACAGCAAAACCAGTTCAAGTTAATACTGATTCATTTTTAATTTAAATACTGTATAGAGATTACTGGTAATCCTGAGTGCCATTGCATAAGACAATTTTTTCTGCAAGTGTGTACTATGCCTTAGAATCTATAACTACAGGCGCGATATTGTGATGCTTTTGAGATGATTTTAGGAAGATAATGTGTTTTGGCTGTAGAATAAAGGGCAAGTAATGCTACCACTAGCATTACCAGACAGCTGGCCCATTTCAAGCCTTATTGCTTCTTAGCACCAGGCAGTAGATAGTAAATAAAGAGGCTTCATTCTGTGGTTTTCTTGTTTAGCAGATTCTTGATTTAGACTAGTATGAGAGTACAGTCTGGTTCAAAGTTGTTTAATTAAAACATGTGTCCAGGGTAGGTAGGTATATTACACAGAACCTGTAGTATAGGAGATTAATGATAAAAAAAATCCCCAAAACCAACCCAACAAAGTTTTACTGTTTAAGCAAAACAGGTGTACTTCTGGAGGTGGGGAGAACAATAAATTAAAACTGGTACATTGAGCTGTCAGGTGATGAGAGCAGCATCAGCCATGCAGAGGAACACACTGATGAGTGGAGTTAAGTACTGTAGAATGAAAGCCAAAGCGGGGGGGGAAAAAAAAAGTAACACTCACTCTAAAGCTGTGACACAGAGCAAAGAACATTTATTAAAATGGATGGCTGCAAGGGTGTGTGCCATAAAGAGACTCTGAAAGAAACCTCATTCACTTATGCAATTAAGGGATGCTCAGATCCCTAAACATGAATACTTTGGACGTATTCTTTGTAAAAGTGGCTTATTACTCCTCACAGGCATAATGAATTGCTAAATGCAATCTGGAGAGGCAGATACTTCCTTATGGCTATCTTTGAATTTTTCAATTTTGGCTCAAAATAGTTCTGTTACATGTACATCATATGAAAATAAGCTACTGAACTTGAAATACGCTGCTGTATGTGATGTTAGAAAACAATTTCAGGTAAATTTTGCCCTCTAAAGAATGGATTATTCTCTGTCCTTCTCCCATGTCTCAGTTGGTGTGAGAAAAGACATGATGATGATGGAAATGTCATCAATATAAATAAGGTGGAAAATGAGAGACAAAATAACAGCTGCAGTGAATGCAATAGAAATTTGCTTAAAATTCAGAACTAAGAGACTCAGGTAGAACATGCTGATTACAGGATATTTCCAGAAGTTATATTGTGCAATACCCTTTTTTTCTGTTGAAGTGCTAAAACTAAACTAAAGCTGATATAATTAAAAACAATAAAACACAAGAAAATGTATCAATACAGTAAAACATTCAAAGTTAAGTAGTGCAACAAATCAATTTGCCAGTTGAATGATTATTAAAATACATGCTTCATTTTCTCTTTATGGAGGGGAGGTGGGGGAAAAAGCAAATGAGGAATCTGTGTGGTAGCTTCTGACAAGAGAACAGAAAGAGAAAGCTTGTACAAGCTGCATCCATTAATATCAGCCATACTGTGTTTCATTTGTTTTCATTTGTTTTTCCCTGTAGTCTCATGATTTTGTGAGCTAAACCTGGAATGTGATGGAGAAGAATCAACGTTTGTTTTGCTCATTATAAATCAGTGACTTGTCATTTAAGCAAGGTATATGAACAGATACAGCGTGTGTTCTGCTGATAATTGCAAAAATTGTCACGGGCTTGCACTAATTAATCAGGACCACAGAACTTGACTGGATTTGCAATAAGTGTGTGTCCATGTGTTCATATATCAATACATACGCGTTTATGAAAGGCAGGTCCTGCTTTATTAACCTGATGTCCTGCTATTACAAGGTGGCTCACTTAGTGGATGAGGGCAAGGCTGTGTATGTTGTCTACCTAGACTTTAGTAAAGCCTATGACACTATCTCCCACAGGACTCTCCTAAAGAAGCTGGCAGCTCATGGCTTAGACAGGTGTACTCTTTGCTGGGTAAAAAACTGGCTGTGTGGCTGAGCCCAGAGAGTGGTGGTGAATAGAGTTAAATCTAGTTGGTGGCCCGTCACAAGAGCTGTTCCCCAGGGCTCAGTTCTGGGACCAGTCTTGTTTATTAACTTCAGCAATGATCTGGATGAGGGGATTGAGTGCCCCCTTAGTAAGTTTGCAGACGACACCAAATTGGGTGGGAGTGTAGATCTGCTCGAGGGGAGGAAGGATCTGCAGAGGGACCTGGACAGGCTGGATCGATGGGTCGAGGCCAACTGTATGAGGTTTAACAAGGCCAAGTGCCAGGTCCTGCACTTGGGTTACAACAACCCCGTGCAAGGCTACAGGCTTGGGGAAGAGTGGCTGGAAAGCTGCCTGGTGGAAAAGGACCTGGGGGTACTGGTTGACAGCTGACTGAATACAAGCGAGCAGTGTGCCCAGGTGGCCAAGAAGGCCAATGGCATCCTGGCTTGTATCAGGAATACTGTGGCCAGCAGGAGTAGGGAAGTGATTGTCCCCCTGTACTCCGCGCTGGTGTAGGCCACACCTTTGAATACTGTGTTGGGTTTTGGGCCCCTCAGTTCAAGAAAGAGACTGAGGCACTGGAGCATGTCTAGAGAATGGTAACAAATCTGGTGGGGGGTCTAGAGCACAAGTCTGATGAGGAGTGGCTGAGGGAATGGGGGTTGTTTAGCCTAGTTTGGTTGTTAGGCCGGGGGAGACCTTGTCACTCTCTGCAACTACCTGAAAGGAGGTTGTAGTGAGGTGTGTGTTGGGTCTCTTTTCCCAAGTAACAAGTGGTAGGATGAGAGGAAACGGCCTCAGGTTGTGCCAGGGGTGGTTTAGATGGGACATTAGGAAAAATTTCTTCACTGAAAGGGTTATCAGGTACTGGAATGGGCTGCCCAGAGAGGTGGTGGAGTCACCATCCCTGGATGTATTTAAAATGTGTTGGTTAGAGACGTCGTTTAGTGGTGGGCTTGGCAGTGTTAACAGTTGGACTTGATGTTCTTAAAGGTCTTTTCCAACCTAAACGGTTGGTAGGTTAGGTGTAAATGTTTCAAATTGTGAAGTTAAGAAAGAAGCATGCTGTATCAGAGTGACAAATGACCACATTTAAAAGCGTTGAAAAACTTTTCAAATAAACCTGTAGTATATGACATTTCGTTCTGAAATTATAATGTCAAATACATAATTGGAATGATCTAGGGTTTTGTGAGTACCAGTAAAAATCTATAATAATAATTTTAAGAGTTGTTACACTAATGCAGTCGTATTGTAGCGTTGCAGTACCTGGATGTTTCAGAGCTCCTACTTGAGAGAAAGCAGTTGTCCATTTTTATTTTTTTTTTCCCCAGTGGAAGAATCATGGGACGGGCATAATAATCTTGTTGTATTCTACACAATGCTTAGAGTACTAGAGACACCACTGAGTTGGCTATGACCTAAAAGATGGCTATATAGTGGGGGAATGCAGTAGTGAGCCTTCAGCCGTGGATGACAAAGTCTGGTTTAGGAGGCACATGTAGATGTTGTGCTTTCTATTCCTCCATGTTTTACAGTCAGTACACAGCATGGAAGTAATATTAATGGTATGGAGCAAGAAGTAGGCTGGATCCTGAAGGTGCTTAGAACATTATGTACCAAGGTCCTTTGAGCAATCTTGCAGCCTCTGTGGACCATATGCATAGATATGACCAAAGTAATCTTAAATTAGGTATAGAGCAGTTGTAATATCTCCAGTTGTGCTAGTGGAACTGCTCCCACAGTCCTCTGCCATTTGAATGCCCATAATCTAGGAAGAATATGGAGAGTTAGAGGGTACTCAGGAAAGAGCCACAAGAATAGCTGAAGGTCAGAAAACATACCTTAGCATGAAAGACAACAGGAACATCACATATATTTGTCTACAATGGAAAACAGGAAGAAGGCTGTGCAGCTGGTGTTTGAATACTTAATTGGGGACAGACGCTTTTTAACAGGCTCCCCAAAGTATCAAATATGTAAGATTTCACAGAGGGATCCAAATTAGGAAGTCTAAGGGTGCCTTTTCCAACTTCATAATACACAAGTTTCTTCATGTGTTATGTGAAGCTTTTTCTTGTTATAAAGCAAGTAATGATAGTAGAAACAATAATAGATTTAATCAGACAAGAAGTAGTCTTCTGTAAAGTGTCATACCTTTTTTTTTTTCTTGTACTTGCTTTGAACAGGGCATGTTGCCAGCCTTATCAACAAGTTTTTATGCATGATACCAGACATCCGTACGTTAGTCATGAAATCTAAAATAAATATTGCCATATGATTGTTTGTCCAGCTGACAATTCAGTGTATGTTCAGTTTAAGCTTTCTTTCAGACAGGTGTAAATGTATGTAGTTTGAATACCGTATGGACAGCACATCTTGATAACAACAAAATCAGAAGGAACATGCAATTGTACTTGCTTATGTAGGTTTTGCTGAGCAAGACATATAGGGTTAGCTGTCTTTTTTTTTAATAGAACTGAACACAACTGCAAATGACCCCAAACCCTTCTGAAAAGCCTTGCAAATAGAGAAAAACCTAAAAAGTGATGTCTGTGACTATAATGAAGCTTGTCTGGGAAGAATCCTGTAAAATGGAAGTCAGTATCATAAAAATATTTGTAAGGGCCTCATTCTTTATCACCAGCTGTGCTGTTTTATTTGTATAGTATTCAGCTGTTTACACCTGGTTTATTTTAATGATAGTGCTATCTAAACTCCAAATATGTTTGAGAAGTGTCCAGGTGTGCTTCGAAGTTTACATTAAATTCATGACCGCCAGGTCTGCCATACAGGAGGATGGTCAGCTAGAGTCCTTGAATGTGGCTAGCAAGCTCTTTGTGATGATATGTTGCTCTGTAATTTATTTAATTACAGTTAACTCTAGCATTTTTAATTGAGAGCTAGGCTTTTGCACTTCCACGTGGTGGTGATTCTTATGTCTTTGGTACTGTTGATGTTCTTCTCACAACCAAGTTGTCTACTAAAAATAAGTTCAATAACATATACATGAATTTAGAAGCAATGCTGATTGGACCATAGGCCTCTGTTGTTGTTTTAAGAAAAGGTAACAAATTCAAGAAAATAATTTCAGTTCCTTTCGAAAGTCCAGAAATAACCAAGTTGAAAAATAAGAGTTGATTATTAAATTGTATTTGCAAAAAGTACATTTACCAATGTTTGCATGACTATGAAGGTGGGAAAAAGCGTTCTTTGTTTTGTAGTTATTGTAGGTCAGCTCTTGCAAAAGCTGTAGAGGCATTTTTAAATATACAATTTGGAAGTAAGTGGAATGGTAAATTAGCTGCTGAATATAAATTTAAAGACGCGAAGACAGTTTCATAGACATTCTGTGTAAATGGAACATATATGTTCGTATTTCCTGCCAGCAGCCTTATTCTTAAAAGTGCTTCTGTGTGGGAAGAGGCATCACAGGACTGAGCCAATGTTAGTACATATATTTCACATTCCTGATGAACAGTGAGGATACAGAGATTATCAATGTTATTCAAAGTAGCAAAAGGTGATCTTATTAAAGTTTATGACATTGCTGTCTCATTTGTCTGCCTAGGTATCATTGTAGGAAAGTATGAGTAACCATTCTGAACACGTAATGGCACTATTCCTGAATTATATTTGCTCATTCTAGGTCTCTCCCTACCAGAGTCCACTTCAGGCTGAAAAGCATCAGTTTGATTTGGTAGAGACTTTAACTTCTTACATATCTTCACTGATAAGTGTCCTGGGTCATATCAGAACGCATTTGACTTCTTTCAGTTCTGACAAGTGAAGCTGGATTTAATTAAACTGGAGTTTTTTAAGCAGATTGGCCTGACCTTATAAAGACAAGAATGGCAAATATATTTGTCTGAGAGAATTAACAAGTGTGAAATCAAAATCCTAAGAGAAGGCTAAAACATTTCCTCAGGTGTTTACTACTGTTTTGTGTTTACCATTTCATTATCTCACTGACTACTCTATCAGAGTAATGTATAGCACTCAAGAAGTCCGTTTCTTCTTGTAAAAATCTGAATTTTACCACAGTTTAAATAAGATGATCTTGGACTCTTCCTTATTCCATGACCTGAAAATAAAGCATGTCTGAGGTCATGCTGCTGTCAGTAGGCAGTCCCAAATATTACCTGCTCTGACTATGCAATCTCATTTTTAAGCTTAAATTAGAGACACGATTAGTGTTTTGTTTTGTATTATATGGTAAAAGTACATGAATATTCATAACAACTTTAAGGTTTGTTGAGAGCTTTTCAATCATATGTGCATATGGGGGAAAAAAACCCCAAAGAATAATTTGTGTTAATAGAAGTTCCATAAAAATTGGTAGGAGAAGACTCATAAGAATATCTTTTTTTGAATATACAATTCGTATGTAGTGTACATAAAACACTGGAAAAAAGGAATCTTCAATCATATAGAAAAACTTGTGCAAATTTTATCACTACATCTCACTATTTAAATCTAAAGCTGAATCTTACAGATGTATTATGTATTCTGAGTTGTCATAGAACAGAGAAAAAGGATTCTGAAACATCTGCCTTAGGATAACAACAGAAGTGGATGCAAATCCAAAGACGTTTTCTTAGGAAAGAAAAAAATAACCTTTCTGGGAGAGAAAAAAACCAGTAAATCCCTTTATTTGACTCATATGAAAAAACAAGAAGATATTAGAGCTACCAAGAAGTGTTAAAATCTTTGGAGGAAGATGAATAGAGGACTGTACTGGATTTTTAGAGAGCAAGAAATGATCAGATATATGAATATATAAGAAAGCATGAAAGGCTTTTGGTAGGTGGTTTTTTATTGTTTTGTTTTTTCTCCTGAAGGGTGTTGCATCATCTCGTAATTTATGTGATGCCATTGCTGAGAGGGTGGTATGTTTTCCAGAATGTTACAAATGCTGTTCATGAGTATGTACCATCAACATGAAGTAATTTTAGCATTGGTATATGAATATGAGTATGCCTTCCCGTAGAGAAGAGATTCGTTTACTACATGAAATGGATTTTTTTAGAAAAAGTAAATGAACAGATGAGTTTTGGAGGGAAAAAAAAAAGAGCAAGTACAGAAAGAATGAAAAGTTTAAATGGTCAAGCTGTATATTACTTTAACTCCTACACTACATCAGTTACTTTGTAGAAATAATGTTTCTTTATTCTTCTTCTGTACTTACTATTCAGGAGGAAAAAAGGCATGTTCTTGTGAAATCAATCATTAACTGATATTTTCTGTCTATAAGCCTACCTAAAGAGCTGAACATAAAGTTTTGAAGAATGCAAATAAACTTTTTAAGTGCTGAAAGAAATAAAAGTTTTAGGCTGCCTTCTGGCTCTCAAATTCAAGTGATTGACACAGCAGATGTATGATGATAATAGGGAGAAAACAGAAACCCTTCTTTCAGACATTGATTACTGTGATGCTTATAAATGGACTTTTCTTCCCTCTTTTCTGTCATCTTTTTCAAGCAGACACTGCAACAGTTTCAATGTGAGGGAAGAAAGGGCTAGGCGCATGGGCAGCAAGAGTGAAACTTGCACTTACAAGGCAGTGAGAAAGATAGATTGCATACGAATCGCTCTGTAGGGTTCTGAATATGGTGAGTGGAATATCAATCTGCTTTTATAATGGCAAAAGAATGTTTTTGTGGCAGCCAGTGTTTAAAGCCAATAGGAAAATTAGCTATTTTCTATTGAAAACTATTCTGTAATTATACTCATCATAAAATAATAAATCTTGTAGGAGTGGCCATTCTAATAATAACATTAATCAAAATATTGTCACTATATGTTGTCTTTGGGCTATGGAAGTGATTATTAGTTACTTGATTGTTTCATTTATTTTCTTTTTAAAATTTTGTTTCATTTATTTTTCTTTACTCAGTTATTTTTATGAATCATAGGCATTAAGATGCTTTCTGATTAGAACTGTATCTGTAATTGGACTATCAATGCAGGTAACAAAAAGCATCATACTATGCAAAACAGGTTCTGAATTAATAACTTTGACTTATCTCTCAATAATAGATACATAGTCATTAAAAAATAAACCAGTATGCAACCCGGCAGTTTTGCAAATACGAAACATGCTAATACATAGGACCCACATTTAAAAGACACCAACCAAATCTGATTGTTGTACTTAGCTTATTATTAGGGACTTTTTAGATTCCTGTTCAACAAACCATAAGAATGTAAGACTTGACAAAATCTTCTGGCTATTATATCTAATTTTTAAAATTATTTTCATTGACTGAAGAGAACTGGTTTCTATATTTTTAAAAAAAAGTATTCTGCTTTATTAAATAATATGTAAAAGAAAAAGGAATTATTTTCACTTCTGTGTTATCTGCTGAAGAATTTCTTTGCTTTCTTTTGGAACACAAACTGATGTCTTTGTTAAGCTTTTTCCAATAAAACTGATAGTGAATATATTTATATTCAAAGAGGTAAACTGTAAGGAAGGCTGACACAAACTTATGTAATATTCTGTCTTTGCAAAATAGAAAATGATGGGTTTGAGAGCTGTTAATTCTTTCTGCTTTATAAAATGAAAGTTTTGAGAAAAGGTGACAACTCTAAGACAAATGATAAAAAAAATTACATTATAACAAGGTCAACCACTTAGATTTGCATAGAAAGCACTTATGAAAAATATTTGCATATCTTGGCAAGTGCTCAAAAGGTGAAATATAAGTTGATAAGTTAACATACACTATTAAAAATCTTCCTGAAATAATACATTATTGCTTTACCAAAGTGGGATGTTTGTGTATGAATCTCAGTTTTATTTTTTAATATTGCCTATACATGATATCAACTAAAATATGTATAAAATTATTTGAGGCTTCAATTCTGAAATCAGTTAAAATTGTGAACATCCTGTGGAGTGACTGGAGCTATCCAAATCTGCTCAACTATATTACTGTCAGTTTCTGCAGTGCTTATGAAAGATTTTACCATTGATTATTAGTGAGAAATATCATGGATTTTTTAAGATTTTACATACTGAAAGAATAATAAAGCCATTTTTTTAAAATAGTTAAACAACTGTGTAAGTTAGGAGATCCTGAGTTTCTCACTGTCTGGGTGAGTAAAAATGCATGTATTCACAGAAAGGGAAGGAGACATGTTTAGGTCAGTATTTTCACAAAGCGGAAGAAGTCTTCTAGACGAGGTGAATTAGGAAAAATAGTAGGAGGGTTGGTAAACTTAAAAATTATGAAGTCAATCTTGCCAAGGTAATTTCTGCATCACTGCATTATACAATATGTGGAAACAATATCTAGCAAGGGAAGCATCTTTATCATTTAAATGAGAATACATTTTCATTTAATTTCAGAATAATTGAAATCTTTTTCTGTAACTTCACTGTTCTTTCCCCACCTGAATTTATTTCTTTACCTTTATATGCATACACTCCCCTTCAAAATGTTGCATTAGAGAGGAAAAAAAAAATCGGCCCTTGAGTGACATTTTGCTTTTCATACTGAATATACACAGAGCTTCAATTATAGTAAACGTCTTTCATGTACAAGGGTCTTTTTATGTTTTGTACAGTTTCTGAAAAAAAAACCTTGAAAACTTCTAATAGTAGTTGTTTGTACTATCATGAGAATCATTAGTAACTCTCTTTCTTTTGGCCACAGCTTTCCTGTATCATTTTATGATGTATTTTGGCAGAAATTATCTGCTGTGGTAATTTATCTCTCTTAAACCCAGCAGATTTTTATCATGATTGCTAAACTAGGTGTCAACCCAGATATTGTTGTATTGGTTTTAGTTTTGTTTTGCACAGAACTAACAATTTAGGGTAAGCAAGTAATTGTTAAAGAGATTGCTTTCTGCACTGTAGTATAAGATATCTGAAAGAGAAAAAGAATTTGCCTCAAACTGTGTGGATATTGCAGAGCCTGGATTCAAAGCCTATGATTCTTTACCAGTTTGTATTCTTGTGGTTTGATTTTACTTGTCAACGCCATGGGGTTTTTTTGAAATTATATTGCTGTAGCCCTTTTGGCTGCATCTGCCCCTAGGAACCTGCTGAAGAAATAAGTTCCATGATGAGAAGGGAAGAAACAGAATCGAAGGCCCCTCTTTGTATACGTAATCTATAGGAACCATTGTTGAGTATGGATGGATGTGTGCATTGGGTCTCAGCAGGCTTCCGTGTGTCTGCTGTCCAGCTCTTTCTTCCTTTATAGATTCATGGACCTTTCTTCAGTCTCCATGGAACCTGGGGAAAAAGTGAGGGACCAAGAGAGTGCAGGACATGCTGGCACAAATTATCTGGTGGCATTTTTTGTGTTGTGTAATATAATGTTCTTTTGGAAAGAATTATTTTTTCTTCCTCAAAAAACATATGCTTAAAAAAGGAGAAAAAGGAAAAATCTGAAGCTTAAAACCAAGGCAGTAAAATCCCCCATATGTCTACATTAGTGTTTTGGTTCAGTTGCCAGTGTGCTACTGTGTGAAAATCTGATCATTTCACTTACCTTGCTTTGGTTTTAATGGTGGAGTGGCTTTCACGGTGTATGCAGTGGATTTATTTCCAAAGAAAAAAAGCAAGAGATGTGCTCCAGGATCCTACCTAATGTGTGTCAGCATGCCACACTAGAGCGAGTTCAATGTTAAAAAACTAAACAGAAAAACAACCCATGGCTCCCTTCTCCCCCAAAAGCGTTGGTGTTAGGTTCTAAGCACCAGGTGTTTCGTGCTGTATGTGTAATGCTGTGGTAATTGTTTGCTAGCTGTATTCATTGGAAGAGTTCTGTGGTGTTCTGTGATCTGAAGTCTATGTCTAATACTGCTAAATTAGCCCAAAAGGTCTTTATGATCTTTAGGAATCATTCTCTTGTTGCTATAAAAACATAGCATCCTGAGCTGTAGTTGTGATATGTGAAGCCTAATACAACAGATTAAAACTGTCACCCACTGGAAGTCAATAGGAATTTTATTATTGAAATCAACAGGGTCAGGTTTCTATTTACAGTCTTTAAATCCCAACCTACACACAAATGATACCAGTTAAAGATGTTACATCTTAACTTTTCTCAATTAGAATTCACTGACCATCGTACTGTAGAAATTATCAAACGTGATGTTTGTATTTGATTGTGTCATCTTTGAAGGATGTAGGGAATTAGCTTGCCTCCCAGCATATATAATTTTTACCTCCTTATATTGCATATATCTATTAAGTAATGATCGTTGCTAAGTAACGATCAGTGATAAAGAGGATTTCTCAGTGTGGCCTCTAGAAGGCACAGTGATTTGGATATCCCGTACATTAATATGATGTCAAATGGATGCCTGCATAGAAAATAGCCTCTAGAGAAATGACATCCTTTACTCTAAAAAATTAAAAGAAATGTGGTGTTTCCTATTGCTTTGTTGAAATTACGAATGTAACAAAACTGCCAACATTAGAAGAACTCAAAAATATATGAATATACTAGAGACCAACCAATACATAGTTTAAACTGTCTTCTAGAGTGGAGTTTTTTATACAATATGGAAGAATTTCTCATATCTCATGTTGGAGGCTGGAATAACTATGCTGAAGAGCCAAATCAGAATTCCTGTAACAGGTGAATTGCTCTGCCGTGTCCAAATGCCTGCTTCGTCCAAGTTTTTCTTACACTGTGTTCTTTACTTCCAAGCCTATAGTCTTCCCTCTCTGGACCACTTTGCTCAAGCAGTTTTTACAGTGCGCAAAGGTTCTGTAAGTAGGATTTGTGCTACCTAAAAGTACAAAATTATTTATTGTCAGTTAGACACAATATATAGCTAGGACTAATTTGCTGTCGGACTAAATGTGAAGATGCTCTCCACCTCTTGCAAAATACCAAATGAGTTCTTGCTGGCCAGACAGTTCAATCAAGTATGAGGAGGGTTGACTTGCATTGCTTCTTGAAATGGGCTGATGCTCGGTGTTGTTTAAACTGAGGATCAATTTAAACTTCTGACTCTGTTTTTTCCTTTTATGAGTTTATAAATTTTCATGCTTGTGGCTTGTTTTCCCACCACTCCTGACTGACCTTGTCTCAACAATTTTAGATCTGTCTGCAGTTTTACCTTTCTTATACTGCATGGTTCCACTCTACATAATTTCTCATAGCTCTTTCTCACAATTTAGTAGTTTCCTCAGAAGTTTGAGCCAAACATTTAGCCACGCTGTATCAAAACCTCAGTCCTTAGGAGGAAAACTAGGCAATTAGCTGTGAGTTAACTCTGTGTGCCATTCTTCCTTAGTCTGATGGTCCGAACTGATATTGATGGAGTGATGGAGCGTGCTTTGGTGACCTGCATGTCCAGATTTCCGTCTTAGAGACAGTGAGAGGATGGTTTATGCTCAACTCTCACCCCTAGTGCGTGAATCTAAAGTTTTGACAGCTTCTGTGGCTCAGGGCTTCTAAGTGGGATTTGTGGAGTAGGCAGGAATGAAAGGCAAAAAGTTACCAAAAGTTGACAAGTCATACAGAAGTTTACTTAAATCTGTGGCTTTCTTACTAAAACAAGCAAAACCCCTCAGACTCTGCTGTCCTCTGACCTGATTATCCACTAAGTAGTTCAGTACATATTCTGAAGCAATGAAAATAAGGATGAAGGACGTCTCCAGTATCGCTAGGTGAGAATATGGTTTTGATCTTACGCAGATTTCAAGGCATTCAACATTTCTGGGGTTGAAATATAACATCTATTAATACTGGGGAGGTGCAGTCTTGTTCCTTATCTTCAACAATACTTTGTAACAGTTTGTACAAAGAAACAACAAAAAAAATTTGTTCCCTGTGTTCAAAGCATTTCTTTAATAGTCTCATAGTTCAGATATTGTTTGTTCTCATGTGTCTCACTTGTTTTTATTGATGTAACATTATGTATCTGCTAGTTTACATAGACAGTGTAATAGCGTTATTACAGATTTTCTTACTAATGGTCAATTTATGCCTCTATCTTTAGAAAAGTTTGAGTGTAGTGACAGAATTTTGTGTGACAGAAAATAAAGTCTGTGATATGTATGAATGCTCTCCACATCTCAGTATTTGCCAAGCAAAATCCACTTCAGATCTGTATTTGTCCATTTCTAGTTAAATATAGAGGAAATACATGGAACTATGTCAGATCATCTCATAGGAATGCAGTAGACGTATCCATAAATAATGCTAAACTTCAGTGGAAGTTGATTATATTTCTGACTTTCCAATGTATATAAATGCCTGTCTTAGATAATGTGTTAGATAATAATGGACAAATTGTGCTCTCTGGAACTGGGACTCCAGAGAGTGCTATCACTGTAGGATTGGGTCTATGCTGGAAGAAGTGAAAGGCAGGAGGAGTGTGAAGAATGTGCTCGGGTTTGCCATCTAGATTTTACTAATTTTCCTAGGGTGTTTAGGAATCTGATCTTAAAGGTCTTTTCCAACCTAAATGATTCTGTGATTCTATGAATAGTGTCAGCTGGGAAGGAAGGGAATTTATATTTATGGAGGGGAGAGAGGATTCTGATGCAGTTACTCGCTGTCTCTTTTAGTATAGCCATCTTCTTAATCCTTTAACAAGGTTGTATTCTGTCATTGTCTCTAGACAATATGTGAACATCCTTTTTCTGTCTTTACCTAAAACAAAAGTTTTAAATCAGAACTTTTTAATAGCTACAGCTGGAAGGGGGGACTCTGAGATGTTGAGGTCAAAAGAGCTACTGTCTCTTACAATTTGGAAAGGCTATTTGGAACTTTTTCAACAGAGGTCAACTTTTCCTTCCTTCAGTTCTCTTATTCTGGACTAGCTTTTTTAACATCACATATACATAATTGACTACCATCTGGAAGTTAGGGACCTTGGTAAAAACATCCCTTTTTTTTTTTTTTGAAGTCCTAAGTATCTAAGCCAGGTTTTCTTGTCCTCTATTTGACCATTATCTGCCAGTTACCCACCCTAAATCTCTTTTTCTTTTTTCCTTCATTTAGGTAATTTGGATTTTCTTTATAATTTTTTTGTAGATCTATGTCTCCTAAAGGTGCAACCAACCATACAGCAGCTCTGATCAGAAAACTATGATAACATGTAATGATTTCGATTCAAGCTTTTTTAATGTTGTTCCTTCTTTGTAAGTTATGTTTTAACTGTGTTAGAAAAATATGTGCTGATCAATGCCTAACTATGTAAATTATAAGTGTAGCAATTGGAGAGGTCCTAAGACAGACCACAGTCTACTTTGTGCTGATAACCTTTTTTTTTAAAAAAAAAAATAAATACAGTATTGATGTCTCTAATAGCACTTTTTGTATTTTAAATATCTCAAATCTTTACTACCTTCCTCCCCTGGTGATTTACATAGTAATTTCTAACAAATTACTCCTTGAAATGCCTGCATTATTTGCCAACCTAATGGAAGAGAAGGTTGGCGTGAACACACACGCAGAAAGAAATGTTCCTCTAAATTCTGAAATAATACTGAGTAGGTATGCTTGGTGATCCTGACAAAAATGATAGATCATACCTAGTTCTCTAATGTCTTGGGTGAAGATGGTGGGGAAAAATAATAGCTGAATTTATATAATCTAACATGCATCTGCTAAACATCATGACGGTCCATCAAGAAATACAAACATCTTGCCAATGCTGTTAGTTTAAAGTTGCTAAAATGTACTGTATTTTGATTCCCATCATAACTTTATTCACCTTTGCTTTATTTTTCTCATATTTACTCAATTATTATTAGTTTCTTAAGACAGTTTTTTCTTTTATTTTTTAGGAATAGTGCAAAATAACAAAAGAAGTCAAAATATTATAGACATACACACACATCAGCAATAATGTCTTGGTTTCTTCTGACATTTGAAAGAAACATCTCAATAATATACTGACAGCTATAGTTTTCTTCCACGATGCTTCCACATGAAAAGGGAACTTTAAAGGAAATCCAGTCAACTCTAATGAAAGCAAATTAGATTTTACGATACAAGTGTTTTTTCTGATTGTGCCCCCCAAAGGCCATGGCAAAACATAATCAGGCAGTCTCTAAATTGGTATACTCCTAAAAATATCTAAAAAATGTAAATGTAGTTATCAGAGAAAAGTTATAGGAGTTCTCTGAAAGATTAGATTTTCAGTAACTCAGATTTGTTTCTGTCAGCCTGTATTTGAAGACCTGTATTTAAAGATTCTGAAATCTACCTATAAAGTAATCTTTTTTTTTCAAGTGAATTGGGCATCGTGTTTTATAGATATCATTAAATAAGTCATGTTGCTGAAGAGTTGCTTGCAGCTAAATTTTCAGTGGGTTACATTTAGCATTCTCAAAGTGTTTGGAGGCACGATCACTGTGTATACAGGAAGGTAAGTTTATGTATGCAAACAGGCACATAGGCTAGAGTAATTGAGCAGATTGCCTAATTATGTTTCTAGACATGCAGTTGCGTATGCAGTCTAAAAGCATATGCACAATTTGGTGCATGCAAATTAATGCAATCACAAGTGTTACTAGTAAATTAAACCTATATATTTAATTTTACCCTTTAGGTGCCAACGATGTCAGATAAGGCGGAGCTTGTGTATTCAGTAATAGTTATTCTATTACTAGACCCAAAGCCCTTTTCAGGAAGTTTAGAAGAATAAAATTTGTCAGTGGAAGAGATTGACTCTTATGTGGCATCATGTATTTATTGTGGCAAAATAGGAACAAATGCAAGAGCATTTATAGTGACTGCAGTGAAATCACAAAATTAAATGGCAGAATTTTAGTAACTGCAAGTTGCAATGATCTGCCTTTTCTTCTTGCATACTGAATTGAAAAATAACAAATAAAAGGAAGAGAAAAAGAAGACTGATTTCTGATAGTGAAGTAGCTGATTATTTACTATTTTTTTCCTCTAACATTTTAAAATGTAAAAATATATTGCTTTATCTGCATATCTCGAGTAAACGTTAACAAATTATTTATATTGCAGTTAAGCAGTCTTTCTGTATCTTATTTCGTGACATTGTGGGCATACACCAATGATCTTAATTCAAGATGGTTTATATCATCACAGTAGTTTCTCAGTTTTCTCCATGTCAATAGTTTGTGTGCTCATTGCCTAGCTGTAAAAAAAATAAATACAACACCTGGTAACAAAGAAATAGTCAACAAGAACAAATCTAATGCAATTAAATAATGGTGAAAGGAAATGTTTGAGTACATAAGTAACAAGCATTATTGATATATTTTATGAAATGCATGTAAGTACCATAACTAGTATTAAAAATGTTTTTAATTGACATATTTGGCTGTCATCTCAGTGACTGACTATCAAAAAACAGCTGTTCAGCAGCTATGATAGTACAGAATCTAGTTTCTGCATCATTGTACTAAAGCTTCTGAACAGGTGTCCCTCCAACACATTTCCATGACCAGGTATCTTGGGATTTATGCTTTCCAAGTGTCATTATTTATAATTTATTTATCATTTTACCTTCCATTCCAAGTTTAGAAAATACAGATATTTCTGTTTTGTAGAAAATTATTAATAGTCACATAGAAACCAAGATTCTGAGAAGAGTGATTTCCTGAAGGTGTCAGGTGAGTTCTGTGTATATCAGGAAACTTTACTCTCTCTTCACCCCTAAATTGAGTACCCTGGGGACAGCCTGCATTTAAAAGCCTAACAAAGCAGAGGTTAGTTGAGAGAAGGTAATCTGACTACATAAAACATTTTCTCTCCATGGGTTGTCACAGACCTGCAGTTTGCGTGCCCTGAGTTTGTTCTAGTATCCACCCCCAGTTGTGGTCCTTCTTAAGACACGTCATTCTTTTTTCTTTCCTTTAAGTGATTTTACTTATCCATTTTCCTCCATCTATAAGGGCTTTTTTCTTCCCCTACCCCCCATCTTTTCTTGTCTTTAAACTTCAGTGAGGGCATGCACAAGGGTGCAGGCATGCTAAAGCCCTGTAATCACCACTAGTCCTTTCTTTGGTATGTTTTAAGCATCTACACCCAACAGCCCCTCTGAGTCTCACATATCCTGCTTCCAATTTATGTTTTTTGCTGATATCAGTGGGGTTCTCCCTGTTGATGTCTGGAACTTTGCAATTGATTTGTGCAGTGTTTTAAAGTTATTGTGTCTCAGATAAACAGAAATTGCATCAGGTTGATAGTTGGGACTCTGGTCCTGTCAGTAACCTCAGGCTACTGGGGCACTTCTGAAAAAATGTGAGCTATAAAAGAGAAAGATGCAGCCATCTGAATAATCTAATTATGCTGGAGCTCATGTGGATGATTGGAAAACTCTTCAGTCGAGTGAGAGGAGCAGCAATTGTCAGATTATTACTATATATTATACATAAGCAAAGATACAGTTCAACTTTGCTTTTCTTTAGTATAAATGAAATGGTTTATACTTAGTCTTCGAATGATACAACTCAGCAGAAAGGATTGTTATTTATTATTAATTAGGGTGGTATGTTTGAATTGTTTCCTTTTGCTGTGCTTCCTGATGGACATAAAAACTTCCTGTACAGATATTTTACCGCTCATTATGCTACATGTAATTCAAGCTATTATTGGCTTTTTTGGCAGTAACTGATAATTTCTGTGTACGACATGTCAGGTCCCTATGTTTTACACTGTAAAAAATTTGTACAGTTCGGAATTTAGCCACAAAACATAATCTGAATAGAAACTTCTGTAACTTACGTGATTTTTTTTTTTTTTCTTCTTGAAGACCACATTTACAGCCAAAATTATGAATAGCATAAAGACATTAGCATAGCTGAGAAATAGTTTTGGTTTTGATCATCACCAGTTTACTGTTAGGTGTGTGTTTTTAGCCTTTTATTCTGCTCATCATAAAACCAGAGGATGAGGAGTTTCTTTTCTCTAATTTAATTTCTTTTTATTATTCCAGACAAGTTGTTCTCAAACAATGATTCATGACTAATTAGCAAAATAATTCTTGATTATCTGTAGGTGAACCAAGCTGAGAGTTCTGCTACATTTAAGAAGATTTGTTTTGAGTTTTTTACGAGAGAAATTTGAACATTTACTACTTGAGTGTGTACTGATAAGTCATTGTTGTATTCTAAGCCTAATAATTTTTAGATTCCTCACTGATATTCCAAACAGAAAGCACAATATAAAAATCATGTGTTATTTTTCTATTTTCTTATTTATATGGAAGGCATTAATAGATAAAGGACATTGTAGGTCAGTCTACGAATCAGGCAACTCATAAAACAGCTGTTTCAGGGTACAATGGCTGCTAAATGCTTTCATAGTTGCAAAAAGCAATTGGAAAAATTCATGAGATAAAAATTAGTTCAAAGCTACAAAGAGAAGACATGTTTGTCTGAAGATGGCCGTATGCCACAAATTACTGAGAGCTAGGAGAATATTATAAGGAAGCATCAGTAATTTATTTTAGTCTTTTAGTCTGACTCAGTGTAGCTTTTTTCTGGGTTAAACTGATTCATCTAGCTGTATCTACTTGTTTGTATAAGCACACACATATACACTTACGCAGATCAATTCTGTGCTCCAGTGAATTACCTTTTTTTTTAACTTTGAACTTTACATTGGGTGCTAGAGCCTGAATTTTACAAAATGTAAGCCGTGAAAGGCTGTGGTCAAAGTGGGCTAAACAGTACTCTGAAGGGCCTGTTTCTATAGAAGTATTTATGGTATCTTTTTGTAATACGTAAATGTTACCTCCTTAAATACCAGTATTAATATAACAGCTCCATTCATACTATTTAAAAACAACAAAAATTAAATACCACAGAAGTCAGGCATCTTTCACTGATCTGTAGGTGTATCAGTCACCAAAGCACCATCTTAATCATCTTTTTCTACTAAGATGTCTTAGAAAGTGAAATAATATGCAGGTATCAAGTATTACAGCAATGAGTAATGTATGAAGGTGAGCAAGTGTGTACCAAAGACTGTGGCAGCTCTTTTCTCAGAAGAAAACTTTATGGCTGTAATTATGTATGGCTTACTATTTGTAAAGGCTCATTAAAGTACCCTGAATATGTTCTATTTTTACTACTGTTTATCAGAATTACATACTTTTTGTTTACTTACAGTATGAAAGAGGCTGGTTTAGGCCATAAACAGTGGAGGGGTGGTCCCATTTCATCAAACTGCAAGCAGTGTCCAGTAGTTTATACCAATCCTGTTTGTGGATCAGATGGTCACACGTATTCTTCTCAGGTAAGATTTAAATAAAGAACTAAATTATTCTTGCATTGTTCTCGTCAATTCCAGCTCTTGGAAAACAAAATACGGTATTGCAACACAAATCAACATTTATTTATTTTGATTAAAATATATATTACAGACTGCAACCTACATCAATTTTAGTATATTGTAAGACAAAAAAGCAAAATGATAGCAAATACCAAGCAGCATGAAATAGTAGTACCCGAAGAAGCACAGTGTAAGAGTGCTCCACAATATAATGGAGCTCCAGGTTAAGTCTATCTCCAACAGAGACCAAGGAAGGGTTTTGAATAAACAAAAAAGTGTGATGTGTCCCCAGTTTAGGGTAGGATCAACATGTTAAGTCAGATTTTCCAGGTGCCCATTGAGGGGATGCTTCTCATTGCAAGCACCTAGGCTTAGGTGTAACATAGTGAGATGAAAAATATAATAATGTAAATAATTGTTGCATATCTTTCGCTGCAATGGAATTTCATGTATTTTAAGACCATAATCAAATCTTCCTCCTGTATTTTTCAACCCTCCTGTCTTTTCTGTCATACTTAATTGGAGATAGAATAGTAATTAAAAAATATTACTGTCAGTTTACCCAGTCTTTCTTGGAGAAAGATTTTGTGCTAGTCACACTGCTGTCCAGAAGCCACAGGACTGCATTAGTATGGCGCTCAGGTGAAATTTAGGAGATGGAGGGACTTGATAATGCTGAAAACAAATAAATTTGTTTAGCACCCTCTCTTAAAACTTTCAGTAGAAGAATGTTTGGCCAATTTTAACAGCTGTATCCTCTCTAGGAGCACACACACATGTGCTCTTGATGAACCCATTTTTATCAGAAATGGCATGCAATTCAGTAGTGCAAGAGGAGCTACTGTATTCTGTCATTCTGACACCATCTCCTTCCACTAACAAAATGTTTCTAATAGTAGATAATATCCAGTGCTTCAATAGTGTTCATTACTTACAAAGAAAAAATTTCTATATAGCATTTTAAGCCAAATATTTTTAGGGTATTTCGCAGTATTTAAAGATTTCAGATTAATATCTGCTGTATTGGTTTTTATGTTGTTTTTCTACTGCAATCACAAACTACGTCTGAATTTTACAAAAAAGGATTAGGTTTTCCAGGAGTGTCTGGCTATTGGATTGAACTCTAAGTATCGTCTCCAAGGATATTTTCTTCTTGGTAAAATAAAAGCATCAGAATATAACTAGTGTTTCATCAACCTTGACAATTCTTATGCAACCCTAAATCATATATTAGAAAATGTTTTTCTTAAAACCTGAATATTTAGTTATAGCGAACTAGTCAAGAATCTTCTTCTTCCTTCAGAAAAATAAAAAATAAATACAAATTATAACTCTTTACACCAGGATATCTGAGGTCTGGCAGATGAATTTTAGACTCTGGCTTAGCAAAAAAAATAATTCCTTTCCAGTGACAATATGACTTAAAGTTTTAATTCAGGTATTTGAAAATATTCTTATTTTCCTTCATAGTAATCTCCTGTCTGTGTTTTATCAAGAGTTTGAAATGTGCTTGCATCTTACTATGCATTAGATGATACTGTCATTTAGCATTTCTTTTGCTGTGCCATGTGAAGGTTCAGTCAGTCTTTAAGCCCCAAGCCTAGCCTGCACATAGATATAAAACAGGTGGTAGTTTCTACAAGTTTGCAATTTAAGTAGACAAGGTAGATAATTCGATATAGGTAATACTGAATGAGCAATTTTTTTTTTAAATACTGTATACTTTAACCATTACAATCTCTCCCTACCTTCTTCCTAATGTAATATAAACATCACAGCCAGTTTTAACCTCATTGCTTGTTTCCTATATTATCATACAGGAATGCTGTATTCTGAATAGTCCTATAGGCAGAAGTGACCCTTATGGCCTCTCGTGGTTTGGTCTGAAGTAGACGTACAGAAGTCTATAGATAATGATGAGATGCAGATATTTTTACATCAGTTCATGTGTTAAAGGTGAGGGTGTTCTTCTCCAACAGAATGATGAGAAATGAGTGGATTAAATAAACTTTGCTTCCATTCCAGTGCATTATCAGAGCTGCAGTCAGTGCAATGTACATATTATCCAACCTCTGTCTCTTATGTGCATATAATGCAGAAGTAATCAAAGAGCTTTTGCAGGGTTTTCCTTTTGTCTTCCAGTACCTCATAATGGTAGATTTCAAATCTAAGTTTATGGCAGCAAAATGCTAAAAAAAAAAAGTTAAAGACCACAGAAGATCTGTATTAGTCTGTAAATATTTATTTTTATTTCTTTTCGATAATGTTATGATTTCATATTCCATGGTTCAGTTGCATCAAAATAGAGGTCTTTGCAAGGTTATTTCAGGAGCAGTCATTTTAAAAATTGACATAAAGACGAATATTTGTGTTCCTTTACTCCAGGAAAAGTTGAGTTTCATTGTGTCATCAAGCTCCAGTAGGAGTTTATATAGCAATTTTCTTGTATTTAGAATGCATTTGTCAATGACCGTGGCAAATTGTGTAATATATTTTCTGAAAACAAGTCAGTAAATAGTAATAGTATTGTAGAACACAGCCAGGCAGCTGGCAGTTATTGGATGGATGCTACTTTGGGAGTATGCCCTCCCTTTTCAGGCCAAGTCCATGCAAATGTTTGTATTAAATTATGGAACTCTAGATATTTCATATATGTTTTGCTTCGGGAAAAAAAAAATTATATAATGGGTTGACGATGTAGAAAGAAAGGTTAACTGTACCAGAGTCAGGTAAGGATGTTTTGTTTCCCATTCATTTTAGCAGGTCAGATTAGGTTTACTGTGTTGTCAGCCCACAATTAGTCACATGCAGTCAGTGTAAAGAAAAAGTAGCGGGTGTAAGATATTAATTATTAGCATTACAAGAATGTTGAAATAAAAATATTATGTACTAAAATGTTGAGTAATCAAAGTGAACGTTAATTATTATGTGAGAAGAAATCCAGTATAAAGAGATCCTGCTGTTTCCTTACCAGGGTGGTGTTACAAACAATTTTTAGTTAATAGCCTTTAAATAATACTGTGTGCGTTTTACAGTTCATTAGTCTAGTTTTACCTTCTGCACTTCTCTGAGCTTTGGCACTTGAAACTGCATTATTGATTTTAACTCTAGGAATTCTCAAGCAGTGCTGTAGCATAGGGTTTTGGTACCCCTATGTATTTTGCACCCCATCCATTCTCCAGGGAAAATGCAGTCACTGCTGCCAGGAAAGCTTTTGCAGCCTGTTTCTAGCTTCATCTTTCCTGGGTTTAATAAGGAAATAAAAAGGACATGGAGTGTAGCTCGGATGGGATGTTTTGTGACTGCAGTCCACTTCCTGCCATTATTTTGCCCAAGAATGCAACTCACTGCTCTCCAGCGTGCATACAGAAAAGCTGGTGTAACTGGATGAGATCATGATGCTCAGGTTTGAATGCTTCTGTTGGAACAGTTCTCCCATATTGTACTATATTATAACTCGGCCTTCTGAAAAATGTCCACTGGCAAAAAAATGTGGTCACGCATCAGATGAATTTGTCTTTTGAGTGGTTTTTGTGTATTTTAATAACAGCTCTGGTGTTGGGTATAATAGGCTGAAGTTTTCTCTCTTAGGTTGAACACGGTCCACAAATAGTCCTGCTGTAACAAAATCTAACCTTACATAGGATCAATGAGCAATGTTTTGAGTATTTTGAAAGGAAAACACTACAGAAATAAATTAATCTTTAGAATATGCCCATTGCTCCATGATTTTATTCCAGAATCATCTTGGCAGTAGGTCCTAGATCAGTTTTATTGTTAGCAACAATTTGCTCAAGTTGGTTTCACACTGACAGTGAATTTGTTACGAAATATTTTTTCTCCTACCTATGAAAACTTTGTGTGATTGATGGCATCCCTGTGGGTATAAATAGCAATAAAAATCATGTTTTACAAAAATAATGGGTCTAAACAAGCTTCTGACAATAAGATGAAAAAGGTATAGAAAAGCAAACAGTCAGAAAAAAGGATATGAATTCTTGATATACTTTTACAGGTAGATAAGTATGTGGATTTAGATTTTTTTTATGTTTGTTTAATATAAAATTATATATTGGAGTTACATTAAAATTTGCATAAACTTTAATACTTCAATAAAAATAAAAAACCACTAGTTTATGGACCGGAAAACGTTTTCTTAATCCTTCATCTATGTAATGCCTTTGCATTGTTTTTTGAAACAGTATTAAGTTTTTTCTAGATCTGAAACAATCTAGGCTGGAAGGACAAACCAATAAAAGAATAGGACAAGTAGGGGAAAGCAAAACAAGTGTCAGTGTTTATTAAATGTCTCTCATATCACAGCAGCAGTATAGTGATACATAATAATGAATGTAAAAAGAACTTATTCAGAACCTGTTCCTGAAAATCTAAATTTGTATGTTAACTGTCAAACAGGACAGCCAGTAAAACAAGAAAAATCAAATTACTTAAAGTGAAGTTGAGAAGACAGTTAAAGATTCAGATTTCTTAAACTGTTAGGTTGCATTAGAAACCTCTGTACTTATCTGGGGATTAAAGAACAGTCTTTCTCTGAATGGTAGCATTAACCTGCACAAGTTAATCTTTTGAATATGGTATTCAAAATGTTGTAACTAGAATTACAGCTAAAATAATCAGAATCATTTTGCCACAAGGATTCTTTTCCAGGAGAATCTATCAATGTCATCTGCAGGCAGAAATGCACAGGGGCTGAATACAGGAGCTGCCACTGGCATAGTTATGCTTGTGGAGTGATGGTGCGGAGCAGAAAACAGTTTTGAAAAGAAACCAATAGAAAGATGGGTCTGGAACATTAAGAGATAATAAATAACGTTCTTAAGTTTGCATAGCTGTTTGAAACATTAAGGCACCTGAGAAAACAGTGGAGAAGATAGTGATGAGCTGTGTCGGTTGCAAGAAGGGGATCAGAAGAGAAGATTGTCTCAGGTTTACCAAGCAGAAGCTCAGTAGTGAGCATTGTTTCAGTGGAGTGAAGGATAAAGAGGGTAGTAACTGGAGAGGCAGTTAGGTGGGGTAAGTGGATTTTTATGATCTTTGGAGGATTTTTTTTTTTTTTTTTGAAACATGGAAAAGAACCTTTTTATAAAGGGAGAGAGAGATTAAAGACAGTGGGCATGAAACAAGATGATGCCAACCTAGGGAACAAATTTGAGAGTTAGCAGACAATTTGTGATAAGAGTGGGATTAAAGAAGATGAGATTGAAAGTGGCTCATGGCAAACAAGAAAACAGGCTCAGGTCTTGGCCCAGTGAAAACGTTTAAATATTATGGTAATAATTCTCTGAAAGAAGACCCCAAAGAGTGTGCCAGTGTAGGAGATGGTATGGGAAACGCATGTAAGCACTTACTGTAAGGAAGAAGTTCAGTGGTGCATTTCTATTCTCATGTCTCTGGCAGCCTCACATCCCACTCTGGGCACATCATTCTGTTGTCCTTGGAACATTCCAAACCATGTCCTGGGGTGGGGGAGAGCCATGGCCACCTAAATTGTCCTCGTACATGAGATGGACACTCCAGATATGTGAAGAAGTGGAAGAAAATGTAACAAAGATGTTTCTCGTTTTGCTATAGATACATGAATGGGATGATTATACTTTTTTTTTTTCAGAAAGCAGTTTCTCTCTCCCTGTCACCATTGTGCCATGGAAGTCAGTAAGTTTAGGTCCTTAAAAGGGATCATTTTCCTAAATTTGTTCTGTAGGATATAATATGTAGCTACACAATGGTACCTTAGAAAAAAAAAAGGCCAAAAATCTAACTTAAATGCCTGGCATCTGTCTTTTTTTTTTTTTTTTTTTTAAATCTGCTGTTTTCTCCTAATTCTGATGCACCATTTGTTTTTACATGCATATTTAAATCAGATATCACTTCCCAGTGCACTGAACCATGAGACCTTGGGTCTTTTTCCTTGAATGTGTCTCCTTGTGTCCTCTTAGTCATAGTGGAATTTAAATATATGTTTGTCAAGTAGCAGTGGACCCATTGATCATTTTGTTGCTTTAAAACAGCCTATTCCATGTACTATGTGTTATGGAGAGTTACAACAAATGTATATTGGTTCTAATTTCTCTATCTTTTTCCGAATCTTCCATTTTCTTCAAAATCAATTCTATTTTTCCATTTAAGGAAGCATTTTGGAACAACATAGATGTAGCAGGCACAAAAGATGAGGTACTTAAGATTACTTAGCCATTTTGGTTTTCTTTAGCAATTAATGGAACAGTAAGCATTTGAAAAACTACAGAACTGCAAATGAAGTAAAAATTACTAGAAAAAAAATGTAATTATTCAAATTAAGTTTTTTTTAGAACTTGCAATTAAGTTTAGTAATCAAACAGAGCAAAGTGTTTAGTTTCTAAAAAAAAAAAATTCTTGCACACTGTTCATGTAGGTCACACTTGCACTTAGCAAGAAACTGAAATACTGTGAAGTTTCAAGTAGTAACATGAGACACCATAACAGAAATTTAGACCAGCAGTGCTATAAACTAATTATGCTGTCCCAGAGAAAAAGAAATGCTTCAGTCCTAGTAATTTAGCAGATGTTAATTAGGTAAAATGTCTGTACTGTTAAAGAATCATCTTCCAAGTTTCTTGTTTTTTTATTTGTAATTTTGAAAAGCTAACAATGAAATATTGTAAACATGAGCCAATTACTATGTAGATAATTTCACTGAAAACAAATTCAGACGTATCAGGATTGTTTGAATATTCCTTCAAGTTTTCAGTATTTCTGATGCTCTAATGCCAGTATACTACGTTTTTACACACTTAAGATTCTCTGCTTAGAATACATCTGCAATTTAGAATTTTAAAATTATTATTGAAAGGGAATGATGTTTGTGTAGCCTTTTGTTATATGCATACTAATCTTACTTAATGGGCTTTTAATAAGACATATCTAGCATTCAACATTGTGATACTAAACAAATATGTTATCACAGCTCAGGCATATTAAGCTTATGGCTGTAAAATGGTACAGTTCTTCAACTGAACCTCAGAAAATTGTCTGGGATTCAAGTTTTCTAAGGTGGTGCCTGGTAACCACATTCACTTCCCTTCCAAGATCATGTCACTTTAAAATATCCAAAGCCATACATGGAAACACACATCCGGAAGTATCTGGGTTATGTGAATTTTACAACACTGGGTGTTGCTGTGAAGTTCTTGTTCAGTTCAAGACTCTCTGAAGCATTAATATACACCTCTCATACTCCCTCTTGGGGGGGGGAGGGGGGCAGGGGGAGAGAAACCAAACCAACACAAAAACCAAAAAAGAAAAAACCTCAAAGAAATGAATTGTTGATATTCAGAAATGCTCAAAATGTTTTAGCCAGCTCTCAAACAAAATCCTTAAGGTCCTCCTGTGAGAATATGGAGTCCTTTGGGAAGCCTGCCTTCTTTCTACCTTCATCAGTTTTCTTCAGGGGTGTGCCTGTGATCTATCCCAACTTCAGTCATTTCTAGCAAAGAGAGGAACTGTCCAACCTGTTTGTTTACATATCCAATGTCTTTTAAGCTGTCTGCTCTCTGCTAAATTTACAAGAAGCAAATAATAATAATAGACCTTTCTTCCACAAGTCTCTCTGCTCGCTTGCTTGTTTTTTCTACGTTAACCTTGAGATCAAAGTGAAAGAAAGTGTTTCTTAACAAACAGATTTACTCTTGGATGAGACCCTAAGTAAACAAGAAAAAAGTATGAAAGTAAAATAATTTAGGTCCATAAAGAACAGATCTGGACACTGATGAGAACTGAGAGACAGGGACCTGAAACATAGGACTGAGTATCAGAGGTAGGTCCTGTGTGTCACAGCGAAGTTTCAGAAAAAAAAAAAAGAAGCATCACAGACCACCATGGGCTTACCGGAAGAGAAAAGTAAGAGTTTGTTTACCAAAATTTACCACTCTAACTCTTCATTGAGAACATGATATATGAAGACTTGGCTTTTTTTTTTTTCTTTATTTTAATCCATATGCTTTTGACACAGAAAGGGGAAATATTTTTGTATATTTTAGAAATTAAGTACTAACAGCAAAAAGTAGAAAGATTTAGGCTGTGTGTCTCTACACAAGATATATGTGTCTCAGCTCAAGAAGAGATACATGTCATCATCGAGGGAAAACCAGCCACGCTTTGGAATATTAACTCTCACTTGCACAACAGCATCTTTCTTCCCTGACGAGATGGAAACTATTATGAACGTGGCATTTCATAAACATTTCCTTCAGTGGCAGCACAGGTAGCCTTTTATTTTGGACTGTTTGATAAATGAAATCTAGTACTTTGAGTTCAAATGAATTTTAGCATATATTTTTTAGGTGGGTAAAAAAACAGAGTAGAGAGCTGTAGAAGCAATGTGATGGTAAGAAAACTGAGCATGCCTAGGTGTGTCCTCTAATCCAGAGGGGAATTCTGTAGTGCACTGGTGACTGTTTCACCTAAATGAACTATAATATATGGTACCCCCCCCCCCCCCCAATTGAAATAGCCTAGTTTAAATGTCTTGGAAACTTGGATGGGATAACTTAGCATTGACTAGCTAGGTCCATGCTTGTTACTTTTATTACTTTCATTGTTTTTCCTGTAATTGAAGACTAATGAACACACCCTTTAGATGCTATTTTAGCTCACATATAACTATAAATATTTCAACTTAGATATAATTAGATAAATTGAATGTGTTTAATTAGTAATGCAATCAGCCAGCATGGTTTAGGAAACCACATCACATTAAAAATACAGTGATAATGCATGTTAATAAGAAATAAGCAGATTCTTTTAACAAAAAATTCCGTGCTTTTACAAGCCATTTGTGTCTTACTATGAGGCTTTATAGCTTCGCGTGACTTTTATTTTACCATTGACTTTACTCAGAAATTTGCATGTTAGCTGAAAATCAATGAAGATCTTTCTGTGCTGATTTTGAACCAGAGTAGTCAGCTGGTTTTAAGGTGATGGTTTAGGAGAAGTGAATGTTCTTGCTCATGTTTTCAATTTTTCTTTGAATATTAATTTTCAGATTTGAAGAGGGAACTTGAAAAATCTAAAGTTAGCTTTGTCTGAGTGATATTCCTTTTCATGGCTTTCAAGAAATTTTCTCCAAATACAAAACTCTGAATGCCAGCAATGAGATGCAGCAAGGATCTCTCATGTACATACTGTGTTGAGTGACATTCTGTGCATCTGTAGCTTTGATCTGCTAAAAATGATGAAGTTTGAAACAAGGAACCTATTGAAGTGCTGAAATTTGGACTGTATGGACAGGAGCTCTGAATGACAGCCCAAATTTATAGACTTAATTTATAGGCATGTACATGTCAGAAAGAGAAATTATTTGTATTAAGCATGCTTACAATAAGCTGTTAGTATATTTTCAAACTGCATTGGTGTTTATAATTTTGGAATAAGCCAAGATCAGAAGGAATAATATAGGTAGGAGTAATATGGTTATACATTTTTACCCCTTTTGTTAACCATTTTTTTTAAACACTCTCTAAAGATTATTTTTATATTTGAAATATCTTGTTTTTTACAGAGTTTATTGTCTTCAAGGAATATTGAAATATTAATTTGGATATGAGGTAATTATTACATTATTTTATAGAAAAAATGACTAGAAGCATTATTATTAATACATTTTAATTTACTGGGAATAATATGTGTCAAGTAGGGATATCACAGGGTTTTGTCATATGGCATTAATTAAGCTTTACCTTCTCATTTGGTGGTATAAAATATTAGTTTACCTATTTGCAAAATGTATAAAATAAGATGGTGAGGTATTTATATACTAAACTTAGCAGGTGCCTAAAAATTCAGATCGCTGATTTAAAAAAGCATATAGGTCCTTAGAAGCATTTTCAGAAGCTCCTAAGCAGCATGTGTCTCTAAAAGCCTTTAAGTATGAAAGCAAATACAGGTAGGTGTCTAATTTAAATTATCCTAGTAGGCACCTATCTGCATGTTTCTGTGACTTAATATGTTTTCTAGGGTGTCTGAAAAAGACTGAATAGCTAGTTGACCTGATTTCAGGCATTTCTTTTTATGCCATTGCACTGCGGAGTGCTGAAGAAAAGAGGCAGGAGCTATAGAGGTGAACAGGAAGGGAGCTGTGCATACAGATTTTCATTTTGTCATGCAAATTGCTTTCTCTAGTTCATAGCTTTATAAACAATGTATTATCAGTTCTCTTTCAACCACAGAAGATTTTCCTTGCTCAGGGTCTTGGTTCAATAGGCACATTTCCTTTTGTTCTCTGGTCAAAATGCTAGTTGCATGTTTTTAAGGTTAGTATTTTTTAAATGTTATTTTCATTTTAAATAGTAATACTTGTTTGTTGAAAAGCTCTTTACCCAAACTCCTACCTGCTTTTTTTACCCTACTTCTGGGTAGATAATACACATGATGAAAAGGTTTTTGACAGGACAAAAAGGCATCTACAGATCTGGATGACACTTCATAGATAAACTTGCACATTCATTTTTTGTTTCTAAAGCTTGAGTTAGTTGAAAATGTGGTATCTTGGCCTTATGTCTAGCTGGTTTTAGTTAAAAAATCTTTATTGCAACTGCATGTGCCTTCTCGGCTGCTTTTTGTAAAGAATTATAAAATGCCGTAATAATTTCAAAATTAGGTTCACCACATTAATGTCACTAACTCTGGCCATGTTTCCCCTCCATTTTAAGCCAAGCTAAAGTGACACCACTGCATAAAGAAGCAGTACCTGCCATTGCCTGGAATTGGCCTCTTGTGTCAAGCAGTCCTTTACCTCTCTTCCATGCTCCGTATCAAGCGTAGAACTGGACCTGGAACATAACCTGATCAATACTCACTCTGCCCATCCCACCCCCATGATTAGTGACAGGAATCACCAACCCAGTTAAAGCATATTGTGGTTTCTTACATATTTTACTTTAGGTTACTCAAATCTAAGGCCATGATTTCACATAGCAATTTGCACAAAATAGAGTAAAAGCAAAATTTTCAGCAGGGGAATGTATGTAAGCTTTGTGAAATGGGGCTAAAGTGAGAAAATGGGGAATGTGGATACGTAAAATAGCGTGAAATGAAGTTGGAAGCACACAGTGCTGAGTAATGGTAATCAGAGATTATCTGTTCAACTGACAGATATCAGGTTCTAAAACCAGGGAGAAAAGAGATCTGTATCGATGGATGCATGTGGAGTTCTGCAGCAGGGGTTTCTACCAGTATAACACATGGTGATACTGGAAGAAATATTTAACACTTCATTCTTTTCTTCAGTATCTGTTTTTGCGGTGCTCTAGCAAAGAGCTCTTTTCTCAGAGATCCTGTAGACTATATTATACAAAAAGCTCCTAACCACCTATTGCTGATCATCTAGAAAATAGGCAGAGAAGGAAGAACTGTGAGCTTCTTTGGTAGGAACATGTAAATTTGAGAGAATATTCCTAATTCTCTTCTGTCAGCCACTCTATTTGTTTGTGCTATAATTGCTTGACCTATGAATGTTCAGCTGGTAGGTAGCAGGGCAGAAAGCTGTGGTGTACAACTTGTAGACTGTGGTGGTAAGATTTTGGAATTCTCCAATGCCTACTGATATCCTCAGTTTCACCTGCACTAGATCACTTATTCTCCTCTCCCATACACTGTAAGGTTTGGTTAGAGCTGAGTTAACAAGGATGTGGAAGAGTTGAGGAGTCAGCAGTAGGGCCTCTTACTCTCTTCCCTCTCACTGGCTAGTGTCAGAAACATGAATGTTTATATTCAAATTAAGTATTTGTAGCATATGAACTAAAAATTATCAGGTGAATCTGAATTTAATTATCATCAGTGTATTTTCTCTTAGAATTGGATAGCATGCCCTGTTTAATTTTAAATGCACAAAAACAGTCGTGGACCTCTACAGAGCTTTCGTTGTTCAGATAAGGTACAATTAAAGGTGCCAGTTACCTCTCAAAGATTAAACATTTTTTACAGTTGCATAAGTATTAGTTACTGGTTGTCTAAAAAGTAGTTTATTAAATGCTCAGCATTAAATGTGATAGTGTTCTAGAACGCATTTAAGCGTCATATACCTCAGCACGTGAAAATTTGTAAAAGACTCCAATTCAACATTCAATTCTCACCTCACCTGATACTGTGCAGTTGTGTTTATATGGTAGAAAAGGCTGTGTTGATGTACCTGACCTAACTTCAATCTTTCAATATCAAGGGCTAAATAGCAGTGTTGCTGTGGCTTGAAGCACGTAATGGATGCAGTACATGTTGGAGATTCAGGTGAATGCCCTGGCAGCCAACTTCTGCTGACTTGTATACTGCAGGGGCATACCAGATCTGCCTCTGGCTGTCCACTATGTATAAGGTGGAGGAAAGGAGGAAGTGGAGGGAGTATCTGCAGACCACACCTGAAGACACCTAGTGCATGAGCTTCTGTTCTTTAGTTGCCAGAGAAATCACATGTGTCCTCAGTACTTAGCTTTAGTTAGTTTGTTTAAAAGCTGCTAGATATTCCTAGCAAGACAGTACTACTGTGGAGAAATAAGTTATCTTGCCACTGAGGGTAGCAGTGTTCTCAAAAAGGGACAGAATTAAGTCTGTGAGAAAAAGCCAATTGATAAAATGTTAGGAAATGTCAAAGTTAATGTTGCACAAGCACTGTTTGTCTTTTTGGGTAGACATATAATGCAATCTTAACTTAATTCTGTTGCCATTTCTTCCACAGGGCTTTTCACTCACTTAACACACAGAATGGACATACGTCTCTTGTATCTAATCAGTAATTCATTTTCTCTGCACTTAGGTCTCTTAGTATACAGTAGCCACACGGTTAAACTAAATTCCTCATCTGTCTTTATTCCTGTAGATTTTGATCTGCAAATAGTAACAAATTTACACTGTCTCACATACAGTCCCTCTGTGTGATATGAGTGTTGTTTTAAAAGTAGAAGATGGTTCTGTAGATAGATGGAAGCAAAAAAATTATTTGTGAGATTTGAATGTGAAATTAAAGGATTGGGGTTTTTGTGTTTCACTTTGCAAAGCATTTATATGTTCAATTCATTTTTGTTTTAGTTTATCTAAACATATTTAGCATGTTCCCAAATCAGATCTCAGGTTTTCAGGAACTTGGGAGACTACAAATACACTCAGTACCAAACAGAATTTTGCTGAAGTAAGTTATCCGTGGACCAGCATAAGCATTATTTTCTTTTTATTTCACATAGTCTCCCTAGTTCATTCGTTACACGTCTTTCAATCTCCCCAGCAAATGAGCAAGATTTATGCAAGCAATAGTCTTTTGACACTGGTTCATTCCCAGAGCAGGTCTATCCTGTACTTCCTCAATTAATAAGATTGATGCCATCTGGTCCACCCATTTTCTCAAAGCAAGATAAACTACACAGGTATCATTCCTGACAGACTTACCTAATCCTGGTTGTACAGACAATCTTAAGATTCAATAAACTTCTCCAACAATTTATTTTAATACTTCACTACCCTTATTATTAGAAAGTCTTCCTAGTATCTAATCTGAAACTTTCCTGTACTGATTTAAGCCAATTATTTCTGGTAGCAATCATCATGATATTCATTTCAGATATCTTTCAGATGCTTTTTACCTATTTGACAGCTGTTATGTGAATCCTCTTTTCTCAAGACCAAACATCCCCACTCCTTGAGCCTCTTTCTCGGTGACTATTTTCTAGGCCTCTAGTCATTCCTATTACTCTTGTTTTGGACTTTTCCCATCTAATTCCTGCCTTATTTGAAAACTTGTTACAAAGCTGGGCAGGGTGCTCTATTTTAAGTGCTGCCACAGGTGTGTGGAACTACTTTGTATGTTTTGTAGATTGTGGTCCTGTTTATATATCCTGGTATGGTAATGTTTTTAATCACCATTCAGTTGTTCATAATGATCACTGGATTTTTCTTTTTCCTTTGGAATGGTGTCTAGCCAGTTGTTCTATAGCTTGTATTTTCACTGTGATTATTATGTCTACCTAAGAGTAGAACATAGC
Source organism: Egretta garzetta (assembly GCF_000687185.1). Classification (NCBI taxonomy): domain Eukaryota; kingdom Metazoa; phylum Chordata; class Aves; order Pelecaniformes; family Ardeidae; genus Egretta; species Egretta garzetta. Next base: position 91,828 of record NW_009259106.1, on the reverse strand, counting down.
AGTTTTCTGTATTTAATTATATTATATTTTGGCCTATTTTAATAATATGACTATTTTTATTATATTCCTATCTTCTAAAGTTATTCCAGCCTCTTCCATGTTTAATAGGATATCTTTTATTTCATCTTCCAAGCCATTAACAAAAAGACAGAATAGTTCCTTGCAAAAATCCAGTTGGTGTAACCTTCCATTTTACCAGTGAGCCGTTGATTGCTACGCTCTGAGGATCACTTTCAAACAGTTTTGCCCTCACCTTACCATATGGACACACAAATATCATACTTCCCAGTATGGCTTACAAGGCTGCAATGTAAAAGAGCATAATAAGCCTTGGTAAAATCAAGGTACTTGCAATCTAATATATATCTCTGTTTTCTAGAAGTTCTTCCATAGAATGAAATGAAATTTATTATGATTTGCCTGATAAAACCCTGTAGTGTGATCCATCTCTTTTCTGCTTCTAGGTGCCCAGAAATCAAACTTAACAGCTTTTTTTTCTGTAGTTTCTGGGATCGTCTTTTCCTTCCTTATTTATTTTCTTCATCTTTCATTAATTTCCAGTTTAATAGTACTTCTTCACAATCTCTCAGTGGCTACAAGTCTGTTCAGGCAATTCTTCAAGTGTTCAGGGATGTAAATACCAAAGTCAACTAACTGGAGAACTTCTAGACTGTATAAATATTCTCTGAATATCCTTTTCCCTCAACATTGAGATTTATCTCTGTATGCATGACACTCTTGCTGACATATGCCTCCTTTCTGTAGAGGTTTCCTGTGGATTTGAAGTAGTCCAGATGTTTTCCCAAGTTACAGGTTTTACCAGTGTCCTGCTCATATATTCATGGCATGTGTACTGTCATTCACACTTGAAAAATTATGTCAGTTGGTCACAGGAAGTTGCTTTGGGATTTTCTAAAGGTAAACATGTATGTATGGAAATGTATGATATATACCTCAAACTTGGTTTACAAATACAAGAGAAGTTGGAATTGTTTGGAACTTAATGTAATAAATAAAGTGTATCCTGTCCTTGTATCCATGCCAATCAAATGCACACAAAAGTAATAGGTTTGGTTTAGGCTTTAAGACAGGAGGTTTGAACCAGGGTTATATTCCTGGTGTCATTAGCTGCTGATATGAAATTGTCAGAACAGCCTATTGAATCATTTCTGACTTATGCAAGTACCATGATTTTGCTTTGTTTCTGGAGACAAGGAATCTAGCACTGCTGCATGGCTGTCCATAAAATGAGTTCAGCGAGTGTAAAATTCTAGCATACCTGTGAATGGGAATGCTGATTTAGAAGTGTTATGTGTTGACCTTGCACTCAGTAACTTGGGAATTGAGCCTGTGGCAGGTGTTGGGCATTAAGTTTTTCTTAACATGTAAAAAGGCAATATTTACAAATAGAACTGAGAAGACAACTTTAAAGAAAAATAAACCAAAAGGACTAAACTCACCATTCATACCTATTATGTTAGCTGGAGCAACTTTGAAGTATTTACTAGTTACTTCAGCAACTTTCGAGTGAAATAAAATAGAAGCACTGAAGTCTGTAAAAAAGAATCTCTCAAGAAAAGTATTAAAGAAAACTTCAGGGGGAAAAAATAGTGCTCCTTTGTTTGGCACTCTTCATATTCTGATTCTCAGTAAAACAGACCTGAAATGGGTTTATATGCCCAGTTTTAAATGGTGCTCTCATTAAGTTCAGTCACCAACAGGAGTAATCAAAGCTAAAGCACAGACATTTGTAGATTTGACTCCTTGAGCTACTATGATTGGACAATAAAAATTCTCATATCTTAAAAAAGGGAAGATAACTGTTTTCAGCAGAAACGTATTAAATTTGGGCTATGATCCATTCTCCTAACTCTGAAGATTGTTTCGAGTATTGAAATGTGAATTAGGTCATGCACTTTCTGGAAAGAGGTCTGGTGGGCATCATGGCTAGTGCAAGCACTCTGTACAGCCAGGAAAACTGTGCAGGTATACAAAAGGCAGTCAGTTGTTTCGTAGTCAACATAGGCAGAACTGTTTGCTTTGCTTCAATTTTCTGGTCCTTTATGAGATATTAGTGGTATTTGTATAGCTTTCAATTGGAACAGATCTGTTCTTTTTTGTTGAGATTAAAAGATTCTTTTAGCCTTATTGTCCTTTAACTATGCCTTTTTGGCAAAAGGTAGCACATTCAGAACTGAACTATAATGACGATTTTAGGTAAATGCACAAAAATTGAGGTATTCTTTTCTCTCTCTTCTGATGCATCTTCTTTTTTGTGTTGGGAGTGGTGCAAAAAGTTACTTGATAATTCAGTTCAGCTTGTGCTTAATACAGTGATTCAGCTCAGCTTGTGCTTGGTGGAGAACTGCATGACAGTGTGACAGGGTTAGAAGCCCAACTGCATGAAAGGTCAATAAAGTTCTGTGAATTGGCAGTGCTTATATCTGTATACGAGCGGAAACCTCAAGTGCAGTCTTTCAGGAGGCTCTTTTATTCTTACATAGCTACAGTACTCCCACCTGTAGAGAGAGAGAAACATCAGCTTTAGGGTTTGCCAGAAATCCTGATAATTGTGTAATAGTATTGCGTTAAACTGAAGTTAGATACCCAAATGGAAGATGACTCAGGGAATATAAGGCACACATTCTCATGAGATTGTTCTGAAGTCTTGTGATACATAGAAAATACTTCATATTTTCATTTCTTACTTGAGCTGGTTTTCTGCACTTCCAAGTTGTATTTCCCTTAATTGGCTAATGAGACATCTTCCATCCTTCGTTCAAGGATGAAGCATTCTCCATAGCCATTTTCTTTCTTTCCTTTCCTTTTCTGAAAAAGCTCTTTGTAGCTACTCTATTTTCCCCCCCTTTGTTTTCATTTGTGTTTTTCCTGATAATACATTGGCAAAATGTCCTGCAGGAAGACTGTATGTCAAGAACTTTTCTTTTGGAATTCTGAAAAGTTCAGCTTTTCAGTAAGAATGCCAATGTTTACAATAATGTTATTTTCTATGTATGTGGTCTTTATGTTATTTTTAGATGCTGAAACAACAATTCAATTTCCTGGTTAAATTTTATTAATTTTTGTATGGTTTCTGAATTGAAGCTGTAAGTACACAGATCAGAACTGCACAAATTAATCTGATTCTATATCAGAAAAGACTGTCACTGTGCAGAATTCCATCAGGCACAGCTTTCCATTTTATTTCTTACTGCTTTTTACTAGGATACTGTCATCTTAAAGGGAGAAATTAAGTGATAAAGTCCATAATAATTCACTGTTAATAGCTTCCTTGATATTCAATAATGAATATTGTTGCCTTATTTTGTTTTATAATACAAATAGAATCAGTGCAGTCTAATTCTTTTTAGTATGCATATTCAAATCAGTCTAAGACCACAAGTGCATTCATGCTTGAATTGAGCCTGACACTGTAGCCAGATTAGAGAACAAAAACTTTGTACCTGCATCTAACATAATTCTTAGTACAAGGTTAGCATATACTGCGGAAAAGTTTTCCTAGCCCCTATGTCTGCAAAGATTTAAGCACTTCATGAAAGATTGCTTTGAAGTACTTAGAGCTATAATTTTTATTATAAGACGTTTATATTAATGATAGTCATTCTCTCTCCTTACAGTGCAAATTAGACTATCAAGCCTGTGTCTCAGGAAAACAAATCTCAGTGAAATGCGAAGGACGTTGCCCTTGCCCTTCTGACAAATCCACAAACTCAGGCAGAAATGATAGGAGAGGTGAGTGATGGTAATTTGTATGATATTTTTAACTGCTCGTTTCTAGAAGGAAATAAGATTTTGCTCACAGAAGACTACAGTGATCACAAACACTGATTATTCTTGAATAAAAGCAGCTTTATTTTATTCAAGGTTGTTTTCTTTGCTATGGGTTTTGAAATTGTGCCTACAGTAAAATACAACTGTATTTTTCAAATGCAGCTATTGTAGTATGAGTAATTGTTGTTCTTTTTTTACTCTTTACTACTCTTTGAGATACTTACGGCTGTACTTAAGACAAAGAAAATTTCATTCCTTGCTCCTCAGTGTTTTCAATTGAATAATCAAGAAATGAAGTGTGGCAGAAAAAAGGAAGCTTAAAAGTCCTTGTTAGTGCTCATAAGAGCAGGCAGTTACACTTAAACTATGGAACTATTAGGAAAGGCTGTCATATAAAAGTGAGTTCTTTGTTTGACAAGTGTTTGATAAGAATAAATCAGTTTCCTTTTGGGCCATATGTGAGATTAGGCTGCTGGAAAATGAATGAATGTTCTTTTAACAGTGAATAGAGGTGTCCACTGTAAACATCGAGCTCTGTGCAGGCATACAAGTCAATTAAAAAACTGCTCTGAAACACTCCTTTAGGTAACTATTTTGGTCTTTGCAATATCATAGATTGTGTAATTAAACATTAATTGAATATGTGTAATCAAATATTCCCTATGCTATAACCCCTCTGCCAAACAATAAAGCCTTGAGGGTTTTTTAAAGCATTAATTTATAATTTCATGTAGTATCTGTAAATAAATAAATAAATCTGTCATCTGGTCACATTGCCAGCCCAAATGAAAAACACTGGAAGCCTTAGCTAGTAGCCCCTTTGATAAGACTTAGTATAGCATTAATGCTGTTGCAGTTGTCACTAGCAACAACAATTTCTGCATCTCTAGCATAGATGTGGGGGTATTTGCTTAACAGTGGGCATGAAATGAAATTAAGATAATCAGCCATGAAACATCTCCATGAGCAGTAGGCCTACCATTCTCCAGTGTTAGTTTTTTAATATGGTATCATTGCCCTCATTTTTTACCAAAATAAAATTAGCATTTTATTTGCTGGAAGCTGTTTCACCTGATGAAGTTATTTTTATCTTTGTGTGTGTTCTTTCAAGCACATTCTATTTCTGGTATTCCTGTACCTAAATATTGAAAATGTATAGATACATTTTATTGGCTTCAACAAAATGAAATTGTTTTTAATTAGGAATGAACTCTTCTTGAAGGCTTATACTGCCAAAGAATCAAGACTGCTTAAGCTTAGTTACATAGAAGAGAAGGAAAAAAGATCCTATATGAGTACAGGACTTAACACTAGTCCTGTCCTGACAGATTGTGAGGGCAAGCAACATACAGGGCTTTTCCAGCTGCTTTATTTTACTGCAACATTGAAAACGGAATATAATTTCTTTACAAGGCCAAAGGCCAGGAGACATGAGAAATAAGTGAGCTGAGTATCATTACTGAAATTTCAGCCATTATTTTAACAGAATACAAAATTTGTTATAACTTTGTTATAAGAACTTTTGTTGTAAGAATACAATTATTTTCTTAAAATTGAACTCCATTAAGTGTTCTAAGATGTATATGCACATGTCAGTTGCTTAGAAATTTGACGAAGCCAAAGTGGCAAAGTAAGATTAGTGCTCCAGTTTCAGGGAAAACTTAAGTGAGGGTTTCCTAAAATACATCCCATATTTAAGACAAGTTTTAATTTTCTTCAGATTGACAAATTCTGCTGATTTTTTTGTGTACCTAAAAAGCAAAGTATGTCTATAGACATACTGTGTGGAATTTCATACTCCTTTGGGAAGCTAAATTAAACCAGTATTCAGAAAAACAGGTTTGCCTTTCAAAAATGTGCATGAACCTAATTGTAAAATCATAGGAAACTTTTAGTTGGATGTGAGCTCTGAAGTTTACCTAATCCTGCTCTCTTATCAATGCACGAGGCAGGCGCGGACAACCTGGGTTTTGTGAAAGCTGGCTCATTTTAGTGATACATTCAGTAACATTGAACTTGACTTACATGGAGGGGCTGTTAGCTTGAATCCAGAAATGAAAGGGCTAAGAACTTGATCTAGAACTAGATGTATAAGTTGGTAACAAAACAGGACCCTATCTTATTTTCCAGGCATAGCCGTTGCTTTGTCCTATTTTTGCCCTACTCTCCTTTTCAAATATGTGCCAGGATTTGGGGCATCTGGGTCATACTGGCTTTTGCACGCTTGTGACTATAGGGATTTCACTGACTGGAATCTGCAGGTCTTTATTTTCCTAAGCTCTTCAGAATCTTTGTTCTGGTGGTTATGTAGAACCAGAAACCAGGAAGGCTTCTGTGGCATTGTACATTTTACAAGGCTGGGAAGACTTCTATCACCCTGGCAGTGTGTGGGCACCATTTTTTGCTCCAAATAGTAGTTATGATCCTTTTGCTCTGAGATGTATTGAGACTTGTCCCTTGCCTGGCATAGAGGACAGTGGTTTTGCTAGTCCTGCTCTTCAGTCTGATGGATAAGAACAAAAACGCTAGATGCAAAGTGCAGGGTTACCAACTGTGTCACTGAGAGAAGGAGATGAGACCAGCCAATGGGGTAAATGCAGAAGTTGCACACATATTTAGGAATGTGCAAAGTCCTGTTCACCTTTAACACTGTTATGTCTTCACACCTAATCTGCTTTACCCTCTGGCAAATCAGATCACCCATCCTCAACTGCCCAGAAAACAAGCACCGCATGAATACTTTTTCTGCTCAAAGCATCTCTCTGATCTCCAGGATCTCACCTTGCTTCTAGCATCTTTCCAGCAGCCAGGATCTTCACTGTCTTCTTTTGGAGACCCCTTCTTCTTCCTGGGAAGCCATTCTTCATCCAGGAAGGTCCCTACCACCCACCCCCAACACCATCCCTACTGCCATTTTCCCAATCTAAATACTCTATGTGCAGAAGCATAACGTGCAGTAAGCCTCCTAATTGTTAGTTCTGTCCCATATCTCTTTATTTAATGGAATATTTGGGAAATGCCACTTCCATTTTATCAAAGTTTGGACTGGCACAGTTAACAGAAAAGTTAGGTGACAATAATAGAGAAGTAGAGGTGCAGGAGATAAGGCTTTTCTATTGGAATGTTTTCTTGTGTCGTTAATAGATTTTCTTTTTATTTAACATAGCTTGTTTCCTTAAAGTTTGGGTTTTAGAACAAAAATAATTTTCTTGAGTGTTTTTCTGTCATTTGGTACTTTTTGCTAATTTTAACTTAGTCTTTTTTTCAGCTGTGTCTTTTCCCAGTCAACATTTAAGTAACTGTAAATTTTACTTCAGTCTAATTTCCAGTTTTCTAGTCCACTACTGATTCATGTTGGCTTTGTACTGATTTGATTTGAAGCCTATGAATAGATACTCAAATGGACAAATTTGAGTAACATAAGTACACATTGCTAACATTTCTCAAAGAAAGTAAAAACTAAAGTTTTAAAATCCGACTGAAAGAGTGAGGTTGTGGGGGAGTTCTCTCAAATTCTTAACTGATTTCAAGGCTTTGGTAAAGGAATTTTACTGTCCTGTTAGAAAAAAAGAAATATTTCATTTTGTAATCTTAGTAGTTAATAATGGGTGGAAAGCAGCAAGAACAAAAAGTTGAACAAACTGGGGTCACAACTGAACTTTCTGCTTTGCAAGAATGTTTTATTTTGCAGGTTAATATATTCAAAACACTTTTCTCAGGTGCGTCAGCTTCTTTTGATGTTAATGAACATCATCAATGACCGTTGCAATTGCCTACAAACTTTAGTGATACCATGGTATGATCCCAGAAGCATTGTCTTGCTTTTTAGCTTATTTAGTGTTGCTTTTGTTATTTTGAATTTTTAAAAAAATGGAGAATGAATCTCTCTACAGCAGTGTACTCATGTTCTCAAATAAGTGTTTACAATCCATTTACTGAGCATGACATGCTGACAAGTGAAAGTCATTTTGTACTGTTACTTAATTCTCATGTTATAGGTCAAGACCCATGTTTTTTCTACGTAAAGAAACAAGGCAGCCTGAGGAGTATGTGTCTTAGAAATAAGGACATACAATTCTAACTATTTTTATATATTTTAGTTATATATCATTTAATGTAGTGTATATGAGGCTTATATACATAATCTTTGCAATATCATACCTTACATTTTCCAAATGACTGAAAGAGTAGTTCTGGCTTATATTGGATACTGATTGAGGAGTTAGCATAGGACTGTTGTGATCCAGGATTTGGATTAATCTATAATCTCTTTCTATATGAACTTTACCTTGTTTCCAGTCTTAATATTCCCTTGGCTTTCTTTTTTACTAGCATTGTACTTATATTGCCAGTTAAGATATGGAAAATTATTGATATTAGATGGGTATATATTTCTTAGGAAAGTAGAGGTTGATAGACTGAGGAGTTTTATACCCCACCTTCCGGAAAATCAAAAGGGAGATCCCAGACAACAGCCTTCTCTGTGATCAGCTGTAGCATTTAACATCTCTTGAAAGCTGCAGGATGATGTAGAGGAAGGAATATGTCAGTCCCTGAACTAAAATTGTTTCATGTCCATTCAGAAACTGAGATAGAAGGAGATTATTCGCTCTGCATTAAATGATACCATACTCATTGCATCGTTGCAAACGTTTCCTTCTGTTTCTCCCTTACTTCTTATAGAGAGGCTTATCAACTAAGTAATAATTTAAAAAATTGTATAAGATATTAATAACAATTAAAACCTTCAAGATGCAAGATGGTGTTGCTGGACTGTTTTGGTTGGTTGGTTGCGGTTTGTTTGGGTTTTTTTTTTCTTGCCTGGACCAAATACCCGGGGTATTTCTCTCTTCATTGTCACAGTACCCTAACATGAGACATTTGGTAATGCAGGTGACAAAATCCCAGTGGGTGTGTCAGTCTAAAGGAATATGCTCCATGAAGACATACATTGCATTTCTTATTTTACAGAAAGATCCTTGCTAAACATGTTTTGAATGCCAGGATAGCAGATAAGTATATGGCTGACAACTTATAGCTGTGGTCAAAGACCTTCCAAAGGTATTCAAGAAAAGCAATCCATTGTCAGTTGGCTTGAACTTGCTCTACTCTAAAGTACATACATTGGGAAAGTTTAATTATCCTTAAATCCGAAAATCTTGACAGAGTGCCTATGTTTTATGTTCCTGTTGAGCTACACAAACACTGTGATAAATGTGTGCTGTGATGTGCCCAGGATCCTGGTCTCCCAAACAGTCTATTTCAAAGATTTTGCTGAAGTGTGCTTACAGCATCCTCCTGGATTATGTTTTTGGATATCTTCTTTGTGGAAACGAAGTTGGGATTCTGCCCTGACATAGAGTCAAGATGCAGCTGGGACATGCAGTCATACCCAAAAGCTCAGAATCAGTTGAAGGTCCTGCAGTTTAGATGGAAAAAGCTATAACATTGTGGGTAAAATTTTAAATATCCACTTTCATTGGCTACGGAAATAGAAGAATTTGCTCTGAACAATTTTTGAGTTAATTTCTAGTAAGTCCTGTAGCAAGATCTCACTTGATATTTTCACTAAAATAACAGAAGTGGACTTATATTCATGAAAAAAATGGCTTCTCTTTATCTGATCATCTGAGGAGGACTATATAGGTAACATAGGAAGCTGCTATAAATGTCATACTCTTTGAGTCTAAGCTTTTGCCAGAAGGAAGTGAAAAGGCAACATTGCAAGCTGAAAGTATTTTCAGTTAGCATATCTGAAAGACTTCAATCACAGAATATAGCTGCTCTCTCAGCTGCATCCTATTTTGTACTGAATACTGCTGAATTGTTAATTGCTATGAAAAGATGAGGATAAGTAACAGTAGGATTAAAGACACTGTGGATTCCGTTTCATTCTGTGTGCATCAGTGCTTGAAAAACAAATATAGGGACTCTTTTTAAACAAATAGCGAAATGGCACTCTCCCAAATCCTCTTATTTTATTTACATAGCAGCATCTTCTCAATACATGACTTCAGCCTCTCTTCATATAGCACAAGTATAGATGCCAAAATAGAGCTTTTGTTTTGTTTGTGTTCAAAGAGGGTTTCCAGACTTCACAAATAAAGAGATTTAGGGACAAAAATAACATTTATGTTAACTCCTTAACCTCTACTTTGCATTATTACATTTTGAGGACAGATAGTTGTCCTGGTTTTGGCTGGGATAGAGTTAATTTTCTTCACAGTAGCTAGCATAGTGCTGTGTTTTGGATTTAGTACCAGAATAATGTTGATAACACACTGATGTTGTTAGTTGTTGCCAAGTAGTGCTCAGACTACTCAAGGACTTTTTGAGCTTCTCCTGCTTGCCCAGGTGCATAACAAGCTGGGAGTACAGCACAGCTAGCACAGCTAACCCAAACTGACCAAAGGGCTATTCCATACCATATAACGTCATGCTCGGGGGGGTTAGTTCGTTCGGTCGGTTCGTTCCATTCGGTCAGTCGCGGGCAGTGTGGTCGCAGCTCGAGCTGTGTGATCGCGGCTCGGGGGGAGTGATCGCGGCTCGGGACGGGCTGGGCACCGGTCAGTGGGTGGTGAGCAATTGCATTGTGCATCACTTGTTTTATATATATTCTGTATATTCTCTTACTATTATTATTGTTATTATTATTATTACTACTATTGTTATTCTTCTCTCTTATTAAACTGTCTCTATCTCAACCCACGGGTCTTACTTTTTTTTCTTTTCTCCTATTCTCTCCCCCATCCCACAGAGGGAGGGGGGGGAGTGAGCGAGC
>NW_009259106.1:68368-75460 GCF_000687185.1 Egretta garzetta | reverse complement strand
TGTCCTGGTTTCGGCTGGGATAGAGTTAATTTTCTTCACAGTAGCTAGCATAGTGCTGTGTTTTGGATTTAGTACCAGAATAATGTTGATAACACACTGATGTTGTTAGTTGTTGCCAAGTAGTGCTCAGACTACTCAAGGACTTTTTGAGCTTCTCCTGCTTGCCCAGGTGGACGGGCTGGGCACCGGTCAGTGGGTGGTGAGCAATTGCATTGTGCATCACTTGTTTTATATATATTCTGTATATTCTCTTACTATTATTATTGTTATTATTATTATTACTACTATTGTTATTCTTCTCTCTTATTAAACTGTCTCTATCTCAACCCACGGGTCTTACTTTTTTTTCTTTTCTCCTATTCTCTCCCCCATCCCACAGAGGGAGGGGGGGGAGTGAGCGAGCGGCTGCGTGGTGCTTAGTTGCCAGCCGGGTTAAACCACGACAATAGTACTATTTTGTAATCCCCTTTTTCTCTTCTGCAAGCTTAACTCCAGGATATCAATATAATAAAATCTATATCCAAAACAGCATATACTATACCAATTAGGCTTGATATTATCAGCGATCAGTTACGGGGAAGTCATTTATAGAAGACAATGAGCAAAATTCCCATCTATAAGATGAAGAAGTTCATGCTGTGTGCTCAAGTATAAAATCTAACTTTCAAACCTCACATAAGACAAAAATAACCCACCAAGGAAAATGACTGTTATGTTATATTGCTCTTCGGGGTTTATTTACAAATACGTTGGCATGTTTTAAAATATTTCTGAAAAGATCCGATTATAGCATCTAATTTTACGCTGCCATGCTTGTTGCAGAAAATAAGTGATTTGCCTATAAAAAGGAGCACAAAGAAAAGCATGCTAGTTTTCATCATGGAGAGAAGAGACTACTTTCAGTTGTTAACTTTCTCTGAAGAATATGCCCAGTAAATGGAAGAAGGCAGTCTCAGTAGTTTGGGAGGATAGACATTAGCAACATTTTATACATGCGAGTTAAATTTGCATTAGGTAATTGTCAGCTTTCTAGTCTACTGTTTTTCTTAGCCATATATTTATGATTCAGTAAAATATTTTGTTATGTAATTGCTCCTGCAATTCTATAGAATGTCACATTAAATGAAAACTTCTATGTTTTTTTTTTAGTTGCTTAATTTTCATTATAAAATATTCCTGATTTTTCTCAAAATAGTCTTTAGATGAACCCTGAAATACAGGGGCACAACTATCAGTGGAACCACTCAAAACCAGGTATTTGTCTCATCTGTTTTGGCATGTACTGTTTGAGATTGATGTCAAATGTAAATAAGCTCCAACAGCATGACTCAGTTTCCTTGTTAGAGGAAAAGATGTTATCTGTAGGTAAGCTTTCTTACCCTGCTAATGATTCTGAACTCTACTCTACTAATATTTTTGGAACCTTTTGTGATTTTAAAGTCACTGCAAAACTAAAATGTGTTATTGTATATCCATTCTAGTTCTTTAGAGGATATTGACTTAACAATAAATGTCTGTTTTGCTGTTATTGCTTTTTATAAGCTAATACACAGTATTCACTTCTAAATCTCAAAGCTGTTCATCTTGGACCTATATTTGTCCAGGCATGCAAGCTAAAATATCGGTTTTCACTTGGTTTAATTCATTACATGTATTTACAGTAATGTTGAGCTGTAAGTATACATTGCATATAAATCAAAGCTGTTTGAAGGTAAAGTGAAAATTGATGCAATGTAGATTTTTATGCTTTGAAATTTGGTCCGGCTAATTCATTAATAATGTCGTCTTTTCTCTCTGTGTATAAGGTGAATTATAGACTATTTTTTACTTGATCTTTAATAGGAAGTGCTATTGTTTAATCATATTTTATTGCTTTAGTATCTTTATATTTGATAAATGTTAGGTTTTTTCTAAGATAGCAGACTAATATTCTTAGCAAGAATTAATTTGTATCTGTAAGGAATTTCTGTATCTTTGATATGATAGGGAATTTACTAGCACAATAATACTGTATTACTGTATATTTGTAAAAGGCACTGATTTAATATTCATTACTGTGTTTGCATAATAACAGAAACTTAACAGACCAAATTTTATTGTTTATTCCTTCAATGTTAAGATAAATTTTCTGCATGAATCTTTTTTAGATTTTTAAACAGAATTTTTTTTTTTTTGCTTGAGTGACACTAAGCCAAGTAAAATTGTCAGCAGCATCTTCTTTCATTAATCAAACTCCAGGTTAAGACTTTCTAAAAAGAGACTTCTCAATCATAATTAATAGTAATCTAATGTAGTGTGATTAATAGCAATCTTAACGTAGAGTGACAGAGAATGTGTTTGGAATGAGGACGTGTATCTGACCTGCATGCTCCCCTCGTCATCCAGCCCGGGGCTTACCCAGAACACACCACGTACCCAGGCTTCCTTTCCCTGGCACCCAGGGAAAGGTTGGAAACGAGGGGTGTAGGCTGCTGGCCAGGTCTTGTCCATGTGGGATATGGAAAAGTGCACCTGAACTTTGCAGATGGGAAGCTTTGAAGATCCCACAGTTTAGTCAGATGGCTGATACTAAACGGTAACATGTGATGGTAAAATGTGTGAGAAATACAAAGGGCCTGTGGCTGTGTTTGAAGGACTGGGGAAACAGAGGTAATAGCTGTGTAAACTATTCTTAGGCTGTAGAGGTGACTCCGTTTGTCAGTTTTGCCTCAAATGCGTAAGTTTCTCCTATAATTTCAAACTTCTCTTGCATGGAAAAGGTGTGTTCATTTTGCTTTAAACACCTTTATAGTTCAAAAAAGGTAACTAGAACTGTTTAGTCATTAAAAGATTATATTTGGGCTGAAAAAAACCCATTTGCTTTCTGTTCTTACAGGTTTTAAAATATTTGGGAACAAGGGATAGAAATAGATGTCTTGCAGAAAAGAAGTGATACCGCAAATGCAAGTAGAGCAATGAGGTGGAGACATTCTACTAAAAAGCATACTATTAATTGGAATCAGGGTGGAGCTGATAGTGTTAAAAAAAAAAAGAGAGCATGTGTTTGTACAGTGATACATTTTTTTTTAAGTCTCTGAAATGAAGTCATAATTGCAGAGCAAATTAAAACTCCATTGAAAATTGACTGTTAGAAAGAAGAGGAGGAGGATTAAGGGGAGACTGCCCATTCCATGATAGTATAGTTTGTAAAAATAAAAAAGGCTAAAATGCAAAAAACTGTTTATACTGTGTTTATGAAAAATAACGCCCGTAACACTGTAGAACATATTCAAGAATCCTGTCAAAAAGAACATTTCATTGTTGCTGGGATTAATTGAAATCCTTAGAAAGGATTGTTAGCTAAGTGCTTGCTGTCCATATTACAAAGAGCTGACATCAAAGGGAAATCTGGAAATGCTCTTTGCTCACAGTTCCAAGCCTCTTTGCAGTAGCAGTCTTCTCCAGAACCTCTTCCTCTTTTCCTTTGGTCTGCTTTGTTATTTCCAAGTCCTTCTTCTACTTATGGCTGCTTTTTGCAGCCTTGGATTCTCAAATCTACACAGCTTTGTTAAATCCAGGTATATCACATCCCCAAATTTACATTTAATTGGAAAATTCCTTGGCTGTCAAGGCTGTGGAAAGCAGTTCTAGACTGCTATGGTGAGCTGCACTTCAGGAAGTTCTTTTCATGTTTCTTCTGTTACCAGAAAATGGGTATTTAACAGGCAGATCTGCCCCTGTGTTTAAAGTATATATATACTCCATTTTTTAATTTCCAAGTGTCTAAAATAATAGGAGTGCTGAATCTCTGCTCACTGCATGAGTGTTTTTATCACAGGACACCAAGGGCATGTTTGTCTTGTGCCATTTGAGGCTTTGAAAATGTGTGTGCATGTTTGAAGAGATAAGCACAGCTGGGATTCCTCAGCAGCCTTGTCCATTCTGTTCATAGGGAGCAAACTTTGTCTCAAGCAAAACTATTTGGTTCACTATAACTCAGTATGTGGGCGTGAACTTAAACACATGACTATTAATGATGTGGGATGGACAATGGGACTTAGGATGCATTGCCTTTTTTTTTATTTCTTGATTTCTGTGGGACTGTTCAGATACTCAGGGCCATTTAGACACTGGTTCTTTTTAGATAAAGACTCAATATATACAAGGTGAGTAATTAGTCATTTAGAGTTGTTTTCCTATTACTACAAAGCATTCATATATTCTTCACAAAGGAAAACGCTTCTCTATAGGAGATTTGCTTTACATTAATCTATTAAGAAAGTTTTGATTAGCCTGGCTGATTTATTTCTTTTCCCCTTGTTTTTTAGTGAAATCTCATGGTAAATATGCCTTTAAAGGAAGCGTCATCCTGTGGTTTTGTGTGTGCTGCTGCAATTTTAAGAGTTAGACAAGCCATTATGATAAAAGAAGATAACGAATACTGTTTAGTTTTATGTTGGACATCATTAATTTTAACCTAGGTCATTAAACAATTCATGAACAATTTTAGTCCTAGCATCCCCAAAACATCCAAATTATGTATATATAGTCCAGACTATTAAAATGGTGTTGCATTCAATTACAATGGCTATAATTGCCTTATTTATGTAACTGAAGGGACCTTGCCAGTCTTATGATACATTAAAGGCTTTAAAAGTATGTCACAGTAGTTCTGTTGGGAATAAATAACCAAGAGATGCAGATCATATGCTAAGTATCTGGAACAGCATTATCTTTCTGATCATGCAACGTATGAATAAGCTAGCAGAATGCTGCTATGTTTGTGTCTCAAGTACTGATGTGATGGTAATGTTTTTTTACTGGTACTATTTTTATACCATCAATATGCAGTTATATTTAAAAGTGTTTCATTGCTCCTCGGTGAGAGATAACTCTAGAAAAATACTTTCTTTATCAGGTAATTATTTTAAACTAGTTTATTTGCCCCTCCTGCTTATTTTGGGGAGGTAAAACATATGGTGCCAATTGTATAACCTACAAATGAATTATTTTGTCCTGTAATTACGTCAGAGCTGGTTGGATAGTGAAGCTACTTGAGATTCTCAAGAAAATCAGGAATGGACTGATCATGGCTGAGGAAGCATTGGATCAGTGAGTTTCACTGAGCTGTCTCCAAGTAGGATGTAAACCCAGTGGTATTTAAAGAACACGTGATACCCTATTTGCGATCAGTTCTCCATAACAGCAATTGAATCTTTAGTAGCTTAATTTCCTGTTTACTTCACAACTTCAAGTCTGCTATCTGTGCTCCCTGTTAAGTAGTTGCAGTATCACTTTTCTGAAGTGACTGTTTTAATAGCTGTTTAATAGCTAACCAATAGAATTTTGGTATTTTCTTTAAAAGATCAAAGTCCTTTAAAAGCCAGGAATTAAGAAGTCTGTCTTTGACAGCTATTTTAATGTTTCTACAGTTACTACACTGAAATGGACATAAATAAAATGCACTAATTGCAGAGTTAATATCCTGGTGTTATTATGTCACTTGCTGAATTGGTTTTTGTTACTTTTTTTTTTTAAGATGCATGTTGGATCTCAGGCAAAAATTTAAACATTTATTGTTTGAAGTTGACCTCTGTCATGAAAATCAATTTCTACTTAAGCTAACTTCAAGCAAATATGCCAATAACTTATTATGCAAGATAAGATTTTCACTTGGTATCAGCATGTCCTTACCTGGTTACACAATTTCTTCTTTCTTCCAGTAATTAAAGTATAATCAGTTCTTACACATAGAAGTACAAATTTTTACTAAAAAAACTTGCTCACCTCTCCTGAGCATACAGACTGAAGAAGAATATTGATTTACTGTTTTGCTTTTACTTTCTTTGCATAAATATCTGAATTCTCTTTTCACAATTGAGAACGTTCATCTGTGCAGTGAAAGTATGATGACACTTAAGTCGTGTTCACATCATCTGATTATCCTACTAACTTCAATCTGTGATATTCTCTAAAAGTTTGAAAAGATGGTGCAATGCTAAAAAGATTTAACAACATGCCTCCTCTCCTGGGCCATCACTACATGCTTCTGAGTGTTTGTCTTTGAAAATACATCTTCCTCTTGCTTCCAAAAACCCCAGCCTTACTGTTCATGCCTAATGGTCATTTTAAAATTTGCTCCAAATCCTGCCAGCTTTGACTCTCCATGTAGGTTACTCTAGCTTTACTCAAAGTCTTCGAAAGAAAAGGTAAACAAATGTGTACTAATATCAGCGTGATATAAATCTATTTCAGGTGACATATTTTTATATCTCCACTTTCACCTCCAAAAAGGCAGATTTTCTATTTGTAAATTAAAAAAATAGAATTTTTTTGTGCACTTTTGATGAACCAGCATAACGGAAACATATATTAATAAAATTATTAGATAGGTATTCTGTGGCTCCAGTTATCACAGTTACCCAACTGTGTTGCTTCTTATCTGCTTCACAAAATACATTATTTTTTTTTCTTGTATCTTAATTTTATATCCCAGATGCAGGCTACTTGACATGTCAGAAATCCTCTAAATAAAACATTAAAGCCTTCACGGAAAATGAAAAACCCAACTTCTTCCCTGAAGGCACCAAGATCCATGAAATTAGCTGTGGCATATGTTTTAGCTGTTGTCCCTGCTGATACTGCAAGATCAAGTGCTGTAGCCACCTTGCATGCAGGCATCAGCAGTTCTTCAGTATCAAATTGTAAGCTCTGGCTCATTAGCATGGTGGCACCTTTATAATAGTCTGAATGCTAAATGAAAAGCATTCAGCTTTAAAACATAACTACCCTCTAAAATTAAGTGGCTTTGAAAAACAAGTTTGTGTTGTGATTTACTAGTGCTGAAATGTGTTGTGTAGGGGGAAAAAAAATAAATCTTGTATTTACCATTGATAATAGTGCAAGGCAAGTCAGAAGAAATCCTGGATTGATATCTATTGAATAATAATTATTGTCAAAACTGCATTATTTACGCTGTTTATAATAGAGATCTGATATAAATTCCTGAGATTCTTAATAGCAGGAGAGCATGAAACATATAAAAAGAGAGTTGTAAACCCAGCTTCAGGGGAAACTAAGTAATTAAGACAGTTTTGTTCTGTTTTGTCTTTT
>NW_009259106.1:57027-68347 GCF_000687185.1 Egretta garzetta | reverse complement strand
TTATCTGAATGTAGTTGTAGATGAAAGTTTTAAGCAGGTTTTGTAACACAGTTTACTGTGTCTCATAGGAATCTGATTTTTTTTTTCTTAATCTAGTTTGTTTTTAAGGTTAGTATTTGAAGTTGATCACCCTCTGTAGTATTTCTGTATGCACAGTTTAAGAGGATTAAAAGATACCTCAGAGGCCACTAATACACTGTATTACTTAGTTACCTTCTTCTAAAGGTTTAACTTCAGAAGCAGGAGTACAAAAAGAGCATACAGTTTTAACAAAGTGGACAGAGTACTGCTGCAGCTCAGAAAAAACAAAGAAAATACAATTTTTCTTTCTGCTCTTTTCTTTTGAAGCAGATATAGCAATGGAAAAATGCACCAGAGTAAAGTTTCAAAAATATGAAACAGGGACGACTTGCTAATATTTTTGTCCCTTGCAAAGTCAAGAAAGACCAACAGGCCTTGCTCTTATCACCTGTCAAATGAAGTAGTAGGAAAGAGGACAGTAACCAAATTAGGATCTTAGTTATTGTGTCGCAGCCAAAAGAAAAAAAACAGAGTTGGTAAAAGTACATCCAAGTCAGTTGGGATGTTTCTCACAGTTTAATTGGTCATTGCATCAAAATTGGACTTTATAGAAAAAAGGGTACGTAACATTAGGAAAGCAAGTTTAAAAGAAAATGTCTACAGGTTGGAATAATTAGGCTTCCTTGAATTTAGGAAGAGTTGTCCACCAGCTCTTAAGTCTACTGAGAGATAGTGTAGAAATATTTTTGAGTCAAAAGCTGAAAGTTGACAGAAAAACTGACAGCATGAAGTGTGTCAAGAAAAGGATGTAGACAGTTGTCAGAGACCAGCATCTCTGGCAGTCTATTATTTAGAAAAAGAGAGACAAGCCAATTCAGATGTTCACGTGGTTATTGTGTACATGTGTATTTCTTCACATCTCTAGAATTTCGTTCTCTAGGATGAAGGGTAGATTTTTGTAATGCAGGCCTTTATTTACCATGTCTGTAGTTGATCCAGATGGTCATTTAATTATTAGTGAGAGCTGTCACTGACTGTAAGGATTAGCAGCCTGGCTCTGTTACAGCAGGCACCTCTGTAGTGTTCATTTGTGGGCAACATGAATCTTGTCATGTAAGGCGCAGTACTCACTCTTACCTATTCAACCAGGCTGTCAGGATGTTCTTAATGTATAGCATGAGGGTCACTGAGGTGAGTGATGCTATGGGACTGATTTCTTTAGCTTGTTGAAAAAGGTTCTCAACATTGGCAGGAATTTAGCAATCAATACTGAGTAAGTATAGTAAAGGAAAAATATGTATCTTCCTTTCTAGCTGAAGTATATCCCCTTTCCTGAGAACATACTAGTTTTCTTACGTTGAAGAATGATACTGCTTTTACTCCTTCCTTCATTACTGCTTCCCTTGGCTTTCTCCTTTTTGTAAGGCCGCTTTCTACTGCTTTTGCACGTACTGTGTAGCACTTCACTTTGCAAGTGAGAAGTGTAACGTATTACTCCTTTTAAGTTAGGGTAAGAGAGTTTGGGTGAGTGATAAGCATTAAGTTACTCAGTTACCTTAAATTGTTTGGTTTGACATTTTATTTTGTTGATATTATTTGAAGTTACTTCGGTCTTACGCATAAAGATTTTTAATATTTCTTAATTTCTCAAAAATACTGGGAGGGATTTAAAATCAGTTGTGTTTTGTAACAACAGACTTTGATCTGACCATGAGGTCAGGCTTCTGATTTGCTATATTTCTCTTAAAACCAGAAACAAGCTGGGGGGGAAGGAAAAGAGATGGAAAACTTTGTTTAGTTTGAAAGGAGCAAGGAGACATGAACACCCTTTTGTCCCAAAATAACCTGTGCAACCAACACAGAGAATCTGAACAAAGATCCAGTAAATGAAGAATTAAACTACTCCATTGCTTGAGTTCATCTTTGAGATGTTTGAAATTACCAGCAAAATGCTTTTGCTACCATACTTTTATCAGGCTACAGACCAATATTATAGAATCACAGACTTACAGGATGGTTGAGGTTGGAAGAGACCTCTGGACGTCATCTGGTCCAAACCTCTGCTCAAACAAGGCCATCTAGAGCAGGTTGCCCAGGCCCATGTCCAGACAGCTTCTGAATATCTCTGAGTATGGAGCCTCTACAACCTCTGTGGGCAACGTGTGCAAGTGCTCAGTCATTCTCACAGCGAAAAACTGTTTCCTGATGTTTGGAGGGAACCTCCTGTGTGTCACCCTGTGACCACTGCTTCTTGTCCTTCTTGCACCACTGAAAAGAGCCTGACTCCTTTTTTGTTATGTCCTCCCTTCAGGTATTTATGTACATTGATAACATCCCCTTGAGTTTTCATCTCCAGGGTAAACGGTCCCAGCACTCTCAATATTTCCTCATATGAGAAATTGTACTGATCCACAAAAAGTAAAACAAGAAATCCACATTATAATTAGCTAACCAAAGTTGTCTCACTATCATAATAGAATCTCATGATTGTTTTTGCTATATTCTGTGATGATTAGTGAGACAATTTTGGTTAGCTGTGAAGATCTGTGAAAGAGAAAAAGCTTTAAAAAATAGTCTGAGAGGTATAAAGTATATATGTATACTTAATGAGTTCTAAACATATTTCACTGTGCTTCTGTGTGCAAATGTATTTATTCCTCCTTTAGCCAAAACATAGAGAAAGAAGTACAGTCTGATCTGACACTTTTAGGGAACAAATTGGGAAATGTGTAGCTTGGCATGTAATATGAAATGTAAATGTGAAAATGTGATTTATAGCTCAAAATATATTTATCACAAAAAATTCTTTCTCATTTTAAAATGGTGATGTAAAACCATACATTTCCTAGAAAGCTTGATACAATTTACAGTTGTTCTAGATTTATATGTTAAATTGCCTTGGAGATCCTAATTATGAGTAATGTCTTGGTAAAAATATATTGTTTGCACACACAATGCAAAAATGCATAATGGGAAATGTGTAGCTTGGCATGTAATATGAAATGTAAATGTGAAAATGTGATTTATAGCTCAAAATATATTTATCACAAAAAATTCTTTCTCATTTTAAAATGGTGATGTAAAACCATACATTTCCTAGAAAGCTTGATACAATTTACAGTTGTTCTAGATTTATATGTTAAATTGCCTTGGAGATCCTAATTATGAGTAATGTCTTGGTAAAAATATATTGTTTGCACACACAATGCAAAAGTCCATAATTTTATATATATATAAATATATATATATACATATATAAAAAACATCAGCTTTGTATGCCAAACATAGGAAGTGGAACATTGGAAGTATTCTGTTGGAACTGAGCATTGCGACTTACTTTGGAGGGTAACATAACCACATACAAGATATACAGAAAAGTATAATCATTAGTAGTAGTCTGGAAACATTACGTATTTTCTAGAACCTGAGCTCACAAAAAGTGTTGCAAGTAATAAAGCCTTCAGAACAGCCTTTACTTTCCATCTGTTTTAGCCACAGTGATGTAACATTCAATTTAATCTGACATGAGCTTTTTAATAGGGTAGTGATTTATTCTTGACATTTGGACAGAGGACACAAGGAGCCTCAGAAGTAATTTTTAAATTCCTAGCTGTATCTATTTATATGTAGAAGAATGTTGACTATACACAGTGTAATTATACTGAATTTCATTACTGCAGAGGTCATCAGATAATTGTCAAATCTGCTATTCCTTGCTACTTTTGCTCTACCTCTAAGCAAGATTTCTTCAGACTGGAAGAATGCCCCTTTTGCTATTTAGGACTTCCATAATGAAAATAGAAATGCATGTATCCATTAAGAAGGCATTTGCAAAGAGATTGATGGCGTTGGCATGCGTTTTCTAAGCATTAAGCAGACAGCCAATGCATATGTGCAGATCAGTTGTACTGCATATGCAGTGAGTCTGGTGCATCCAAGATGCTTGCAGCTTAATGACTTAAGACTGGAACTGTACACTTTTCTGGGACAGCTGAACATGAAGTGACCTTGTCAGAGCTACTGCTGATGCAGTATGTCTGAAATTCCGGTTTTGTTCCCGGAATTTCGTGGTAGATGAAGAACAGAATTCTAAAAAATTGAAATATGGTAATCCTTGTCCTATATAGTTTAGCAGTTTATTCCAGTGTATCATACGGAGGCAAACACAAGCTATTCTGTTACATAAAATAAAAAGTTAATAAAAAATTCTTATCTTTGTCTTTATTTTTGGCAATAGCAATTACTGTCAATATCTTATTTTTTGCAATCAGTCTCTCGGTGTTATATGGCATTATTTTTTTTTAAACTTTTGTTGTGGTTTAACCCGGTTGGCAACTAAACACCACGCAGCCGCTCGCTCACTCCCCCCCTCCCTCAGTGGGATGGGGGAGAGAATTGGGAAGGAAAATAAAAAGAGCCATGGGCTGAGATAAAGACAGTTTAATAAGAGAAGATAACAATAATAGTAATAATAAGAATGGTAACAGATTATACAAAACGAATGATGCACAACGCAATTGCCCACCACCTGCTGACCGATGCCCAGCCTGTCCCGAGCAGCGATCACTCTCTCCTCAACCGACCAACTAACCCCCCCCCGAGCATGACGTTATATGGTATGGAATAGCTCTTTGGTCAGTTTGGGTTAGCTGTCCTAGCTGTGCTCCCTCCCAGCTTGTTATGCACCTGCCCAAGCAGGACAAGCTCAAAAAGTCCTTGAGTAGTCTGCCATGACAGATCATACAAAAATGGATGTTTTCATAAAGACCTATTTCCTTGCTTCTTCCAGGGTTATAAGGAAAAGTGGTTAGACATGGACTCAAAAATTCTGTATATGTACATTATTTTCTTTGTAGTGATTGCATAAATGTCAATCAATTAATTTAGATTAAAATGCTCAGCATCTTACCTTTCTGTAAAAAATATTTTATATTTTAGTATTTTTCAGAAAAAGAATACATATTATTTTGCTCCAGATAAAAATTTACTTAGTAACAGTATGATAATTGTTAAAAGGTTTTGATACAGAAATATGTGCATAGTGACAAATACTTCATTTCACAGAAAACTTTTCAAGACCAAAGTGATTAAATGGGACACGTGTATTACATGTTGTACAAGAAAATACAAAAAAGTGTGGCTCATTAGCTCTTGTGTCTTCAAAATGTGAGGGACTAAAGAAAGAAGCAGCTTAGAAGGGGGGTGAAATAAAATGTGAATACGAAGGAGATGATACCTTTGGCTTGGGAGCGCAGTTTTGTGCCCACCGGGCAGGTGCTTGGCTGCTTCATGTAGAAAGAAAAGAGAGGAACTCCCTGCGGTTTTTATATCTAGATTCAACCATATATTTATGTTGCTAACTTCTGCTGAAGAGCTTACCTATTTTTTGTGTGTGTGGTGAATGAGAAACTAATAAAATCTAGTTACCTAATGTACCTAGTTTGACCACCTTGCAGGGAGGTTTTGGAGAGTTTATGTGACTTGCTCCCCCATGGGCCATTATCACTGCCTATATCCTCAGGAAATTTCTTCTGATTATCATCACTGTTGAGTGACTGAATAATCAGACAACCTGTTGCCTACATCTTCTTCACAGGTGATTGACGTCAATGTCTTTTGAAAATGTCATGGTTTCTGTTTCCTTGTTTAATAATTCCTACTAAGATACCTATCTAACTTTCTGACATATTTGAGCTTAAAGCAGTGACTAGAGATTCAGTATTCATTTATTTTATTTTGGTAAGCTGTTTAGTCATGTCAGCTTTTTTATACATGTCGTTGCGGTAGGGAGGAGCATTTTTGAGTTTAATAGACCCAGGTATTGTACAGTGCTATTCTTTGGACACAGCTCCCTCATGCTGACTCGTATTGAAAGAAGCAGTTTTACTAAGTAATGTCAGGCACAAGTAGGGCAGAGGAGTGGCTGGAGAGTAGCCCTGCAGAAAGGGATCTGGGGCTGCTGGTTGGCAGCAGGCTCAGTACGAGTCAGCAGTGAGCCCTGGCAGCCGAGAGGGCAAACCCCATCCTGAGGTGCTTCAAACACAGCACAGCCAGCTGGTCACCAGAGGGGATCATTCCGCTGTAGTCAGCATTGGTGTGGCCTCACCTTTGAGTACCGTGTGCAGTTCTGGGCCCCACAATTCAAGAAGGATGTGAAGGTCCTTGAATTCATCCAGAGGAGGGGAACAAAGCTGGTGAAAGGGCTGGAAGGCATCTCCTGTGAGGAGTGGCTAAGGACTTTGGCCTTGTCTAGTTTGGAGAGGAGGAGGATGAGGGGGGAGCTCATTGCTCTCTACAGCTTCCTGAGGAGGGGACGTGGAGAGGGAGGTGCTGAGCTCTTCTCCCTGGTATCCAGTGACAGGACACGTGGGAATGGTTCAAAGCTGCACCAGGGGAGGTTTTGACTGGACATTAGGAAGCATTTCTTTACCAAGAGAGTGGTCAAACACTGGCACAGGCTTCCTAGAGAGGTGGTTGGTGTTCCAAGCCTGCCAGTGTTTAAGAGACATTTGGACAATGCCCTTAACAATACGCTTTAGCTTTTGGTCAGCCCTTTGGACTAAATGATCATTGTAGGTCCCTTCTAACTGAAATAGTCTAGTCTAGTCTTAGTCACTAGGCATTACTTTGATTGCTAAGATATGATTCTCTTTATGAGTCTGTCCACTTTCTTGTCTAATAGATTTGCTCAAAATAAGGTATCACATGTCTTGAGGCATCAACAGCAAAACTCACAAACTTACTTTCTAGTATCTGGAAGATAGTAACAAATTCTGTTCTGTGGGTTTTAAATATTTTTTTCCTCTCAGCCTCTACAGGAAAACCATTTTCTTGTAAAGTTTAAAGCTTTAATGAGGTTTTTCTGTTTTATTTTTATGTTCTGAGGCTTAAACAATGGTGGTTATGGTACCATTTTAAATTGCAAATGAAATGCCTTTGGGTTTGGTGGGCTGTCTGTTCTGACTGTAACTTTTCATATCAACTTGCAAATGATAGGGTTCAATGTAATTTTTTTTAAAGAAATCTTTCCACAGCTCAAGTTACTGGCTAATTTCAGAAATTACAAGTTGAAGTTGTACTGAATTATTTTTACATAGAAAGTTAAGCTAAATTACCATAATGGCAACTGCTGGCCATGCTACATCATGTCCTGCAACAAATTTATGTAGTCATCTTAGATTTCCATTTTTTACTTACTCATGTATGATTATCAGTAGACAACACTTCCAGCTGTCTTTGACTTCTTAAGAGGTCTTTAGTCAACTGTGGCAAAAGCATAAAAGTGGCTACGCTGCGTACACTGTTTTTGCATACACTGCAGTCCTGTAATCACTGAAGAATTAGTAGTGATGCTTTGAATGTGTCTGCTCTCTGCTGCTGCTGTCAGGGCTGAGCCAACAGAATGAATGCTGTGCTCTTCAGCTGGTTCTGCACAAAGTCAGATAGCTTTACTATAATGAGATTTAAACATAAAGTATCAATAAATGTAAACTAATTAGGTTTTGCATTGAAGAGGACCAGGAACACTCATAGCCTGTTCTGCCACATGTGCTGAGGTGCTGGTTGGTGGCACTGTGGCAAAGGAGCACGTATAGGGCCTGCTGTTCTCTGTCCCTATCTGTGATTAAAATCAAATCCTTAATCCATTTTGGATTTGTATTCTAGGGGCTACAGTAGGAACTGTTAAAAAAGCCCCGCCCCAGCACCCAAAAGCCAAACTTGCAAGTGTCTTAACTTGTCAAACAACCAAGCTTGTAAGTCAAGTTTGCACAGATGTTAAAAAAAAAACAAAAAAACAAAAAACTCCACAGTTGTCACATTTTAGTTGTCAAATATTACTTAAAGTAATTGCCTGCTGATCTAATACTGTAATTTGGTAATTACTGTATAATATTATTTTAAATAAAATTATTCTCTATACTTAATGACCTTTTCAAAGTACTTACTACATCCAGTCCTACTTAAAACAATAAACACATATATTAGTCTTCCAGAATTGACTTTAAATTATAACAAAGGTACTCTGTGTTGTGTACAGTGTCTTATAGGATTATGTTATATTTATTCTTCCTCATAGTTACCAACTCTTATTAATCTATGGTCAGCTATACAAATTTTCTTGTTGCTAAAACTGGAGTTTAGTATAAAATGAGACTAAACCAGCATTTGTCACTATAAGTAGCTTGCATATTAAGAAATAATAGCAAACTTGACTCTTAAAGTAGAAACATATGTTTGTTTGATGTCCATTTGTAATACATATAGACAGCAACAACTGAGCCAATGCCAAGTCCACTCAGGTATTCAAGCAATAGGCATATTATAGCCTGCAAATTACAACTGTCCAAGCAGAAGGAAGGGTGGGCTTTGGGCAATAGAGTAATGAAATTTTTCATATTCGTTGAAGGGACAACTGGCCTTACTGAGAGCAGTGGCAAAACTGCCATAAATGGAACCAGGATTTCTGTTTGCTTAATGAAATAAGAGCTATGGGGGAACTCTTAAACCGCCACTCTTAGTGGTGGTACAGCTATCTAACCCAGTAGTCTCTGCACGTTTGCTGTGCCTCAGCTTCACCTTGCTAAACAGGAAACTGCTGTCATCTGCAGTCATTGAGGTGTAATATCAGCATCTTGACACCAAGGCAATGAGCCATGGTGACAGGAAAGCAACATCATTCTGAGGTCAGCACAGTGACAACAAAACCACATGGGTTTTTGACCGCAGTTGGTTCACATGTGACTGTTGGTGCCTGTATCTTTAAAAACTACCTGAGTAGCCTAGTGATCCAGCTGGCCCAATAGAAGATAATAGTTTCTCAGGACTCTCTAGTGCCATGTTGATATTAATGGTGATCATTGTTGAAGGAAGAGAGTGTCATTTTTACTGTTTTCTGTAACCACCAGAATTCAGGTATCATTGTGATATATTTCTACACGTTTCTCTGTACTTAATCCTGTGTTTTCAGAAATACAAAATACTTTTCAGAGCACAGCTCACAAAGGGCAGAATAGAAACATGCATGAAATTGAAGCTCAGTAAAATAAAATGTAGCTCTATCTGAATAATAACTAGAAAATTACGTTAAAAGTCTTTTGACAGAGAGCAGAATAATCTATGTGAAAAATTGACATAATTTCACACTAAATATTTCTTATTGCTCTTACTAGGATATCTTCAAAACCATTATCAGTAGACATATTTCTTAAAATAATTAGATACTGCTTTTTTTTTTTACTTTTAAAGCCTTAGCTATTTATATTCAGACTCTTTCTGACCAAGTACTGATGTCACTGACAGTTTAAACAGTTTCATGAATTTTGCAAACAGTACAGAACAGTGATGCCATTATTAGGCGTAATAGTTGTTTAGAAGTCTCAGATGCAGTGGTGAAGAGGTTGGCAGTTGATGGCATTTGACAGTTCTTTTCAGCTGAAGGCAGTGGTGCTGATAATCAGCACATCCAGTTAGTTCAAATACTTTTCATGCTTTAAGATTAACAAGCAAAATCATAACTGACTAGATTACTGCCTGGCATCGTTAATTGTCCATACTCCTTTTGTCTTTAAAGGTCCTTAACCACTATATGGGAAAGCAATGTACATTCTTATTGTATAGATTTTGTCTACAGTACATCTTATTGTATAGATATTTTTTTCCCAAAAAATAATGTCATATTTCTTTAAGCAAAAAGGTTATATTTTTATTTTCTTTCAATGGACTTTAACTTATGAGATGTCATTTTTCTTTGTGAAAAATGTCAACAAAATTGTTTAAACAACCAAGAAGTCTGTTCATCAGTGTTAGCATTCCCTTCCTCTTCAAAGGACCCCAAGTAGCTGGTCTAGACAGTGCCAAAGCGGGGATGAAATTCTGGCTGTACTGAAATCAGCATGAATTTTACCACTGATTTCAATATGATGAGAACGTCAGAAAATATGCCAGGATCCTCAACTTACCCTAATATCATAAAAAGTTTGCTTAAAGATGTAGTGGTCTTTGTCAGCAATATTAGCTTTGTTCTGTTCCGCATGCAAATGGTCCGGATTTGTGCCTGCTGTAAGCAGCTCTTTTTAAACACTTTTGTACTTGCAAAATAGCCATGCAGATAGGCTGCGTGCCGGTAGACTGCAGTTCCATGCAGATAGACTGCAGCTTGAAAAGAAGCATTTCCTAAAATGTCATGATACCAAGACTGATCCCTCATGGTGCTTCGTTTGGATCTGGAGTTGTTTAATGTCACAGAGCAGCTCGGTTTGCTCCATGTATGAAAGATTCTCTGTAACACACCCATCTTATATGAGGTTTGCAAACATGTGAAGATGACTTGATGGTTTTCTTTGGAGCTGAGTCCCTCTGAGAATGACCATTTCTTATTTGCGGTTTGCACCAGATGAGTTCGTGGCTGTACAGGTAACATTGATACTTCTCAGAGCTGAGAGAAACAGTCAGAAAGTTGGGTGTCTCAGTGAAGTCTTGAATATGTTTTGGGACTTAAGAAAAGCTGGCTAATGTTAAACTAGCTCTGTATTTTGTATTCAGTCTGTTTGTTCTCTTTTGTTTCTAGTTTTATATCTAAAAGCATGACTTGAAATTTTATTTTAAAATTTGTGTTGTTTTTTTTTATTACACATGCCTTAGGTTGCGGCCACCAAGACAGATACCAGATTAATTTTATAGATTCATATCTGGCTTTAGAAATCCCTTGTGCACAAGTGTTTGGAGACCAGGCAAATGCTTGTTCTGTTGTTACGTGACTCACTGTGCATCCACTTTTTACCATTCTTGGAGACTGAGTACTGGGTTACATGAGCCTTTGGTCTTATGTTCTTCCATAACCCACACAGACCATATCTTGCCAGGGGCTAAGTTTTGAGAAGTTGGTTCCAGTATGTATAGGCCATATCCATTTTACAAAAACAAAATGACTGGAGACACTGCCTGTTAACCTGGCTCAAATAAGCAGGAGAATCTCATAAATAGTGACACAGAATTTTGTCACTCTCCTGTTGTGTTGGCTACAGAGTGATTTCTTAACAGGGTTTGCAACTTGTGCTTTGTAAGCTTACCCTTACAGGATAACAAAAAGATAGTGAATAGATTTCAGGGGGATCTTGATCAGGCAGATTTTCTCTCCTTGTCCTTCCATAAAAATAAAGTCTGTATTTCCTTGAAACATGAAATCCGCAGACAGTCAGAAATAAACAGGTTCTGCATTACTCATTTAAATTGTGTGGACTCAAGACATCTCTGAGCCATGGATCAAGCTGGGGGAGAAGGTATACCATGAAAATACCAC
>NW_009259106.1:44719-56991 GCF_000687185.1 Egretta garzetta | reverse complement strand
GACAAGACACGAGGCTTGATAGTTTGGTCTGACCTTATGCAGCCATTCTTATGCACAGCTCTGCAGCCACTGAATTGTCATTCTTAATGATCAGATGTTAACTGTTCTCCTACGCTTGCTGTAGTAAAAATCACCTTCTGTCTCCTTTTCCTGTCTAGTAAGCTTGTTCTCCCTGCAAAACACATTAATAAAGTACATTCACTTGCAATTTTACAGTTTACAGACAATCCTTTTGCGGATTTTCTGCTTGAAGCCTGATTTTCCTCTCTAATGGGCTCAAATTGTAATATATACCATAGTGCTTGTTTGCCTCCTACAGTATTCCCAAGGAACACTGTGCGTTTCCCAGATGCATAGATATCAGAAGAGATTCGTAGATATCAGAAGGATGCACTGGGCCATTTGGAGACCAGCCATTCATCTTAATAAAAGAAATGCCATCAATACTCCGGGGAAAGTTTATAGATTTCTGAAATCTCACGTGGCAGTGTTACAACTGTGGATTTCCTCAACATTGCATTTGGTGTAATTGCAAGTGACAAAAGCTACAAAGTTTCTGATGGTCTTGCACATTAACTTCACTGAGTGCTTTGATTTTGTAAAACTTATGGGGGGTCTTCTGTTGCCAATTCAGGTAACTTTGTTTCTATTTTTGGCATCTCAGGTGACAATTTTTTATCACTGTGTTTAAGAAGATGCCTTCTAAAAGAGTTTAGGACAGTTATTCAGTGTAGCTGGTTATATGGCAAATGTCTTATCTTTCTTCCCTTGTAGTCTTAATTTAAATGGAAAAGGTATATAGCTGAGGAATATTGTGTTTTGTTGCTCA
This sequence comes from Egretta garzetta, assembly GCF_000687185.1. NCBI lineage: Eukaryota > Metazoa > Chordata > Aves > Pelecaniformes > Ardeidae > Egretta > Egretta garzetta. The sequence continues at coordinate 56,162 of NW_009259106.1, read as the reverse complement.
CTGACAGGATATGTTAATGCCAAAAATCATAGTTTAAGCTTTCCAAAAATCACATGCTGTTTCTAGGTTCACCTGGATATCTGTATCATGCACGGACTCTGATATGTGATGGGAAAGCAGTAATCCTGGGGTTAGAATCCAGTCTGCTCAGATAAAACCTGCATTATCTCAGTACATCAGTGGGTAGACCAGGATGAAAAAACTGAGTATTATGATGGAAAAAAGGAAAGCTTTCTTAGTGGAAATTTTTCCTCTTTTCATTAATTAAATGATGACAGTTTTACTTAGGATGCCAACTTCCAGAAGCTTTATTTTGTCTTCTGTAGGAAGTTGAAAGCTTTACTAAGGGTAAACTTACACGTATTTATTTAATAACTGTTTTATGATTAAGCAGTTTATTATGATACTAATTTTATCTGCAGCATTGCAGTTCATTATGTCCCCTGAAGAAAGGTGTTAAATCTGTCCCATAAACTACAAGAGCACTCAAAATTTATTTCTTTTCTGAATGTTGTCATACCTTGCGGAATATTTCAGTGGCCATTAACTTGCTCTGGAGACATTTCTTCTTATACTGAGCGTGACATAGTCTCAATTTCTGGGCTGCAAACTTGGGGTGAAGGAATATGGGAGAACACATAAGGGTATATTTGCACTGTCAAATAATGTAGCTCACTGGTTTGTTCCTTGGCTCTTGTCCTTGGTTACCCACACTGTTAGTTCACTGCCAGACTCTCTGCTGAGGTGAAGTAGCTGTTCCCCTGTCAGATGTACCTCTGGGAATGGTTTGCTCCATGGACTTCTTCCTGCAGACTATACGAATGAAAAAGCGACAGATTTATAGTTCTTTAACTTGCAAATGGTATCCTATCAGACACTGTACCCTCCAAAATTTTCACACACCCACATGCCTCACTAGTGCATGCTTCTTATATTCATCTTAATTATTTATAAAACAGCACTTTGAACAAGTTTTTCTCTTCATCTCCAGAAATAATAGTTGTAATTCGGTAGGGTGACTCTTGGTAATGCAGGATTTTTGGATTTAAAAGTTGTATAGGAATAACCACATTAGAAATTGCCAAGGCTAAATAAATACTTACCTCTATGAATATTCATATACATCTCATAAAAATTCTCTGATCTGCATCAGACATTCATGAACAAACCATTTTGTGTTCAGTGCATAGACTAGCAAAACATAATTGCACTTCACTAACATATTTCATGTATGCACATGTAAACATTTCAGATATTTGTACCCTAATCATATCTTTTAAAAATCATTACTTTCTTAATTTGTCTTTCAACTTTTGATTAGTGAATTTGTGTGGAGACACAGCTGCAGATTACATTTACTTAACTAGAGTTCTGATTTCAGTGAGGTGGTGGTACAGTGTAGTAGAGTTTGCATCTCAGTGCCTGTGATTCCTGTGCCAGGGGGAGTGGGTCCTGCTGTTATGTTACTGATATAATGGGTTAGCTGCCATGGTTTTCTCCAGTATTAGAGAAGAAGCTTGTCTACCTCGGTTGGCCTCGCTTTAGGAAAGACACAAATAATTAGCTAAATTGGAGTTATTCCACCCTCTCAGTTCTCGCTGAAAGGTCTACAGTCAACTGTGCTCTTTAATGCACAATTTTAAGTTCTTAAGAGTAATGTTAGTGATTAAGCATTCAGGAAGGATACTCAAGGAAATGTTTAGGGTAAGTACAAAGTGGTTTAAAGCATCAGATCACAATCTAAATTTTTAAAAAAAAAGAAAACTGCTGCAATGCCAGCCTTAAATCTGTCAGACTTTAGTGGGATGCAGTCTGATATAAAATTCCTTTATGCCAGACACTTGCAGAACAGGGTTGAGTTAATTTCTATTAGTCGGTGGTTGTTCAGCCCAGTGCTCAGTTCTGCTGTCCTTCCCTGCAAGAGAGAAGGTGCAAACCAGTAGCCAGTCCTACCAAGGCACAATGGTAATTTTCTCTCTCACTAGAAAGAATGGTCCGTCGGTCCCTTCTGGGCTCTGTTCGCAGAATTACCTTCTGTGGTAGACCTCTGAAGCCTCTTATCATCACAGAACATTTCTGATTTCAGAAAATGTCTAATCCAAAACATTGAAATAATATGTTTTCTTTATAAAGAGGATTGTTCAGTGATCTTTTTATCCTTGTCTATTGGGTTTCAAGGGGGTTTATGTCGCATGCAAAAAGTCTTTGTTGGACTCTGTCCAACTTGTCCCTGAAAGGAAGAAAGTGTCCTGATTTTGTACCAGAGCTGTGTAGTGCTTTCAGTAATCCTTGAAACTGAATTTGGAAAACTACCTCACCTTTCAGGTGTGGTTGGCTGGAAAGATTCCACCACTAAGAAAATTGCTGTTCTGTCCCTATTTGATACTTTTCCATATCTTCTATTAAGTGAAATACTGGATTCAATTGAATATATAAAAATATTTGGGAATTAAAAGATCTTGGAATATAGCACATTATAGTGGAGCATCTCCTTGCTATCTAGTGGTTTTTTTGCTATCTAGCTTCATAAGCATGTAATTTACAGGTTAATAACATCATTTTCATCCTCAGAAATTAATAGTTGAGAATAACAAAGCATGATGAGAAATGATAACACTAAAGTTTCGCAGCAGTTAGCAAAAGAAGCTATATATATTGACTGTCCTCCAGAAAATAAATTAACAAATTCTGCAATAGGTCTATGATATTTCTGATGGATTAAAGGATTATTATTGTCTTATTAATGTTTTAGTAAATTTACATATTTTAAGTTGAAAACAGTATCTTAGCACATAAATTCTGTATGTTGTGGTTACTACTATTTTTCCTACACTGAGAAATGCTCATTATATTTAAATGTGAAGTCTTTAAAACTGTGAGGACACAAACAGATCAGATTTATTTTATGAAAATGTAATTTAATTGAAATAATTTTAAATTTTATGAAACATTAATCATGAGCAGAATATCTATATGGAACATTAATTTGAGGCAGTATGAATAAGCAGCTGCAGTTCCCTGATACGCTATCTGCAGCATTTACATTAATTATCTAGGAACATACACTAACTGAAGTAGAAAATTCATTATGTTTTGTTCAATAGTAAGGAAATCAGAATGCATTTATTTGTTAATTTCAAGATATCTTCCTAAAATCATTGGCCCTAGAGGTAACAGATGGCTAAATAAACTTCATGAGCTTATAAAAATAGAAATATACAAATTAAGTTTTTCAATTTACAGCCTTTTTTTAAAAAAAAAGTTCTGATTATACATTTGGGACTGTAAAAAGATGGCTGAAATGACTGTCCCTTCCTTTAATTACAAGTTTGAAGGGCTTTTTGTTCTTCTGCCAAATTTATTGGTTTTTGCGACCACATTTCTTTTTGCCATATGTTTTCTTCCTGTTAGTGACAGAGATGCTACAGAGCTAGAAATGCTGACGTGTTTTGCAGGAATTGTAAGGCCATTTGCATACAATTTTAGTTCTGGTGTTGTTAGACATCTAGAGTTAGCCAAATGGAGACTTAGTCTGGAGACAGGAATCTTCAGCGCAAGCAATCAGTTCCTCAGGCCTAAATTCATAAACCCATGCAGAATGGCAGCCTTGCAGAGTACTGATGTTGAGTAGGTATGTTTTACACAACGTTCCGGTTTACTTTAATAGATACTGTCTTTAAAGGAAGCACTGAATTCTAATGGCAGCATTAGGGTTACCATATTTTCACGCAGGGCCCTCTGGAAAAGAAATACATTTAAATACACATATTGGATGTGTAGTTAATCAGTGCATCTTGGATGCCTAAGATTTACTGCACAGCCATACAGAAGTACATGAATGATAGGTAATGCATTGAAAGGGCATTGGACTACATAAGCATCAGCTGTGGCCTGCTCTAAATAATCCTTCTCACAGATGAGTCGGAATTGCTGCTGTAACCAGGTTTCTGGATCTCTAGCAATCCTGGACAGATGGGTGCAATCCTCAAGTTACAGCATGAGAAAATGCTCTTGTACTTTTCAGGGAAAACACTATAGAGTTACAAGATAGTAGTATACTGTTCCTTTTAGAGAGGCGTAGTCTCTCATATAGCAAGGAACCTTCATCTGAACAGCACAACAATCACAGGACATGAATGGCGGGACACGGCCCTGAGAAACCTGATGTAATTAGACCTGCTTTTAGCAGAGGGTAAGACTGAATGACTTCTGGAGTTCCCTTCCAACATAAATTCTTCTGTGATTCTCTGATCATATGCAGTGATTCCAACACGTAGAAGAAGTTGGGATGATCAGAACTCTTGCTACAAACACACACTGCTTGTTAAATTATCCATCTCACATGGATTAATTTCTAATTTGCTGTAGGAGGTGGTTGATGTGTACACTGTTCTTGAAATTGTCCATATGCTCTCTGTGTATTTACTTCTTGGTTATTTTATTATATACATGAATTGTGTGTGCTGGGGATGATCTTCTGCATTTGTGGTTGGGGGGGTGTATCTTGAAACTCATGATAGAGTTGTGTGGCAAGCACAACCACATAATGCAGTAGTGAAGTACCACACTGTGCCTTGGAAGTGTGCCTTCTGGCAGGGCAAGGGATTTCATACCTCATTCTCAAACAAAGCCTTTCTCCTACAACTTAATCCCACTGGCCGTATCGTCAGTGAATCACAGTTTTCAGGCTAACTGGCCATTAGTGGATTCGGGAATGGAAGTGTCATAGTATGTTATGTTTTATAAAGACTTTAGGAATGTTCTGGCTGTGGGGCACAAAAGAAGAGAGATCAGTGGGTGAGGCCTACACTTAAATTGCTGTTAAACTGTGTGCTCCTAATTTCTTTAGGTTTATAAAGCTCCCTTCACAATTGACAGGGCCTTCTGCTCTTAGAATTGAATATTGAACTGAGGTTTGCAGCTGAAAAAGTAGGTGAAAGTTATCTGCTCCCAAAGTAAACAGAGACACAGGTGCTATCTACAGCCTTGTGGTCCCATGTAGTCTTATATAAAAAGTATATACTGTTAAAATAACTTATTTTATGTTACGTCAGAAAGCTAACACTGTTTAAAATACATTAGGGAATTCAATCCGTTGTGCCAGTCCCAAAATAGTTCTCCATGTCTTTATAGCTTTCAGTAGCACTATTTGTACTTCTTCATCAATTAGCTCGAGTTGAAAGGCACTGAAAGAATACATACTGATTAGCATTTTCAAATATTCAACTTCCAATCAGTAAATTATATTCAAATGCCAACACAAATTGTAGCATTTACTGTATGTGAAAACAAATTGAACAGTTGGTTTTACCTAACATTTAAATAATATTTATTATAAAGATCTTTCTGGATTGGGTACCTGTAAGTTTTCAGATCCCTTAATTTTTTGCATAGCCATGTATGTTGGTTCTAAAAGACAGTTTTTATTACTTCAAATGACAGGAGACTCCAGTAACCTTTGAGCTAGTGACTTCATTTTACTCCATACTAATTCTCTTAATGGCTATTAGAATTGATTGTGATAGTAGGAATGCCTTGCATTGGCATTAGACAAAACCAGAAGTACTTCTTGGCAGGTTCCTGAGTGGATTCATGTGATTTAATATGCATTTTTTGATTACTGTCTAACCTTCTACAACCTTTACTGTCTGTCTTTCGACATTAAAGATTCATCTCCCAATCTATCAGGTGAAATAATAGTCTGAATAGATCTGAATTACCTCTTCTTGACCTATTTTAAATCAGTACAGATTGATGTGTACAATAATTTCAGCAGCGTGTATCTTTAGAAGCTGATCACTGAGACGAAAAGTCCCTAAACATATTCTAGAAGGCATCGACCCATTAATTAATATAATTTTTCATCATATAGCATAAGCCCGAGCAAGTATGTTTCAATGGCAAGTAGCGTTCTAGCGAACAGTGTGTTAGGCTGATCCTCTCTGTTACAGAATACAAGGTTTATTCACATAAGTCTGTGTGAATTAAGGTGGCGTGCCAAGGCAGGTGCTGTACTGAGACAGGATACAGATCAGAAACAAAGCCAAATGTAGACATCGCAGAAAATATACCTGTATTTTTTTATGGCTTAAAGATTTTACTTAAGCATAACTCAGGGTTACCTTGTGCATTTTTTGTCCTCTGAGACAAAAAGTTGTGTTTGTAACTGTGATAATGTCTGAGCATTGTTCTCTGCTTCTTAGGACTTTCTGAAAGCTACTTTTTAGACTGAAGTCTTTTACATCTGTTCTGTGTTCATCTGAATGGTCTTGGAAAGTTGAGCAAAAGTTATTTATAAGTTTCTGTGTGAGTGGGAATTAAATTGTTACTGCTACTTTCCTTTTTACATGTCAAAACAGGAACAGAAATCTGAAGTGTGATAAGTGCTTTTAGAAAAAACTTTTGTATAGTTGAAGTTATTTGACATTCAAAATCATATCTTTAACACATGAGAGATGTTAGAAAGGATTTCATATTTTTTAAAGAACCCATGTGATAAGAATATTTAGTGTGTCTGTGTACGTATGGCTGACTGAATTCATGGAACATTAAATGGGATTCTTTCTCTAGTCGGAGCCCCTTGGTTTACTCAGAATGTACAAACGTTGCCTTGGTCATTTTGGCCACAGTATAGAAATACATCTTTATTATGAAACAAAAAGGAAGGGAAAATTCCATAGTAATATTATAGTAAGAAGTAATATGGAATCTGTGTACCAGTTTGATACAGAAATACCTCCCAAAAATTCTTGTGCTACTTCTCAGACTTACTTTCCCCCAATTTGTTTTTCTTTTATCACCAAAAATGTTTTCTTCCTGAAAAGTCACTTTTTGAAAATGGGAATTTTTGCAAGATGGTAAGACTTGAGACAGCTCCGTTCAGCAGATTAATAGGGAAACATAGATAATTTTAAGCCATATTTATTCATTGTTATTCAATAGTCTGTCTGAAGTTTGCACTATATATATAGGTTCTTAAGGCAAAATTTCCCCCTAGACTGTACCCGAGTATGGTACTTGTCCTGTAAACCAGAAATTAAGCTGTTTTCATAACTTGACAATAACTGCCCGATGTGCCGCTTACACTTGTTGTGGGGTGGTGAGTAGTCTGATCAGATTGATCCAAATTAAAAAAATGTTAAGGTTTGAATCAACACTAAACCAAGCATTATTCATGATGTATTCAGTTATGGTAGACCCTATCCTTATGAATAAGTTTGAACCATAGTTGTAAAGCACAACTGTACAAAAAGCTGTTAAAGAATAACATTGATCTTGAATTGTCCTGGAATTTGCTTTTAGCTGTTCATGCAGATCATACAAAAACACTTTAATGGAAATTTGTAAAATATGGCTTCTGCCATATAACATTAGACTTACATTCAGTTTTGCTGTTTGCAGTGCATACATATGACAGCCGTAGAGCAGATTTCAGATTATTTTCCTAATACCATGCAAAAGAAGCTAATACACAGTTTCTGGTTTTATGTGCTTATAACTTAACATGGAAGCAGATCCGTGCAAGGTGGACTGTTTCATGTACTGTGTTAATACTAATTAAGTTTATTTGGAGTATCTTTGAAATATCAATCATAGTATATTTAGAAGTACAATATTTGAAGCAGTAAATATATTAATGTTTAGCCCCAACCCAAAAATGCTATCATTTTAGAGCTTTTCTAATTCATATAAAGATAAAAATTTAATGAAGAAAATATTATGCAATTTTAATGTTAAGAAGTTGACTTTCTAGATACCACATGAATTTGTACTTACATAAAATACATTCTGAGCACCATTGTGTGTGAAGAAAAAAGTGTATGTGGTTCCTCTTTTCTGTCAAGGTTGGCACACGTGTCTCTGTTGAGATGGGACCAAACTGGGGTTTTACTATCTGATTTACCTTTGGAACTGTCAAAAGATTCAGTCTTTTCCTTTGAGAAAATTTCTCTGTCAAGCCACCAGTCCTCTGCTTCTCTGTGGTCCCTGCAGGAGTAAAAGGAGTGCAGCCTTCCTGCCACTGGCATGGCTTAAGTAGCCCAAGCACCTTGTACCTAATAACTTAAGAAATGGGAGGTCTTGGCCCAAAGGTGGTCCAATGCTAATCTTCAACTACAGAAAGAGCTGTACTGCTTTAAGGATCTATTTGCCGCTTCTAATACCCTATGTTCTTACATACTTAGGTAAATCTGTTTTCTGCTTTGTCATTTTCCAGTATAAAATATCATTAAGCATCCTGTGGAAATGAAATGATTGATAGAAAGTTTCATGGCAAGAATTCTAATTTGCTGTCTAGTTCTTACCATTTACATTTTTTTCTAAGATGCTAGTAAATGAACTAAATGTTCTTTGATAAAAAGTGTGATATTCAAATATTGAAATATGAGACATTTATAAACCTATGCTTTAAATCCTTGCTGAGAACACAAGTTGTCCATATAAATTGAGTGTGTGGATTAGTGTAGTTCTGCTGCATCTCTCCTGTATATTTCACTTACAGAAGACATCTGCTTTTACTTGACGTATTAGAAATGTCATGAACCAAAAACTCACTGTGCCTTTGAACTAATAATGCAGTAAATGCAATTACCTGCCATGTTTGAGAGCTGACTCCGGCACTTGAGTACCTATAGGGTGTAAAATAGGCAAATGACAGTTTTAATCAGTTTGGTTTGCATTGCCTTGATTTTTGAAGGTGAACTATTCCCATGATAAAGTTACCGAAATCATTAAAATGAAACAAAAACTATTACAATTTTCTCACTTTTTTTTTTTCTTTTGAGATAAAAAACATAGTTTGGGAAAAGGGTTATAAGAAGTTGAAGTTGGAAGAATGCCCCTAATCTGAGATCTGATATGGGATATGTCTGATGCCTAAAATGTGCCATAGGTACCTTTGAAAGGAATGCAAGTCACAGGAGCACAGAAAATGTCATTTTATGTCATATCATGCACGACAGTGGCTAGTACCAGATGCTGAAACAGCAAGCTCTATTTTATTCTTATACCTAATAGCCAAAGAGGCACTGTCTCCTTTTCTTAGTGCTTTGTTTTTACATCTTAATGAGCTTAGGAGATGATTAGCTTCCATGTGTCTATTTGGTTGCTCCTACAGAAAGGAGGAATTCATACATTCTCTCCATCATGCAGCTGCCATGTGCGTCTTTCCATTAATGTTATTCAAGCGAAGCTTTTGCTTGCAGCTGGCGCTTCCTCATGCTCATCCTTTTATATATATACATACATACATATATATATGGATGTATGCGTCTGTCTGTCCCTGTAAATGAGCTTATATGCTGTCTCTGAGTAGGTCACCTCAGTGTCACAGGTTAGTCAGAGTAGCACTGCATATAGACAAGTTAGAAGTAGATGAAAATAGCCAGGTTAGTGTACCACATCAATGTAGCTATGTTATTGCTGGGACCTGCAGTGGTATTACACAGTATTATGCAGGGTAGATAAAGCAGTTAGATGGCAGGTCAGGTACGCCTACTGATTGTGCTGTGCTCCATACCCTTCAATTCAATTCTAAAAGTTTTTCTCTTCAACTACGGGTGGGTAGTTAGAGAAGGGAACAATGTTATTCTCTTTCTCCTGTAACAGGAGGGGAAATTAAAGAGGAGCAGTGTTCCAAGTTAGTATCTGATTCTTTATGCTGGCCCATCAGCTGGTGCAAGGATTGGTAAAGGAAGGTGTTGTAGCAAACGTAGAAATCCTACAGGTTTGAATCATGATGTGTAGTCTTTGCTCGGGAGACCATTGTCATCTAGGTGTTGCGGTATGACATTTTTGAGCATACATGCCCATATATCATTAAAAAAGAAATTTCCCCAGTTCCCTATTGAACTATCAGAAAACAAGTTGTTCCATTACTGTCGTGGTTTAACCCAGCTGGCAACTAAACACCACGCAGCTGCTCGCTCACTCCCCCCTCCCTCAGTGGGATGGGGGAGAGAATCGGGAAGGAAAAAAAAGGTTAGAGCCGTGGGCTGAGATAAAGACAGTTTAATAAGAGAAAATAACAATAATAGTAATAATAAGAATGGTAACAGATTATACAGAATATACAAAACGAATGATGCACAATGCACTTGCTCACCACCCACCAACCGATGCCCAGCCCGTCCCGAGCCGCCATCAGTCCCCGAGCAGCGATCACTACCCCCGCAACCGACCGACCGACTAACTGCCCCCCCCGCCCCCAAGCATGATGTTATATGGTATGGAATAGCTCTTTGGTCAGTTTGGGTTAGCTGTCCTAGCTGTGCTCCCTCCCAGCTTGTTATGCACCTGCCCAAGCAGGAGAAGCTCAAAAAGTCCTTGAGTAGTCTGAGCACTACTTGGCAACAACTAAAAGCATCAGTGTGTTATCAACATTCTTCTAGTACTAAATCCAAAACACAGCAATATGCTAGCTTCTATGAAGGAAATTAACTCTATCCCTGCCAAAACCAGGACAATTACAGAAGAGAAAAGCACAATACAAGTTTTATAAAAATGTCGGTTCATAATTATGCAAATGTATGTATAGATTGCACCGTAGTCTTTCACGGAGAGAATCAAAGTCTCAAGAGAGACTTCAGCAAAGAATGAATAAAAAAAATGCTTAGATGCCTGCTGTTGTACAGGCATTGATAGTTGTTGACATAATGACATGTTTCAATCTTACTCCAAAATACAAATAGGTGTTTCACAGTGTTCTTCAATTTAATAAAGTGTGCTGAAGGCTATGTCACCAGATATTATGGATTGCTACATAACAAAGGAAAAGTAAGCTGAACCTGAGATTTATTTTCAAGAGAGTCGCTGTGAATCTCTGCAAACTTAGGTATGAGCTCTTCAGACTGTAGCTTGACCAGTTACTGGTGGACCTGGAAAGCAGTCCTGATTTGGAAGTGATAACCGTTGACAAGGGCAGTGGAAGGTGTTTTGTTACCTAGGGAAGCATACATCCAGTGCCTTTCCAGCTTTTGGCATCTTCCAGATCCTATTATTTCTCTTGTCTTCTCCCAGCTTCTCTCAAACGCATCAAATGGGAAAACAAGAGTTCTGGAAGGGATATCTGCTTGCTCCAAGCACACAGTTTCTTTGTCTTCTCCGGCAGCTTAATAGTGAAGGTGAATAGGCCTGCTCACTGCACATCTCTGTTATCTGCTTCTGCTGCTGGCTTCAATGCTAACTACCAATACTGTACAACACTTCAGCCAGTCTGCTACTAATCTGCTGCTCTTGGTGCTATGGTACTCTCTTTGGTCTTCCGTGCTTTTTCTGCCTTTGCTGTTTCTGGTCAAAAAAGCCATCCTTTCCACCACCAAGAGGCTGTAGGGTTGCCTGCTTGCAGTTAGTTAGTGCTCACCAATGTTGGCTTGTGAAACCACACTCTGTCAAATAAGCTTTCAGGACACTCTGAAGCACTTTGTCAACCCTATTTCCTCTTTTC
>NW_009259106.1:0-44686 GCF_000687185.1 Egretta garzetta | reverse complement strand
AAATCACATCTCCAACCTGTTCTGGTGGGGCTTTTGTAACTATTGCCTTAACGAACTAAAGAAAGCTATGGAACATATAAGTTTATATTATTTTTTATACATTTTAGTTTTCTTTTTTTTTTAGCATAGCTTGAAAAGTTCTATTTGGCACCCAGGAGAAAAACATTAAACAGCTCTGCATTTTGTTTTTCAGTGTGCAGTGACCTGGAATTCAGGGAGGTTGCAAACAGATTGAGAGACTGGTTTAAGGCACTTCATGAAAGTGGAATTCAAAATAAGAAGACTAGGATTGTTCAAAGGCCTGAAAGAACCAGTAAGAGATTTCTACTTGTCTTATTTGATGTTCTCTTTGATACTTTTCTGTGCTTTTGTATTTTCTTGTTAAGACTTGCCTTATTCTCATGTGCTTTAAATAGGCATGTGTATGAAACCATAACTTTGTGCTTTTTAAAAGGTAATTTCTTATTTATGGCTTAGTATTGATATAAGATGTTCACTTTAAACTTTCAACGTTAATCAGCAGGACTCTTGCTTGTAAGAATGTATGGCAGCTACCAATGCTTTTACTTGTGAATGCTATCAAATTGTCTGTTTGATAGAGCTTGATAATTAGCTGCTGTATAAGGAGACAAAGCAGAAGAAACAAGTAGAGATTTTGAGCAACTTTTCCATAGAGAAAAGTGAGTTGATGAACGACTAGCCCTGAGAAATAATGTACAGAAGCTGTAAACATGTGTGACCCATCATTGGTAGGTACTGGTACAGAAAAACACATGGAAAAACAGCGTGTAAGTAAAAAGGAATTTTCAAGGATATACTTCAAACTGGAAAAGACTCAGGAGTATTGATGAAGTGGAAACAGTAGGGGGCATAATTTGTTTTTAACCCACTCAAATATTAAAATAGTTTTTTTGTTGTGGAAAGCAGTAAAGTTTTAAAATGTAATTATCAAAGGGCTTATTTAAAATAGCAATTGAAGTGTGCAATAATAGCTTCAAGAGTGATGTCCTACTGTGAAGGAGAGTCAAATTAGATTTCATAAGCCATAAAACTCTACCTTTCATTAATATGAAGAGCAAACTATGAATTCCTCTAGGGTATGTTTCACAGAACTTGGCTACCACTGGCTGCTTACCTTAGTTCCTTCATTATTAACTTTTTAAGAATTTGGCATTTTTATTTTTTTATTTTTAGCTTTTGTTTGATTGTTATTTGTAGTATTACTTTTTCTTTTTTCAGGAAATCCATTTATTTAATTTCATTTTAATTCATTTATGAAATTTCTTTGTGTGATTTTTCACGCTAAGGAAATACAAATAATTCTGTAAAACACAATGAATTAAAGATGATTCTGTGTTTTCTGGGAATACTTAACATTGAGAAAAAAATGTTTCTGAAGTAAGGTGGTATACAGTAATGTCACTTCTTATTGATACTGAAAAAAATTCATTTAGAAATGTATCTTTACAACTGGCATTCTGGTTGGTGCCCATAACTGCCATGTGATCTGATTCTCATCCAGTAATGAAAACAACAGAAATACAAAGTTTGCAGCTCAGCACAGTTAAAGGTCAGCTGAAACATTGCGTAGGGTCCTGTTTCTTGCTGAATACTCACTTTGAGGGTAACACATTGAATAGGTAAGGTTAAAAATGCAGCACAGCTGTTGAGAAGCCTGATAATACAGTAAAAGTTCAAAAAGAAGAAGTTTGAGCAATGATAAAAGCAGCAACTGTACAGCTATTAAGTACTATGGCATACATAAACAAAAAGTCAGTGTTTCAGGTAATTTGGTTCTATGTAATACAGGAATGTAAAGTTCGTAATTAACACTTTGAATACATTGAAATGTAGTGCAAAGCACAAAGTTCTTAGGAGTGTGAGATTTTTGCCTTAGACATTTTCCTTAGGCACACAGGTGGCATTGATAAGACGTAGTATCTATACCTGAGACAGGTACTTGTATCGTGTACATGTATATATTATAATCACTATTTTATATAATATAAATATATAATATTGTATAACCACTATACAATATTATAATCAATATTTTATCTCTTGTTTGCAGATTTTTAATTTATAATAGCAATTAAAGACTGTATTTAGACTTAAGATCTAAGATTTTAATATATGTGCCTAAAAATGCAAGAGTCTTGTGGATTTTTGGACCTTGTCAATTTTTGGGCCTAGAAATATGTTATTTGATCCCAGCTGGTTGATTTGTTTTCAAACTTTGATGGTGACTTACTATAACATTAGTAACACTCGTAAGATTGAGTGCTCTCTACCTAATGTTGATTCTACATCTAGTGCATCCTGAATGTTCATGTTTTGGCACTTCGTGTGCAATGCAAGAAGATTAGCAACCATCTGCTTACATTATGTAGACGAATGCAGTTGTGAGATACATGGATATTTTTAGAACAGATTGTTCAAATGCATGAAGTGCTTTGGTCTGTGTGGTCTGTGAGCATGAGGAGCTCTTCTGCAAAAATGTTACAGTCCCATTCTGATTAGCTGCCTCCAGAGTTCTAGGGTTGGTGGGATCTTTCCCACCTAACCTGAGCTAGTAAAGGGATCTTTCTAAGGCAGGTAGAAAGATTTATTTGCCTTTTAAATACTTCAGATGAGGATCTTCTCTACAAACACAAATGTTCTACTTGAAGTGATAAAATGGTTTTCTGACCCATTTCCTTTTGGAAGCCTTCAAAGTCATGAAGTTCTCTCCTTTGACGGCATAAGAATTCACGCATACTTGAGGAGGTATCTGAAATTTTAGGCACAGGTTAAACTGGATCCTACCCTACCAGTTTATTGAGAGACACAATCAAGAGTTGATTTGGATGGTCTTTTCAGGGCTCTTTTTCATCAACAGGTAAGGAAATATAATCTGGGTGGAAAATTCTGTTTTCATTATACTACTTTTTAATACCTGTGAACATGGTGCTATCAGAAATGTTTGACTTATACTTGTAATGTGGTACCAGAAATTAATCCTAAATAGCTAGACTGTTGTACAAGGTATTATTTGATTACTATGCTGGTTTTAAATTAGATTTTTCTGTTTCAAAGAGTTATACCTCATCAACCTTAAAATAGTGGTAGTGTTGTTACAAGAATGTTGAAAAGTTTGCTATTTGTTGTAGGAATGCTAGGATGTAAACATGGAAGTTTGATGATAGGCTTTGGCCTGTTTATTTCTTTTTACTAAAACAAAGCAAATCAAATTGTAGAAAATGGTTACAAGTGAGACAGTCAGTTTGTCCTATCTTTTCCTCTTTTCTTTTTCTCTTTAAAAAAGAAGTTTTTGACAAAACCCACAGTTTCACAAAAACATTTGAACAAAAACTGTTTAGAGTCTAGTATTTCAGTAGTGTGGTCAGTTACTCAAATTGCATATATCTACTCGTGAAAAAAAATTGCTTTCAGATACAAAAGATCCTATTTGCACAATATTTACTTGATTTTATAAATAGCCAATATTTACTTGGTTTATTTTGACAGGCTACTGCAAAAAGGCACTTCATCTGTAGACAGAAAGTGATTGAATGAATGTATGATCAGTAGTATTTTTCTTTCATATGTGGATTTGGGGATGCAAAAATTGTTTAAAAACTGGTTTCATCATTGCAACTATATGTTTTTTCTGGTATATACATTTCTGAACTTCAAAATTTCTTATCTGAGGCAGCAAAAGATACTTCATCTTACGAGAAACTAACATGTCTGTGGTTTAGTAGAAAGTATTAGGTCGATATGTGCCTATAAACACGCAAAGATACAAAAATAATGATAAGCATTTAACATAGTAATGTCCTTCCTAATACCATTGCAAAATTCTTAAAACTGTTCTTCAAGAGCTAAGCTCTCAAGTAGTATCCCTAATGAAATCCCTCATAGTCTGTCTCCAATGTCATACTATGTCCAAGATATCAGGCACATTAATTGTTAAGTATACCAGGGAGTCTCACCCCTATTTTGGGGAGGTCAGAGAGTTATACCTAGAAATAAACCTTGCAAAGAACTTAATCACGCATAACGACCTTATACTTAGCACATGAGACTTAGTGGTCTGTACAGAACAACAGCTATGACAAAAAGCCACCTGAATGCAACTTCCCCTTTCAGAGTCCTAATTATTTTAGCAGAACCCTGGAGTTGTTCATTACCCTTGGCGAGTTAAAAATCTGTTTTGGCACCCTTTTCCCCCAGGCTGTCCTTTATTCTTGTCATAGAGTTCCTTCCTCACTGAAAAACCATTCTGCATTTAAAAAAGTAATTTGTGGCATGCTTTCTGGTTGTCTGTTTGCATTGAGGATTTTTCATATTTCAGTCTCTCTGGTGGCACTTGGGATGGGATTTATTAAAAAGCTTGGGCACAGTCCTTCTGACCAAGGTAGATGCAGTTCAAGTTTATAGTGCCTCTCCGGTGCTTTTCAGAGTTGTGGACTATTAAATAGTCCACATTGATCTGTACAATCGTGATTTCTAAACAAACCTAACAAACTGTTTAGGTTGTTCTGCTAGAACCATCAATGTGCTGATAACAAGTTAAAAATGTAAGGTTCCTACATTGCTGTGTTTTTACAAGGGTTACGTTATTTTGTTTAACTGACACTTTTTTTTTTCCAAAGCTGAATCTTATTAATAATGCAGACTAGACTATTTCAAATAATTAATAGGGTTTTATTTCTAAAATCCCTTAAGTGTGCAGATGTATTCAGATAGAATATATCTAGAAGTATCATTACTATAAATGCTATATAAACACTTAAATCTTCAGGCCATTTATGGTCTAAATAGATGGCACAAAGGGGAAAAGGATACTTTGCCCCCATACTACAGTAATACCCCCATTATTATTCCCTTGTGGATGGGGAAATAAGGAGTTGAAAAATTGAGGTTTTACGTACCTGTTTAAAGTTTTTTAAAATATTTTTTGTATTTCTATATTAATTTTGTATGATGAAACTGTAGGAAATTAATGTATCAAATACAAAGCACAAAATATACCATAGTCCCACAAATATTTCTGCTAACGGGCAGTTTATTTCTGAAGAATATTTGTGCACCTTGTCATGTTAGAAGGTGAAAGACCAGAGGCCAAGGGTAATAAGCAATCTTCTTACAGCTTGGGAATAATATGATTATTTGGAGTCTAGTACACTAATAATTTTGAAAATAAAAGAAAAATACAAGAAGACTGAAAGAAAATTACTTATAATTGGCTTGTCTGGAACTAGCATGGTGAGATATTATTACATTGAAATTGCCAGATACCCTTACAGACTTGCAGCAGGAAAAGACAAATTTTTTATAGAGAAGTGTAAATGAAATTAACAATTTCGGATCTTTGCATGGAGGTTTTTACTTCATTCTTACTATCCTAAATTCCTTACTGATGAAGAGACACAGCTGACATTATGGAGAGAAAAATTAAATTTCTCTGATCTTCATTGCTGAAGCTTATTTGGAAACCCTGAACAAAGTTTTCACTTACTCCTGTCAGTATTCTCCCATACAGTCATTGTATAGATATGAGAGATAAAAAGAATTGCAGTTTTAAGCATCATTTTTTATGTCTTAAAAATGCTGACTGCCTGAGAATTTGGCTACTTCCTGAGATTATCTCAGAAATTGTCCCATAAGCCGTACCGCAATGTTGTACAGGCTGGCAACCTGAACTATAGTTTTAGTTTGATAGAAAGAAAGGGTTCTTGTGACTTTCTCCATGTGTCAGGTTAGCATAAGCCCAGGCATCCATAAAGCAAGAGTCTAGAAGAAGAACTCCAGCCTAGAAGTAATTCTGAGCAGTAATTGTAAGTTAATCCATCTTTACTTGAAATTAAGACTTTGAATGAACTAAATCAGTATTGTTGACTGAAGATTGTTTTGGCTCAAATCTTCTGTACAGAATTATCCTTATGCACAATGAAACATATGTAGATGTTTACTGTAGCATTTTCTTTTATTTCTCTCTCCTCAGGTATCTTTTCCTAACAGTCACTCCTATTAATAAAATGGTCAGTCTGGTGTCCTACAGAATGCATTTCATCTGAACTGTCAATCTATTAACAAACTGGTAGCCTGCAGCAATAGGATTCATCTTGATTACCTCACCTCCCCATATAAAATAGTCCAAAACACTTTCTGGAAAAGGAGAGACTTCAGGATGCAAACTTTCACGAGTGTTTAAGGGACATTGCAGCTTGTGCTTTATTTCTTTCCCTTGTACCTTCTGTTGTAAAATGAGAGTCAGTTATCCTAGGTTTATCGTAAGACCATTGGTTCCTTCCCCTTGTCTTGCCCTAACCCAGGCTCTGCTCCTATCTATGTAATCATAGTGAGCAGGAATACATTACAACTTTAGACAGGTGACAGAGAATGTTATGCCTCATCTGTCTCCTTCTTGGGCTAGTATGGAGCCAGATGAGTCTCAACTAGACTATCACTTTCCTGAACAGCAAATGTGACAGAAAGCATTCACGCCTGCTTGGTCCTCTCTTTAGTTTAGTCCTTCCAGCTCTGGTCTGTCCTGATAAAACTACATTAAGAAGGAAAACTTGTTCCTACCTTGTGCATGGTAGACCTCAGCTGTGAGATGCTGTTAACTGAAGATTTTCTGATAGCCAAAATACTAGACAAGTCCATCACAAATGAAAACCTTCTTGCTATATAGCTTGCATGCTGAGCAAGTAAAAGCCAACGTCTAGATGACAGTCAGGACTCAAGCAGAGTGCCTGGGTGTTTATTCACATGTGATTTGTCAGTGTCTTTTAGAGTACCAGACAGTGTATTAGAAAGAATCGTGCAGTTTACTTTTCCTGGCATATTAGATAAACAATTTTTAGCTAGTGCAATATATGAGCCATATGTATGTATGCTGTTTTGATTTCTGCATCATGTCAAAAGCTATCTTCCTCACTGTATACAAGGATTTATTACCTACAAGCTTAATAAGCAGGCAAACAATAGTTTTATCTTGAAAAGCACATTATATTTACTAAGAGTTGAAATTTTCCCCTGAGAAATTATCAGAAACACAGGAGCATTTCTGTTGGTTCCTTCTGGGGAGATATTTTGAATGCTAATGTGTAAGGCACAGAGGAGGGGTATATTTCTCAATAATATTTCCCTTGGGATTGCTTTGGCTGAGGAAAAGAGCTTAAGCTGGTACTTCTCATTTTTCTAGACAATATTTAGCTGCACAAAAGCTCATTTCATTACGCTATATGGAAATGGATTTCAAATAAGTGGTTAAAATGAGAGAAAATCTTCTTTCGTAATTTAGACATCTGAGCAGCAATTTTTGCTTTCCTCAGTGTAATGTCCTGGTACTTAATCATCAGGAATAAATTACTCTCCTTCAAGTATACTAACTTTCCCTCTTTAGTTTCTGCTTTTCGTTTTGTCTCACAACTGTGAAAAATGTGTAAGAACAGCATTCCAGTTGGCGCTCAAAGTGATAATATAGGTAGTCTGTGATTTGGGCAATTAATTTCCTAGTTCTGGGTCACCTGGTGACTTTGTGAATCTTAGTTCTGTATCACCTGACCACCTCGTGTGTCAAACCACATTAGCAGATGTCAAACTGTAGGCATGTGCTGAAGTGCTTTCCTGGCTCTCTTTCTCAAGTATAGCACCTTCAAGAGTGACACCTATATCAATATTATTGTAGAGGAAGGAAGTCATTGCAGAGAGAAAGCACCCGATGATCCTGAATTTGGGCAGTCCCTTAAGGGTTCTTTAAAATTGCACCAAGAATTTTACTTCACCACAGTAATCTCTTAAGGGTTTATAACATGAACATGGAACCGAGGTGATGATCTTTATGTGGTCTGAAATGGTCGTTCTACCACAGCACGGATATCTCCACATACATATATATCTAAAGGAAAATCTACTGATTCCTAGATCTGATTACTGAATTATCCAAGCTGACCTGTTTTAGCAGCATAAAAACACTTTTCAGATTTCTTTATTGTTGCCTGTTCCTGATGGCCCTTCTTCCAGGCAACAATTTAGGAAGATGCAAGCTGTATTAGTAGGTCTGATACTGGCAGCCAGCTGCTCTTAGGAATCATCTTTTCCACAGCCTCCTCCAAGACATAAAATACATCAGGTAAAGATAAAATACCGTAACTTTAAAGGCATTGCTGAGACTGAGTATCATGTTCCTTTTTCATAGAACTGAATATATGTTGTAGGAAGAAAAGAACGGACTCCCAACAAGTTACCTGGAATTTATTCTCCTCTTAGTTCTGTGAACATTGCAAACCACTTAAGCTTCACTCTCCTGATGTATAATATCACTGAAATTCTTCAACAGAATTATTTTCCAGGAAATCACTGTAGATCATTTATTGAGTGTGCTATAGGTGTAATGTTTGACAAGAAAACTCATATTTCTAAATGCTTTGAGACTGATGGTGAGATTATTTTTTAGGAGGTTAATTTAATGACTTTTAAAATGAAGCTGACATATAATTTATATGTAGTATTTCAATAACATACACTTTATATACTGTATACATGTACCACTGGAGCAATTTCCATGATGTCGCATTCTTTTGTGGTGGCTGAGCTCAGGAGCTGCTGTATCGTTCCTGCGATATGATTTTTATTTCTTTTTTTCTTTTTTTTTTTTTCCCCTCAGGATTTGATACCAGCATTTTGCCAATTTGCAAAGACTCCCTTGGCTGGATGTTTAATAGGCTTGATACAAACTATGACCTGTTGTTGGACCAGTCAGAACTTGGAAGCATTTACCTTGACAAGAATGAGCCATGCACCAAGGCGTTCTTCAATTCTTGTGACACATACAAGGACAGTTTGATATCTAACAATGAGTGGTGCTACTGCTTCCAAAGACAGCAAGGTAAAAGATGAGAACAACCTGCGTATGTATGTGACTGACCTTTTTGTAGTGCTTTATCTTTTTTTTAACATGTTGAGAAGATTACAGTGAACTACAAGCTTTTAAATGCTGTACCATGAATTTGTGTTAAGGTTTATAACTTATTTTGAATACCTAAAACAAAACAAACAAACAAACCCCCCAAGCTAAATGGAAAGGTTGCTAGAAATTCAAGGATTCTAAATAAAGTGCTAAATAGCAGCTAATGCTTTTAGAGCAATATTGTTTCTCATGCCAACTTCCAGTAAGTATGCAGAGGAAAGAGGCCAAAATAAGGAACAAAATTACTTAAATTATTTCTTTCCCAATCTACTTTGCCTACATTATAAAATAAACTTTTTTATTGCTGAAGTAGGGCATCTTAATGTTCCATTTTGTAAGCCTATTAAAATAACTGAATTAACATTATGGATAAAGTTATTTCCAGTCATTTGGACCTAAAACCAATTGATTTTTAGTGCCTAGATGAATCTCTTGTTAATGTCTTGACGTGATTTGGTTAAACAAATAAACACAATCTATAAGCATTATTTTCCTGAGGATCAAATAACAATTTTAGACCTAGGTGAGACATCACATGAATTACATAATCAAATTAGTAGTAATGAATCAAAGAGTTTACTCATTAAATATTGGCTGAAGCTGGACGGAATTGCCCTTTTCATTTTTCTTACTAACATGAGGGATATTTTCAAAGAAATAAATGGCAAACAGGGTCCAAATTTCTACTGCCAGTAGAAGAGATAAGACTGATTTGGTGGAAAACTTGCAAAATCAGTTCAGCCTTTTTGAAAATTTTAATATCAATTTTCTAATTCAGTTGTGCCCTTAAAACTCTCATGATAAATTCCCATTAGCACTCAGCATCTATGCTTTGGCTCTGATTTCTGTGGAAATAAAGCTTTTTATCATGCCACATCTACCCATTGTAAATCTGAACAAAAATAAAGCTTTACTTCTGTAGATACATACATACATACTAAATAGCAGACTTCTTTTCTTTAGTAACTTTGTAGTTAAAAAGTTAACACTTAATCTTTCTAAACACCTTGTTTGTTTTGTAATAGAACAATGTTTTGGCTTTTATTTTTATAAGCATGTATGTACTGCTAACAAAATTAGTAAATGCAAAATAACCCATGCCAAAAAGTAAAGTGGTTTTTAAAGTAAAGAACGTAACATGTTTTACTTGGTTGTCTTTAAAATAAAAAAAAAAACCGCCACCACAGTCATTTCAGCTCAATATATAAACACCCTTACTCTTTGGAGGGCAATTGGCTCTTTTACCAATTTTATATAATGCATGTACAGCATAACCAGGGCATTAAGAAAGCACTTCCACAGATTAGTTTCAAGTAGTTTTGCATTCTATTGCCTATAAATACTCTTTGTCTTAAATATTTGCTCAGTGTACCACTAGAACCTAGGGATAGTATCGTAAAGACTGATCTAAACACAACTAAATTATATTAATGGTACCCCGAAGGCTAAAAATCTGGGATCCAGCTTTCAGTGACACTGATTCTCCCCATTGCAGAATCCAACGCTATAAAGCTTTTCTTCCCTTTTTACCAATTTCCTCACTGTCTTGATGATGGTGTTGTGATAAGGTGCTGATTTAAAACAGATTAGATAGCTTTTGATACCACGGTGTGTTTGAGCATACAGTAAAAAAGATGTATCCTCAATGTTGTAAATGAGGCAAAATCTTGGTTTTGGCCATCCTTGCACATTAAACATGCACTCCATCCCTCAAAATTAACACTGTCAATAAAATCTGTATTGTCCTTTTTTATTTTTTTGAAGGTGTAAGGAGGAAAAAAAAGCTTATAGACTTGTCACATCTTATTATTAGTTCTTGCACAACTATCTGGGTCCTACCTCCCTACTGTATTAGTGACCCACTGGATTCTCTATTCATAATTTCCAGTGTTATGTTAAACCTTGTGATATGGTCACGTTTGGTTATGTTTTACTTGACTGAACAATCTAAATAAGATCTTTAACTAGGCCTTTGCTATTAATAGCAGAGAAATGGCTAGGTAGAAAAATTGACTGGCTTCTTTCTGATGTTTACTATAAGTTGATATTAGCAGAATTCTTCAAGCCATGCAGACAGCTCTCTCTATTCATTGAGCTTAGTCAGTGCTTTCTGGGCAGATCTACAGTTTTACGAGACTGCTATAGATTAATGATGTTCAAAGTGAATACAAAATTTGGTCGACAATATGTATCGTACTGGGATAGAAATTCCATTGTGCTTTTTTAAAGAGCATAGTATTTGCTTTTAATAATTATCTGAGAAGCCCTCTTGCTCTTTGATCTTAGCTTCACAGTTCAAGACTGCCAGGATCAGACAAGTACCTGTAACTCTTCTTCATTCTTTCTTTCTGCTTGAGGTCTCTCGTGATGCATTACAATACAGTAGACCCATTACTGCACATTACTCACAACTTCCAGTCAATAAAAGCAACTTCTTATGAATACTTAAGGCAGATCTTTCTTCCTCAGAAGAAGATATTCCTGTAGTAGCTGTCCTGCCTTGACTAATGCTTAAATACTTATGTACGGCTCAGTGGTGCTTATTGCATTTTTTTTCTTGGCCTTATTCTGCTTTAAGTGTAGTTTAGTATTTCTGAGATACATCCAAGACACTATAATGATTTCTGCAATACTTCAAAATCTGCACTTTGCTAGTGCTCTTTGCAAGTCTTCCTGTACGCTTTGGTCGCTGTTGCCCTCTAGTTTCAACTACAATTCATGCAAATGCTTCAGCGCCCATCTTCAGAACTTATTTTCTTAGTTGTTTGACATTAGCTTAACACTTTAGCGCTTATCTAAATGCTGAGGCACTTGCAGTGTTGCCCTTTTTATAGTTGGAATTTCTTTCTGCTAGTATTACATCCTTGGTTTTGTTGCATCACTGCTTCAGAGTAGGAGAGTACACAATTTTGCTAGGAATATTAATGCTTAGCACCTAAGTATTTCTTTATTGCAGGCCTCTGCATGGATCTATTAGTCCAGCACTTCTCTAGGTGCCTTTTCTTACAGGCTCTTCTGTCTGTCAAGGCTGGAAGACATCATTATGACTTTAAAACTAGTCTGTCTTACAGAAGAATGATAATTATTGTGATCCATATTTGTTACATCAGCCTTTTCAGATTGCAGGACTTCAAGTATGTTTATAGAAGATTCTAAAGGAAAGTGTAATATGCCTTAACACATAATTGCAGTCCCCAGAAAGATTTCTTGAAATCCCTGAAGTTCAAGCCTCGGTTGTCCAAGAACAATTCTAATACTTGAACCCAAGCACAGGCAAGGCACCACATGGCAGCCTGATCTGCAGTGGACCGTATGCCAGAAGTTAGAGGCTGTGCCAGATATTAATTGAATGAGATGGAAAATCTGTGAAAGCTAGAGTCTCACTGTGTGGGTAGCAGCTCCTTGAGACACATCTGTTAAAAATGCTAGACATTCTTTGTCAAATCTACCAGTTTTACTCCCATTGCTCTGTTAATGTTCCTCTTTTTGGTAAATCAAAGCTTAATCACACTGCTTTTTTATGGAAATAAGTTGAGAAATCTAATAGAAAGCTTTTCCAAACTCATGAACTAACTGGAAAATAAAGAGGGAAGCATTATGAGTTGGGGAGAGAGGAAAAAGGATATGCTGTGGACCAAAAGGAATTGGTTGGACTGCCATTCTCTTTGACAGTTTTAAGCACCAGAGTGATTTAGTATTGTTAAGAGTTTTTGCTGCTTTTATCCTGAGAAGCAAAGCTTAAGTGTGAATCTTGAAGACCTAGCTTCTGAGAAGAAGAAAGTTTTGGGTAAGTAACTTTCTCATATTACCTTGTTACCTTTTGGTTAGTGGTATTCCTTTTTGTAATTATACCACCAAAGATTTATAGCTGTAAATGGAGATTTTTTTCTTTAGGCATAGTCCATCATTTTTACATTTCCACATATTAGTGCTTATGTGTGCAACCCTGTGTTTCTAATTTAGGATTTTTTTCCATAGAACAAAATGTATGTATTTTTCCTATTTGGTTGGTTCTTCTTCTTCATATTTCCCATCTTCTTTGAAAGATAGACTAAAATAAAATAGACTAGAATAGGAGAGAATCATTTAGGTTGGAAAGTACCTTAGAGATCATCAAGTGCAATCATTAACCTAACACTGCCAAGTCCACCGCAATCCTAGATCCTTCTAGTCCATGGTACTTGTGTGCATAAATTACTATCATTTTTTTAGATTACTGATTAATTGGAAATACCTTTGGTTTAAGAAATAATTGATCCTCAGAATGCTGTATAATTAAGAGCTTAACTCTTTAAATATCAGGAAAGACAGAAACCTTAGTTTTGAAAGGTAATGAACACCTCTGGCATAATACTGAGCATGATCATCTTAAAATAAGAAACGTAAAACTTTAAATAGCCTCAGCAAATACTCAGAGGCTAACTACTTAAAACCCAATACCCACCCAGTGATGTCAAGTCCCAGTGGTTTTCAAGAGCACACAGAGAAAATTGCTTGGTTGTCTGGAAGGACATCCCTTGAAAATTTGTTCTGGCACTAAGACTCCTGTAAACAGTATTTAAAAGTAGAGCCTACTTTTAAGGCCTTCACTCTAAAAAAAATCATTATAGATTTAGCGTGAAAACGTGGCCCACCAAAGGCAAGGCCACTCTAAGCTTTTATAAGCTTCTTTAAATGTTTGGGATATGTAAATAGTATTTAAAATGTGAAGCCAAGAGAAATTAAAGCCTGCTGTCAGTAAGGGGTTATTGTTGTCTTCCAGTTTCTATTTACTCTGTTAGATAAGAGCTCATGAGTAATACCAAAGGCCTATTGGTATATCTAGGCTATGCCAGCCAGGAGGCCCGGTGTTCACCAGAAATGTATTTTTGATCCCCCATTTCATCTAAGCGTTTGTCACCAGAGTTTGAGTGTTTCCACAGGAAAGGTGCCTCCATGTATTATAATGTATTCTTGCCATCCCTGCACTCTTTTTGTGCATCTTGTGCTGCTCTCAGCTGGCTAAAGGGTGAGCACTCTTGTTTTCCTTTAGGAGGAATTCAGGAAAGGCTGCTTTGGACTATCACCAATCAAATGATTTTGCCTACCCATTGCCCTACACAGTGACTGGATTCTGGTCTAAGTGTGTGCTTCATCAATAAGATAGGCCAGTCTTACTCATCTTTAAACTAGCTCAGAAGATTTTTTTCTGTTTGCATGGAAAAAAAAAAGTAGTTTCGCTATATTTCAGAAGGGAGCCTTGAGTTAATTGCCTGGCAAAAATGTATTCTAAAAAATCAAGAGTCTGCTAAAATGGAAAATGCATTTAATATTCGTAGAATGTGAGACTTTAGTGAGATGTTATCAGAATATTGTCTGGGAACGGTATAAGCTAAAGATACATGCGAGTAAACTCAGTAATACTACTGCTGATTCAGAGTGAGAAATGCCTTTGTGCTAATGTCCTAACGTAGTACGCAATGTCAGTGTTCAGAGATTAGTACTTTGCTGGCTTTGATTCTTCCACTTATTCAAGAGTAACATATACACATTCATGTCTTATTTCCATCCCATTCATGGAGTGTACTGTGACTTGCTTCTGCAGACAGTAGAAAATTAAATGATTCAGAACTGCAGTAAGCTATAACTCTGAAGAATGGAAAACTGAATTTTAATACCTATTCTGCCTCTTAGACACATCTGAAGTTTGGCCACTGTTTTTAACTTAGTTTGCTGAACATGGGGCTTTGTACCCGTGGGATTCAGTCTTAAATTGTTGCAATAGAACCACAATCTTGCAGACTTCAGTGGAGACAATTCTTATTTTCTTAGTGTAGTATTTGAAATACAAAACTTGAACATGACTTCTAACAAGGACAAAAGGGAAAGAATTAGAAGAGCCATCCTGTTTCTAACCAATACATGAGGCAAGCTTCACAGTCACACTCTGGTTTCTGTAGACTGATAAAATAGGGTGTGACAGAGTTACTATTTTGGTCTAGCATTCCTCGATCCTTCAGACTGGTGAGTAGCTGTTTACTTACATCTGGGTTAACTGGGAGTGGCATTCTGCACAAATCCATGGTGGTGCTCGAATTCATAATTCTGGAGGTGTAGCAAGGTGCAGTAATTCTTTTATTTCAGCGCTTAGGACATGATTAGTAATGCAGGATGTGTTTATTTCTTAAGATCAGTAGTTAGAGTGACCTTAGAACGTAGCAAACTGTGAAAACTTAGTCATATGCTTTCTTTCCTTGATACACTGTAATCTGTTTAACATTTTTTATGTCATTTTAGACCCACCTTGCCAGACAGAACTCAGCAACATTCAGAAGCAGCAAGGAGGAAAGAAGCTCCTAGGTGAGCCATAGATCATTCTTTTGAAGGTTTTATTGCTTACATAAATAACCCTAGTGAAACAGCAACATAAAATCAATATTAATCCAACAAAGATAGACCACAGTAAATTCCAGCAACAAAATTTATGAAATTTTTGAAAGCTATTAAACTTAGTTTTATTACCTTTCCTACCAAAAGATATTACATGTTTTATTACCCTAATAGAAGGTACGCTTTTACAGTTATGGAGGGGACAGTCTAAGGCACTCCTAAATTAGTATCTCTGCTGATCCTTTACCTGTAATATTCTTTGAGTAATTGAAATCTCTGTTGTGAATCAGTTTACACTGTATCAGTATTACTGAAATGTAATATCTTCATTTTACTGTTAGCCACTGTATAAAAAGCTGCCATAAAAGGCTTGGCCCAAAGTAGTCAAAGCTGTATTTCTGCTAAGGATGGTTTCTAACAACGACTGTATGCTTCAAAATGCTTTCATATGAATGTTTTGTTTGTTGTCGTTTGTCTACATATTATGTTTCTTTCAAAAAGTCTCAGTTTGTTCCAAATGAAAACCAATGGATTATTCAGCCTTAGGCAAGTCACTGCCTCACAAAATAAGACCCTGACTGTGTCTCTTGTACTCTTGGTGGGAAGCCCCTTGGGCTTAGAGCCTCATTTGCCTAAGTCTTTGGCATGTAAATGCAAATTTAACATTCTTTTTTTACATTTGTTGTTCTTAAAATTGGTGTGTTACACTGCAGTTGTCTTCTGTGGTGGGGTAATTAAATATTGGCAGGTAACTAAACAGATTGTAAAATATATGTTAAATAAAAATAGCTCCTAGGCCTTATAGCAGATAGATTGTTAGTCCAGGAAGCCTGGCCCTTATTACTCAGGCTTGTTTGTACTCCACGGATTATAGAACATTCAGAGTTGGGTGCAACATTTGAGCCTTTTCCCCAGAATACAGCAAAGATCTGGACTGAGACGTTCAGGGAGTAAGGAATATGTGTCACAGGATCAATGAAAAATTTAAAGCAAGATTGGTTGCTGTATTTCTTCAAATCAGTCCAAGGCTGATAGGTGTTATTTTCCCTCCCACATTTGATATATTCAGTCACCTTCTGCTTAACTGAATTTAGTCATGGTAAACCCATCAGTGTAGAGTCTAGAATGAGGAAACAGCAAAAGGTAGGTAACTTTCTACT
Organism: Egretta garzetta; assembly: GCF_000687185.1. Taxonomy (NCBI): domain Eukaryota; kingdom Metazoa; phylum Chordata; class Aves; order Pelecaniformes; family Ardeidae; genus Egretta; species Egretta garzetta. Next base: position 28,195 of record NW_009259106.1, on the reverse strand, counting down.
ATAATTGTTACTTTGGCCAAGAGGCAGTTTTTAATATTCTTATTCATTATTTATATATTACAGGGCAGTACATCCCCTTATGTGATGAAGATGGCTATTACAAACCAAGTCAGTGCCATGGAAGTGTAGGGCAGTGCTGGTGTGTTGACAGATATGGTAATGAGGTAACAGGATCCAGAACAAATGGTGCGGCAGAATGCTGTAAGTTAAGAACCCTTTGTGACATTTGGTTCAGAGGTGTTATTCCCCTTAATTACCAACCAGATTAAATTTATTCAGTAAGAACAGATGTGGGACCCAACTACTTGGATTTTGAAACAAAAAATAACAAATTATAATTTATTATTGTTATTACTTCATTATTTTTTGCAACTCATCGCTGTGTCAGCAATTATTAGACCTCATATATGTGCTTGGCATAGCGTATATCAACCTAAGGAAAGTTAATTATCTAGAGCAGCGTTAGACAAGCCCCCAAATGCTTGATTACCCCTTGGGTAATCAGCAAGCTAGTGAACTCAATTCAACTTTTTTTCAGTTTGTGTTTGAGGGAATTGCCAAAAGTTCCTAGCACACTAAATCTTCCCTTATTTTTCCCTTCCCTGCAGCACTGTGTAACTTCTTCCAAGAATTCCCATGTCACCTTTGTTTGATGACCCAGATAAAAAAATGGCAATAAAATATTTTACTTTTTTTTTTTTTAAAAAAAAAAAAAAGCCTTACATTACTCCTTTCCACTTCTTTTGCAACAAAAGAATGTAGCCTGAAAGAAAGGGTAAATTTAACACACTATTAGGTTGGACTTAAATATCTTTTAGTTGTTCCTGGCACTCATAGTTCTACAAATCCATAAAATTTGTCTCCTTTTGTTAACATTGAGAAATTTGTCCCTATTGAAGTGGTTTTCTTTTAAGACAAAAGAAATTTTGTATTATTTATGTTTTATTTCTGTGTCACACTCTGTAGTTTAAAATAAGTAATCATCCTGAAACTAAATATTGTGGTATGCCTTTTGTATGCTTATGTATATTACACTATAAATATGTAGTGTGTGTTGTGTGTCTTTTCTATAACTATCATACCTTTTTAGCTATCGATTTAGAGACTTCAGGTGATTTTGCCTCTGGTGATTTCCATGAATGGACAGATGATGAAGATGATGAAGATGAAATAATGAATGATGAAGACGAAATTGAAGATGATGATGAAGATGAAGGAGATGATGATGTTGATGACGATGATGATCATGATGGATATATTTGATGATATTAGGGGGTCTGTGAATTGTACCTTTCTAAAATTCACAAAATGACATTTCATAAAATCCCTTTGCTCTCCAAGATCAAAAGGATTCTAACAAACATGTATATTTTGTATGATTATTTCAAACATTGCGGCTGGAGTCATAGACTTTTTTGTTTATATAAGAATAATTATATTATGTGCTTTTGAGTTTCTAAATGCCTTTGCGCTGAAGAAAACACATTGGAAGGCTAGCCTGAAGAAAGAAACATTATGTGCTACTGAAAATACAAATGTGCAGAACACACTATAAAGACAACCAGTCTCTAAAGCTCTGGTGGTAAGGTATTTGCCCTTAGTTGGAACGGTGCATGTCTTCTTCAGAACACATACTCTAACCTAACTTTAGTTTGTCAGTGTTTTAGGCCCTGCGGGCTTTGCACATTGTCTGTTTAAAAAATGAAAAATGTATTACAGTAGGAAAACATTGGTGCACGAGTAGCACATCACCAGTCTTTAATTAACCAAAGGTATGGAGAAAAATTATCAGGAGGGGAAAATAAAGCAAAGTCCTCCTTTGTGTTTGCATTTGTAGTTATGTTTTTTACTAGGAAATGGCTAGGTTACTGAAAGGATTTTTCAAAAGCAGTAGCATGGACAAGCACCAATGCTGTAATTGTAAAGTTTTCTTGTCCTTCTTTAATTTTTTTTTTCTTCCATATCAAGGTTGTATAGGCTTTATCATTATTTACTCAAACATTGCTTCACCCTTTATTGTTTCTCTGTATTTCTCTCTAATCAATTAGCGTAAAATATTTTACATGGGAAAAAATTTTGCTTAAAATTCTATTACCTTTATACATGACTGTATTTCAGAATATTGGCATTTGCCCCAAGGTAGTTTTTAATAAATGTATATGATACTTTTTATTTTCTTAATTCGGGAAATAGTTTTGCATCTTTATCTTAATTCATGTTGTTTTCTGTTACTATTGCGGAAACTTAGAGAACGTATTGTAAAGGTGCCTTGCAAAATAGAAATAGAGAGGTTTTAGCATGCACACCAGTATAAGATGTTAGGCAATAGCTAAGCACACCCAATTACCAAATTAATACCAGTATAGGTACTGCTGCTGGAATGAAGAAAATGGATTATTTTAATTTTTTTCCTATTGTTATGTAATTACCATGTGGACTAGATTATAATTATTGTGTAGAGTAGCATTTAAGATTTGACTGTAGAGAAAATTACTTTAATCACTGTATTTATGTTAGCATGTTAATTAATTGTGTAGACATTTTGGGACTCCACCATCTTTGTTCATATCATATATATTGCTTTCTGCCCACAATAAAATCGACATGACCTGTATAATGCAATAATACAGGCTGTATAATTTCAAAACTGGATCACCGGTTTCTCATTGTTAATTAAGAAGAAAATCAGTTTCTTATTTGAATTAATTTCTACACATTAAATATTAAATTTAATGTTTATCCTATGTAATATTGAAAAGTATAATGCATTTTCTTTTTTACTGTTTCTGTATAGTTTGCAAAATAAAGACTCTTGTAACCAACCTTTGGCCAGTATAGCCCATCATTTTAACTCTTTCCATAGTTTGAAATTTTGAAACAGGAAGAATTCATGTTTCAGATACATTTTACCTATTAAAATATGTATTTATTTGTATAAAGCCATTTATTAATGTTTTATTTCCAATAGTAAAGAATTTTTGACTAAGGCAAAACTCATAGGGAGCTTTTATTTTTCTATATTTTTTCCTGAATTTTCTAGAGCTTTGTTATGTACTTTTATGACATTGTCTTCATTACATAGTAAAGAAAGAGGGAGATACTTCTTTTCAAACTTTGTCATAATTTGTGGGGCATAGTTGTATTATTTTCTTAAATAAATGTAGTTGAGAGTTTACCATTCCAATACAGTGGGATTTTATCGAGAACAGTTTCTTATGGCTGAAATTAACTGATATATAAATTGATTTTAAATAAAGAAGCTAAAGAAAAAATGTTGTCATTATTGGCTGATGTAGCGAGTACTGTTTGGGGGGGTGGGGTTTCTAATGTGATAAATGGTCATTAGATGACAAACTAAAATGGATTTCTATAAAACTTGTGATATGAGGAGAATTAAAGTATGGAAAGAGAATTCATAATGTGTTCAGCCTAATGAGATTACAGTATGAAGAACATTCTAAAATGAACTGTCATGCAGAAGAACATGAAAGGAGTTTCTGTTCTTTCTTCACTGAAAATTCTGCACTGAACTAGAAGAGGAGGGAATATGCATGGATTTTAGTCCCTGAGTATCAAAACTGCCTACATAAAGGCAGAAGTAAGTCAAGATGGCTAAATTTAGTAAAGAACAGTGACAGTCGAGATTCAGGATCATCTTAGAGGATTTTTGTGGTCCAAAACTAAAACAGCAACAGCAAACACTTGATTTTCCTCATTCATGAGGAAAAGCCAGAGAAGAGATTGATAGTGAGAAAATTCCTTTGAAAACATCCTTCCTTTAAAAAAAAAATAGGTAAATTTGTCTATGGATTAATATTAAGGTGTTGATCTGCTTTCGTGATACCAAATGAACTGGAAACTATTTCACTGCGGCATGAAAGAAATACATGAAATCAGGAGCAGCAAGAACAAATAAAGGCACAGGCTAATAATATAAAATCACTAAATAACTAAACCATTCAGAAGCTTTTTCCTTCTTTCAGTGATACCCAAAAATTTGCACAGAGGTATGTCCTCATGAGTGCAGTCAGGCAGAAAGCAGCAGGGAGCCGTTGATTTTAAAACTCATTATTTTTACAGTGTCACTGTCTGTTGTTGTTGTTCTTGATCTTATAATTGTGCACATATATAGATACTTACAAATGTGCAATGATATTAGTATAAATTTGGAGATTTTCAGACACAGTGATTAATCCTTGTGCTCTTCTGAGAATGTGTGGAATTACAGTTCTCAGATTCATTGAAAAGGAAGGAATAGCACGTTCAATTAATTATTATAGTCCTCAAAGGGAATATTTCAGGTCGAGCCACATACATATGCTTAAGTTAAAAGCAAATGAATTGGCGCCATTAGTTTGCTTGTACAAAAATGGGATTATTGTACAAGACAGAGGAAGATGGACCATAGTGATAGTATGAAATTTTTACTTGTATTGTGCACATGGAAAAGAACTGAATTTCTTTTATTATTATTAATGAATCCAGTGCCCAGGTGGAATAATAAAGGTTTATCAGAAAGTGGGTTAATTCTATGCTTCATAGGAAATTAAAGAATATCTATATTTACAGGGTTTCTTCATTAGAACAGTATAGATATTTCTAATTACTAAAAGGTTTTAAACAAGCAGGAGCACAAATTTATTTGAACTACAGTAATACTTTTTACTATTTTCCCACTAATCGAAGTATAGGAGTAGCAAACTATCCACAATTTTATCTCAGCTAGTTCAGTGGACACTAAGTAGTTTGTCACCGAGTTTCTGTTTGAAGAAACATATTGGGATAAGCATGAAGAACAGTATACTGGACTGGAAGAATCTCCAACTTAACCAGTTATCACTGGGTAAGTAATTAAAATTAAAATATCAAGAGTTTTTTTTAAAAAAAAACAAACCCAACCTGCTCCTGAAGGCAAGTGCCACATTGGGCATGCTGAATTAGGAGGGTAACGCTTTGTCGTGAGTAGATCCCCACTAGCGCAGCGTTGCTGTACTCTGTGTGCAGGATGGGTGCAGTTTGCCAACCTGTTAATTGACGCAGTGAAATGGCAGTAGAAATGGCTCTTTGAAGTTAAGGAACCGGAGCAAGAATGGGAAAAAGAGAGTTGCCTAGCCTAAGAGATGATCCCTCCGCTTGAATTTTTTGTTGTGTTTCAGGTGCTAATGAAACCAAATCGTGAAAAAGAGGCTGCTGCGCTGTATCTGTCCTCTTGAAGGTGAGTTTTACAAGTGAAATGTGCATGCCTCTTCTTAAAAAGAATCTATAACATTATAAAGAATCTATAACATTAGTAATAACAGAGCATTTTACATCTCTTCACCAGCTTTCCACATGACCCCACAGAAAAATTTGATTAAAACTTCAGACAAGGGTATCCACAAGACTCATACTCGTGCCTGTAATCATTTTTCCAAGATGGTTGAAATTTACCAGTTAAAATCAAGATGGACGGGGAGGTGGCCTGTTGTCCCTGTCTGCCCATAGCATTCACAGCTGCCTGGTAAACTCATAGAACATTCTGTAGTCTGCTGACTTAAAAAAAAATAAAATATGTATACATATCCCTCCGACTCGGGTCGTTACGTTGCTCATCAGGAAAGTGCAGTTTTAAAAGAGCTGGCTATACTCAGCGTAAGGCACTGAGGGTGTGCTCTGTAGGTCTTGCTATTAGCATCAGATACCCATTTTTAGGAAGACGCTCAAATCGCTTGTGACAATTTATTTACGTCAGGCTTACATAGCAACACATTTTGGTGAGACTAAGTTGTCCGCTGGACTTTAGGCCTTGTGGAGAAGAGGAGATTTGATCTCTTTTACTGTAACTGTAATGGTTCTGATTGGTTGCCATGTGCCTGAGGGGGCTGGAGGGCCACACCAAGCTTTACCAAGTTTGGGGTGTTAGAACAGGGTAGTGATTAATAAAATACTTTGTTGATTTTGTTTGCGAGCTAGAGAAGATTACTGAGCTTTTCTCTTTAAAAAAAAAAAAAAAACAAAACCAGCAATAGCAATCTATGGTAAGGGTCCAGTTTTGCAGCCATAATGCTGTAATTATTTTTCCTTGTTTCTCAAGAATAATGCAGTTATTTGAAAGCATACTTTACTTCAAAATCAATTGGTTTGGGGCGTTATGCAAAACTTCTGCAGGGCTTGCTCAGTTTTACTACACTTTGGTATATTCCATTGTGCTGCATTAGTGTTAAGGAAGTGGACCATGCTTTAATGCAAAATCTGTTTTGTGAAGTTGTTTATCTGTTTTCTAGTGTAAACATTCATTCTAGAGATGATTTTAAAGATGTCACCAGTGTAAATCCAAGCCAAAACCCCCAAAGTAAAAAATTACTATAAAAACATGCTTGGTTTGTATGAGGAATACATTTTAAAATTGAGGCTGAAATGGTTAAAAACTGTCTTAAGAATTCTTATTGCTCTAACATCTGTGGCAGCTACCTGAAAAGCACAGTTGTACCTATATGGAAGTTCATGGATTTATTTTATGTTGGGAAGTTTTCATATTTGCTCAGTGTGATGAAAATATTTGCGCAAAGCTAATGTCCCTGAGCTGTGTCTCCATTGTAATTAATTGTGACCAAATGGATGTCACAAGGTTATATGTTAGTGCAACCCAAATGAGAGGATACACAATGTGAAATGGCGCTGCAGCGGCACAAGATGATGATACCAGTCTATGTTTCTTCACGGGCAAGTGAACTTGCTTCCCTCAATTGCCCCATATGCTCGGAAGCATAGACTGGTTTCCAATGAAAGGAAGAAATCAAATGTTGAGTAGGGCTGCTTCCTTCAGCAGTGAGAGCCCTAGGGCCTGTCCCTAGAAATCTTTCTAGAACATAGGAAGGAGGCTCCTTTGAAGCCGCAGCAGCTTAAAATTCATGGTTTAAATAAGACTGATTACTTTTAATAATTTTGCAAAGAAAACCTACCAACTGTTTTAATTTTATGCCTTGAAAACATACCTCAATATAATCTTTGCTCGTGGAAAGACAATTTTATTACTTAAAAAAAAAAAAGAAAAAAACAAGTAATGCTGTAAGGCAAACTCAAAGGAAAGGAAGGCAGGACAAAAATTAGAATGAGACAGTGTTGGGGCAGCATCTATGTATTTGAGTAGCTGACTGATCCTACCACTGAATAAAAAAGTGTGAGGATTCTAAGCTCACGGTTCATGTTGCTCTTTCATAATTTCCACGACCACCACATTTTTATTAGGCTATGTAGCTTTATCGCATATCATTCGCATCAGAAATTACATGTGAGTGCTGAGACAAGTTCAGCTCCCATAGTGGCATCATGGCACAAAGCATCTGTAGGAACTGCGGCATTGACCAGCCTAGAAGCAGGGGACGTGTTACTGGCACATTAGAAATGTTCCTCAGAAGCGTCACTTTATAGCAGGTGTTTGCCCAGATGTAGCTGTACGTGCATCACAAATGCTTGTCTGACTCAGTGCAGGGACTTGCTCAGAGTTGTTTTTTATATAAATGGTAATTTACTTAGATACTGATGTAAAGGTGGAATAAATTCCATTGAAAGTTTTATGTCTTGTCCATTAAGGTAGCTTGACTTTTAGGCACCAGAAATTACATTACTATTTTATCTCTACATAGTAACTTTCACTTCAATCAGCAATACTGGCAGAAAAAGCATTGCCATCTAAATAAATTTCCTGTATCAGTTTTGTAAAGATAAAAGGGATGTCAGTGCTGGCACAAGGTATGTCTTGAGGCCAAACAGGTAATGAGTAGACCCCCTAATTTACAGTTCGCTCCTATGATTCATAGATCTGACTTACACCATAAGCACTAGCTGCCTGGTTAACTGTTCTCTGGCCAGATTTAGATTTCAATTATTATGAGAAAGTGAGTGAAAGAAGCTCTTTTTTTCCCCCTTGCGAATCTGTAATACGTGCCTTTTACTGTTAATTAAAGGTCAATTTGTCTTGAATTCTCTCCCACTCCACTGCTCCTTGAATACCCCTACATAACAACGGGGAGAAAAGGCCTGTTAATCTTCAACGGCAGGAATAAAATTGCATAAAATTCCTATTATTTGCTGCTGTACAGGGATAGGTCTTTTTCCTTCTACGTGCAGACAGGAACCTTGCTGCACAGTCCCCATCTCCTTGGGCACAACAGAGTGAATGTCGCTATCATGAGCAGTGCAGGCTTCCAGAAACTTCTAGTGCCTGGCACGTCTCATTTCTGTGTTATCCTTCTCCGTGCTCCTGTGCAGCTGATGTAGTATGTTGAGACCTGACCTCACAGGGATCAGCTCTGCTGCAGAGTAAAGATTTGCTGAAGGGGAATTGCATAAGCCTGAGGGCTTTATGGTAGTGCTGCTCCTGCTGCTTGCCCGAGCGTGACTGGAAGAAAGGGAAAGATTTTTCTCTTTTTGCATAGTGAGGTTATGCAAACTGGGTAGTCCCACAACAGTGGCCTCTCTGGGCTCCGTACTTTATCTTCATAGAAGACATTTGCTCTGGTGTCTCAGCTTCCCATTTCTCCTGGCTGGACTGTAAGCACAGAAGAGCTAGCTGCTTTTCCCCACCGTTTTATCTGTCTCAAAAAGAAAGAAATATTGTGCTTGTGAGGCTTGTTTCTGACTTTTCTTCTCAGTTTCACTTTTAAAGTGTTCTTGGTCCAGCTATTGTTAGAAAAATAAAGAAATGATAGCAAAGGGGAGAGAAAACAAGGCAGAAATCTAAAAAATAATAAACTACCAAGGCAGAGTTCTGAAAAATAGTAACCTAGCAAGGGTGAGAAAGCCCCACACTGCTCTTGCTCCCCCCTGCTTTTTCTAAAGGCTCTGTTAGTCTGTATCAGTCTGTAGCCAATGCTTTATCCTGTACTTCTGGGATTATACCTGCTCATGGAGCAAACATCTGTAAATTGCCCAAGCTACATTTTTCACGCAAGGAGAGACTCCAGTCACTCTCCCTCGGGATGGAAGAAATGATACTGCAGCGTATTTACACAAAAAAAAATGTCAAAAGTTGCAGTTTTCCTTTGGCATAGCACTTTTTGTGATAAAAAAACTTTAAAAAAAAAATCACATGTTGAGAGTTATGCATTGTAATCACTGTCTTAAGCCTAATCATCACTTTCCATTCTTTTTTTTCCACATTAAGAATGCTGACATTAGAGCATGTCAGGTACTTTGCTTAGTAAGCAATGGTTTCCAGTAATTTCTTTTAGTTGAATCCAGGAACCAAAAATGTTGGTTTTCAAAATGATAACAGAATCATAGAATCATAGAACGGTTTGGGTTGGAAGGGACCTTTAAAGGTCACCTAGTCCAACCCCCCCTGCAATTAGCAGGGACATCTTCAGCTAGATCAAGTTGCTCAGAGCCCCATCCAACCTGACCTTGAATGTTTCCAGGGATGGGGCATCTACCACCTTTCTGGGCAACCCGTTCCAGCATTCCACCACCCTCGTTGTAAAAAAATTCTTCCTTACCTCTAGTCTGAATCTACCCTCTTTTAGTTTAAAACCATTACCCCCTGTCCTGTTGCAACAGGCCCCACTAAAAAGTCCCTCCCCATCTTTCTTATAAGCCCCTTTAAGTATTGAAAGGCCACAATAAGGTCTACCCAGAGCCTTCTCCAGGCTGAACAACAACAACTCTCTCAGCTTGTCCTCACAGGAGAGGTGCTCCAGCCCTCAGATCATTTTTGTAGCCCTCCTCTGGACCCGCTCCAACAGTTCCATGTCCTTCTTGTGCTGAGGTTTCCAGAGCTGGATGCAGTGCTGCGGGAGGGTCTCACCAGAGCAGAGTAGAGGGGCAGAATCACCTCCCTCGACCTCCTGGCTACCCTTCTTTTGATGCAGCCAAGGATACAGTTGGCTTTCTGGGCTGCAAGCACACATTGCCAGCTCATGTCCAGCTTTTCATCGACCAGTACCCCCAAGTCCTCTGCAGAGCTGCTTTAAATCCCTTCATCCCCCTGCCTGTATTGATACTGGGGATTGCCCCAACCCAGGTGCAGGACCTTGCACTTGGCCTTGTTGAACCTCATGAAATTCATATGGGCCCACTCCTCAAGCTTGTCCAGGTCCCTCTGAATGGCATTCCGTCCCTTGGGAATCTCAACAACACCACTCAGCTTGTTGTCATCAAATGACTACTGCACTGAAACACTGCAGTGAAATTTCCAGAGCTCCCTGATTTTTTTTCATAGCTATGTTGCTAAGAAATGAGCTAAATTATGCATTTTTAAGGTGACTTTAAATTTGAGATCATCCCAACTGAAAGTTAAAGAACATTTAGTAAGAATATCAACTACAGTTAGCAGAGATACGTGGTCCAATGTAGTTCAATGTTATGTTCCATCCTGGCTTAAGGTATTTGTCAGAGCCAAAATCCTTTCCAGGTTTTCACAGCCCACCTCATAGACTGCTTGTAGCTTTAAAATTTTCCACTCAGCAATACATGTTTGGGAAGTGTGAGCTGATTTTTTTTTTCCATCTCTGAAATATAAAATGCTGTTTAGGCACTAACTTTACATATATGTCAAGGTCTAAATTAAATATTACCGATTCAGAAATGGATAATGACTTAGAACAGATTTATAAACAAAATTCTTTAAAAACATCACTTGAATGTTTAATGACAAGTCAAAGAAAGCCAATTATACCAGGAATTGTTTTGGGGAGAATGGAAAGAAATGGAGAACAAAACCTAAAGAACATAATTTATGTCACTGTATAAGCACATGCTCCTTCTCAGGGCTAATCTCTGTGTCTTCCCTGTTTCCAAAGAGTATAAAAGTTACAGGAAAGGCTCATGAAGATAATCAAAGGTAAGATTGGTTCATATGAAGAAGATAAACAGGTTGGGATGCTCAGTCCTGGGATAAAGGTGATAAGTGGGGATGTTATAGAGTATGATAAAACCACAAGTGCCTAAGAGAAAGCATTTTCAAATCCCCTTGAGGTCTGAAGGAGCAATTTCACATACCACTAAAGATACTCATCAACTCAGTATAAGAATACCAACACATCTAAAATGGGACACATTGAATCAAAGGCACCAGATGTCCATTGGGCTCTGCCTTTACCTTATGGAAATCGTAACAGCTGTCATTTACACTAAAAGGCATTGTGCCAAAGGAGTGCTAGCTAGCACACAAGTTAACAAAGGAAACAAATGAAAAAGATGAGCGATTATGAGAATAGTTACTTTTTCTGATTGTCCAGTGCAACATGTTCTTCAGCATATGATCTATTTGTAGTGGTAAAGTCCTTCCCTCTGAATCTTACCAGACCAGATACTGGGTTTAGATGAGGTACTGTCATTTCTTCCCTAAAGTAAATTCAGAAGGTCAACACATGGACTACACATGCAGAAAGAAACAGCCATTAACAACATTAATAAGACTGCCTCTTTTTGCAGAAACTTCTGTAACTTCTAGAAGCTATGCTTTTAGTCATTACTCAGGTGTCTTGCTCCAGAAAATGGCTTCCAGTCTTTGAGCTATGTCTTTGATCTGCATATAGCTCCAGAAAATGGCTTCCAGTCTTTGAGCTATGAAAGCATATAGCAGATCCTGGCTTTCCTCCTTGAAGCTGTTGGAGAGAACCAAAACACAGCTTTTACACATCCTTCCTACCCTATGAGTCACCCTTCAGGTGACGTCTTCTCAGCAGCCTCATGAAGTGATCAACACATCCTCTGAATGTCTTGGCTACAGAGGGAGCAGGTATGACTTTCAATTACACCTCCTCTAACTATGCCAAACTGTAATATGTTGTTCCCTTTTTCAAATGTGACTTTAGTGGGGAGACTTCTTTTTCATTGTGAAGAGCCCGTTCACTGTTGTTCTGCTCTCTTAGGCTGTTACTTGTTGAAAATCACCACAGCTAATAGCTATCTGTTGCACAAGTCAGTTCTTCATGCATCTGGATCTATTCTCCACCTTTGTTGCATCTATTTTGCCACTAATAATTCCAGTCTTCTAAGAATTACTACACCACTCAGGAAGCTCCAATGTTGCTCTTGGTCTCAGTATTTCATATGCTCCACAGACCTCTTTCAGCAGAAGACCCTTCACATATGATTTAAGCAGCAGCAGGTGGCCAGCTTCATACTCCTTGGGAACTAACAATTGACTCAGAAAGTAAATGTTTTTTATAAGCACTTCACACTGTATTATTTTTCCCTATTACGCAACATTTTCTTTGCTCTCCCGCTTATTCCTCTGGCTTGTTCCTTGAAAGAAGGCTTGTCTAGAGGAAATTTGTAAAATGCTGTATAAAAAGTCCAAATAATCAGGCCATACATCTTGCCATTATTGGCAATAATTGTAAATTCTGGGAAATTATGACTCGGAAAGCCACACCTGGATCATCAGGAAAAAAAATTTGCATGACCTATTGGCTGGAATTGGTATTCTGTGTAACATCTTACTTAAGGATCTCATCCAGTAGTATTAAAAATGGATGTAAAAATAGTAAGCTTTCCTTTCATGAAGCTTTTTGACATTAATAGCATTTGACTGGCATAAAGGAGTCACTGATGATTTACTCCAACACGCTTGTGAAGAAAAAGACCTTTAGAGCACTTCAAATGTAATATTATTTTTACATGAGAAATCATTTAATACCCCACTCCTGTTAGAACCTGGATTTTTATTTCAGTCTTGGTTAAATGCTAGAAGTTTCTTTGAAATTAATTTATTTGACTTTTTTATTAATGGAAAAAAGTAATTAATGCCTTTTTAACTAAAGCAATTTTAAAAGATTTTATTACTTCTTTCTTCCTCTTTTTTTTTTTTCTAGAGGGCAAAATACATACATACAAAAAATTATATCTCATCCTTACTTTAATTTCATTTAAAAAAAGAATGTCTGTGGGTAACTTCACTTGCCACCATCTGCCAGATCCTATAATGGAAGTAGTATAATGCCATAGTGACTCTGCTGGCAATGTTATAACTAACTTGAATTTATTGTTAGCCTTGCTAACACTAGGAAGCACTGCAAATCTCATCTGGAAAACTTCTCCTACAACTTCCAGACCCAGAAGTTTTCAATAGCTGCCAAACTTCTTTACTTCTGAGAGTCAAACCTCAAAATTTTCTCATTTGGCGCTTGCTCGTTTCAGATTAAGTACCTTTCTTCAACGTGTACGGCATGTGTCTAGGGAAAAGGCCCAGTTCAGCTGGGGTCAAGTCCTGTTTATGTCCTCACAGGGATCTTGCAGACAAAGGGGACAGATCTGTCCCTAGAATTGTTAAGAGTTAATTGTTTTTATTAACCCTTTTGGGGGCCTTATTTTCTTTGGAGAGTCATTTATAAGACCAAATGTTAGTGTCAATGCATGGAAGAGAAGAAAGATTAGTACTGCCTTCAGATTTGCTTTTTTGTATGGATTTTTAGGAAGTTGTTTCTTCAGATACAGGACTCTGCCTATGAAATAATTGTTAAATTTCCTTTAAAGGCTTTTTTTCCCCTGATCATGCCCTTTCCTTCTCCCATTTGCTTGCTTGCTTGGAGTGGAGTGACCAAAGGTATTTCACATGGTGATGGTGAAGTTTTACACTAGTTTGTTCTTACAATTTGTTCTTTCTCAGTTGCTGATCTGTAGTTCACCGGAAAATATTGATTTAGCATGCAGATATAGAAAAGTTTCTGAGGTGTCATTCCACAAAGGTGTCAGCTTCTTTTCCTTAGAAAAGAGAGATCAAAAATTCTCCTTTGTGATATACAAATAGGAAGGCCTTGCTTCTACACAAAGAAATAAATAAAAAGCAATAGCTATGGTAATTAAACTTTTTATTATGTAGCATATGTTCAAGATTTTGGTAAAATTAAATAGTTGCATAATTGCCCATTTTTCTTTTAACATGTGCAAAATAGTGCATAAGTGTTAGTGTATTAAATATTAAATGTGTGCTGTGCTATAGCTTGGAAAAACCTATCAATGTTCTGTTTGTATTTAAGTTCTGCTTCTGATCATATAGACCACTAATCTTGTTAAAAACTTGACCATAAGTGAATGCCCTAAATCCAATTAAAAAAACCACAATAAATTTATTTCAGAAAATTCTTATTTTTAGTTTTCATTAGAAATTAAAAAATCACAATTTATTTTCCCTTTTATATTTTTTTAAAGCAAGCTTCATAATGTGTCTGGAGAACAGAGCTCCAAAATGAACCCAGGGAGGTGCTGGAATCTCCATCCTTGGAGGCATTCAAAAGCCAGCTGGACATGGCCCTGGGCAACCTGTTCTAGGTGATCCTGCTTGAGCAGAGGGCTGGACAAGACGACCTCCAGAGGTCCCTTCCAACCTCAGCCATTCTGTGGAATGAAAATCAGAAAATAATTTTGTATTCACTGTTTGTCATTGATCTTAGATGGGGTTTAGCACAAGTCAACCCTTCTTCCTCATCTGCTTCCCATTAGAGGGTACTAGAAGACAGTATGCTTTATTCAGGGCCCACATTATTTAAATAGCATTTACTGAAATGCAGCCAAGGTCTTTCTGGGGCATCCGTGTGTTGCTGTGACACAAATCAGAATAACTGACTGCTTTATATGTAAACCAGACACGTGTTGCTATTTGATGTGAACTTCTGCCCTGCCGTTGGTAAATTCCAGAGAATAATGTCTATTAGGAATTAATAAACAGATTCTTCCCCATTAGGAAATACCAACAGCTAGATAGATTCAAATTTTTGAAGGCTGAGCTATGAATTAAATGTTTTATATTTTTAAAAAGAAGAGTCGTGTCCCAGGAAAAATGAAAGTTGGCCGAATAGCCTACTAACTAGTTAATTTGGATGGAACTATCAGCTCAGGACTCTGCTGTGGCTTTTACAGAATGTTATTTAAAGAGAAGACAGATGGTTTAATGCTATGAGAATACAGTAACTGTGTTCCTGAGTAATGCATAAGACTTGAGTGAGGAGACATCGGTAGGGGCTTCATTGTTTTCATTGTGTTTGGGGGATTTTTTTTTTTTTTTTGACAGAGACAGGGGATATAGGGGTGAGATGAGAGTTCCAGAAAGAAGTTTGAGAGAATTGATAGGCCAGAAGTTGGTATAAATAAACTCACAAGACTCCCCTTGTGCCAAAATAGAACTGTTCTGTATAGCACATGCCATTTATGACTTTTAACTCAAAAATACAACCAAACTGCTGCTCTTATCAAGGGTTGCTACAGTCCATGCATCACTACTGTCTAACAAAACTTTATTCAAAACTGTAATTGGGTTTTTTTTTACCATTTCCATATTTGTGAAACTCACTGCTAAGTTTTCCATGTCACTGTGTTTTGTGCCTATGCATTCTACCTGCTAATGGCTTTAGTAATCAGCTTCTTTCCCCTGCTACTTGATTTATTTCACTACAGATCTGACCTTAAAATAAATCTGGGATTAAAAGCTCAGTTTTATTTCACCATTCAGGAACAGATAACTGTAGGGTCCTTGGGCTACTTCGAAAAGAAATTTGGATTTCACCTGGCAATATTGAAGCAAATGTCACTAGGAAGCCCAGTGACAGAAGAGAGCAATCCTCTCCCCATTTCTTTGACACCGCGATTCTCAATAGTGGGTTCTTAGCCAATACGAAGGAAAGCACTAGACAAATCTCTGAATGATTTTCTTTTTTTTTTTTCTGCTGTCTGTCTTTATTAGGTACCTTAAATATTTATTGTATGTTAGCTGTCAGGGAAGAAAGGTTATTGATTGTGGCTAAGCAATAAAGAGAACCGGGATTTGAGTAGATCCACACTTCTGACAGAAACAGACGTGTTTGTTAGTGACAGCAGGGACTGGGATAGACTGGCAGCACACTGTGAGATCTCTGATTAAGACTGTAGTTACAATGTGATGTGACAGCTTATGGATAAAAGAAGAAACTCTTTTTGTACTATTTCCAATGAAAAGAATGATTTATGGGGTGCCAGATTTTTTTTTGCCTATTCTCTACAATTTTTTCTGACCCAGAAGCAAAATGCAGAAGCCTTTACACAATTTTCAAGTAATTCCTCATCCTCTGGTAAATGGTATTTTTGTCTGAGAAAGAACTGAAAAATCTGTCGTGAGTAGAAGTCAGTCTTGCCTTATTACCTAAATATTGCAGGATGCACCCAATAAAGTTCCTCGTAAGGTAAGTGCTGCAGGTCATGTTTGCTCTAAGGTCAGATTCCTTCACCATGGGATATTTAATGCCATTCTTGAACCTCAGTCTCCCCCATGGTAGCTTGATGAGTTGCCATCGGACTGGCTGGAGAGCAAATTTCTTGATTCTTTTACCATCCCAAAAAGAAGCCCCTAATGGGTCTAAGGTACTTCAGTTTGCTTTGCAGTCAAAAAAATGACAAATTAATGACAACACACAGGAGCATTTTATCACTGAAAACTTCACAGCCTCAAGAAGCTGATTTGCCTGTCAGATGTAAGAAAAAGAAGTCTAGCTAATCCCTTAAACACATAATAGTTAGCAAGTTCTCACATTTTTACACCTGAATTGCTGTAAAAAAATACAGAAAGTAGCCTAAAAAGAGCTTAAAAAAAATTCACTCTTTTCTCTCTTAGTTTGGAAATGCCCTGTTATGAAGTTACTGGCAAATGAGTCTATACAGTGTATAGAATATAAATACAGAGAAGCCATGAATATCCATTACAGGAGGATTTATATTCAGTCCCACTATGACAAGGTGGCCGTGCTGTACAATCAAATAAAAAATGGGCATTGACATGTGTGATTCACATTTGTTATCACATGCCACTTCTGGAGTTGGTGGGCAGCGTGTGTCCCTCCAGCTATAGATCAACGTATAGCTGTGATCAGCTGCCCACACCCAGCTGGACTTGGTGGTCTTTTTATCCCTGATGCTTGTCAGCTGCAGGGTGATGGAGTTGCATTCAGTGGGAAGCTTGATCCTACTCCTCTTTGGAGCCAATAACAGGTTTAGAAAATATTTTTCTTTTCAGACATCTGACTTCCTGTGAAAATGTACTTTGGACAGCAAGGGAATGGCAGAGCTGTACTTCTGGAACGGCACAGTGATGGGCAAGGACAGAAATGCAGGACAAAGGGGGTAATGACATTTTTGTTGGTCTAGTGAAAAGTTTCAGATACAATTATAGTTAAATACCAAATGCGAGTGGGAATTAATTTGAATTCCCTAAGCCAGATGGTCTAATTCATCTCTCATTTAGAGCACTTTGATTTGAAAATTTTGAAAGGGTCTAATGCTCAATTTTATCACATTTAGTTCTATAGAAAGGTGGGCGAGCTATGTATTTCATGCTCGGGATTTTGCAGTCTGGTGTATGAAGTGAGAGCTTAACCACATGGAACTGCCAGCATCTTGCTGTTACAGTAATAAGCCGGACATGCTTTCCTTCTTGTGCATTTCTAGCTCTAGATGAAAACCACTAGGAAAGCAAAATCTCCTTAGCCGCCCCCTTTCTAAAATGTATAGATTTGTATGATTTTTCTCCCTGCAACCTAACGCGGGTAGGGATACTGCAGTGGTTCTGACGAGTTGTTTTCTCTTTTTAAAGCAAGGAAGAAAGCCTCAGTAAGTCAAACTTGATGCATAGCTGAAGCTGAACTCTTGAGACTGGTTAACTGACATTCCCTAATGACTATGGGAGGTCTGAAATAGATTATCTCTGAACATTGACCAGACATTCACTTCCTGGGAAGCTGGGCATTTTTCCCCTTAGCATGTTGACTGGTCTTATCCTCCAGTTGTTTTGTAGTGAGTGGTCTGAAGCCCACGGAAACTAAGGGATTAATCTGGAGGCTGAGGCTTGCTTTCCCAAAAGGCATCGCCATGTACAAATGTGTTTATGTGGGGAAAAAAAAAAACATCAGGGTAAAAGGATTTTGTATTCTCTGTAGTTGCAAGGATTTAGAAAGGTTTACTGAGGCCATCAGCAAAGAGATTGCTTGAAACGAGTTTTCTGTGGTCATCTGTTTACATTAGTTTAATGTGAAGCCTTCAACTCATTTTATACAAGTAATAAACCCACAATAAAAAATGATCATTAGTTACTCTGACCTCCTCCATTTGCAGTCAGCGATCACATGTTATCTGAAGGAGATTGGGTATTCAGATATGCATGTTCTGAAGGAAGAAAACTTCTGGATGTTTTATGCATTTTTTGTTCAGTTATTCAGCTCAAACTTTGGTACGAAGTATTTGCATGAACCTGATTCCCTAGCTTCTCTGTTAGTTTTCAAAGTGGAGTCATTGTGCAGCTTTAAATTTGATGCTATTTCGGCAAACATATAAACACGTAGGGACAATTTTACTGGAATTTTTTTCAAAAGGATTACCTGACCTTGGCATTTTAGGGCTTACCACATAATAATTTCTTTGATGGTCTCAATAAAAAAGTTTCTAAACTTTTTTTTCTAGTGGACAGTCACAATACTCCACACTCAGATTTACTGTGATGTTCAAGAAGAGTGCTGCTTTTTGCTTAACTTTCTCCCATGACTGATTTGCTAGGTACCTGCATTCATAACACTCCACTGTCTCAGCTTGACAGGCTTAGCACCTTTTTCTCTTCCTCTGAACTTCCTTAACTGCCATTCTGGCATATTTCAGGCTTAGATACTTATAACTCATCTTAAAGGCAAACTTATAATGATGTACTGGGAAAAATAGTTCTCAGCAGAATTGTCAGAGTTGGTGGTCGAAAGAATGTATGGATCCTTTTAGTAACAGAAAAGTTGGCATCAATCTGAATGAGGCTGATGGGGATAAAAATGAATTTTGCCAAGCGAGTTCTGTCCTAGTAGTCAGAAGCTGTTTCCCCTGGCTCCATATTTTAAGCCATTGATTTGTTACTGATAAGAATTACTTACTATCAATGGCCCTGATCCTCAGGGGCTTTGCCCTGCCTCAAAATATACTTTTTCCCTGGAGCATATGTGAGCCCATAGTTACCTGGGAGGCATAAAGGAAAACACAGAGGAATACGTGGGTATGTCAAACTGAGCCTTAGTGTTATTGTGGTCCCTGCCATTACAGGTTAGAGTATTGCTGATGCAAATTCCTTAAAACTGTGTTGTAGAGAAATGAAACATATCAAAGTAATTGCCAGGCAGCCATTAACATTGTGAGCTATTGCAGATGCCATCCGAGGGGTGAATGATGAAAGCAGAACCTCTAGCAAACATTTTTTTTGCCAGCTTTAGTGCCTTACTTAAACAGCACAGAAAAGCATTTAGACAGTGTCTGTCTGTTTTGTCACTGTCATATTACCTTTTTAGCTATTTGCTCATCTAGACATATTAAAGGAAGGCAGAATAAGCATAGATGTGATTAAAATCTCTATCCATAACATAAAAATGCATGAACACTTCAAGCCTGGTCTGTAACTCCATGTGTGTCCAGTGATTAAGTTACCTGATGCTCTTCTCAACAAGCTCTTGCTAAAAGATCTTGATAAGCCTCCTAGTAAACAGGCCAAGACAGCAACCATGGGGGCAAATTTGCTCCTCCTCTAACACTAATGAAAAAAACAGAAAACCTGTTCCCCAGGACAGTCCTTGCCTTTGGGCACAGGTCAGTAACTGTGGACAATCAGCACATCCTCAAGGAGCAATGCAGGGCTGAACTAAGCTTCTCGTGTGGGTCCACTTAATCTCTTCTTTATTTCCGTTAAGATATTCTCTGACAAAGTACCTCAAAGTAGCTGCTGAGGTGTCTGTGTGCACAAGCAGTTGGTATTTTTTTCCCTAAATATGGATGAAATACTTACAATGCTTACTGGATTGTGCTCTTCATTCCCTGTCTATCTGCCTGAAATGAGATCTCAGCTGAAGGAAAAACACAAAAGAAGGGCTTGTGTGTGAGAGAGTGTCTGAAGAAGGAGCATACTTTTCTTTTGGTTATTTTTTTTTATATATTTGGTAGCACAGGCACACAAGCTGTAAAGAATCAACAGTAGTGACTGCAGAATAGGGTGTTTGCTGAAGGTATTGATACTGAAGATATATTAATCTTCTTAAGTTCAATAGCACTTCTTAAATAAGATTGGTTTGAAAAATCCTCCAGTGCAGAAAATTATTTATCTGTGTGCAGTCTGAAGTGAAACAGGTTAACCTTTACATATAACCCAGAATGAAAAAAAATTATTTTATATTTGGGCTCATGCCAGTAGGTAGACACTTTGAAAGTCAGAGATGTTTCGAAAGTGAGAGTTATTAGGAATTTCTGGAAAGCGCTCCCTTTTTTTCGCATATCAAAGATTTGTTTTGTGGTCAGCAGCTGACATCTGTTTCTGTGTACTGGTATATCATAAGTAGCTTTTCCTGCTTTCATCTAAAGATTAGAACATAATGCTCTAGGGCCATATCTTATCCTAACTTAAACTACTGAAGTTAATGAGCTCTTGTCTGTCACATTAGTACACCTGCTGCCCTGAAGTGTGTTTCAATCATGGAACTTATAAAACCACAGAAAATTTTGCTGGTTTGTGGTTTGGTTTTTTTAGAGCACTAAAACAGTCTGGTAACATACAAGTGAGTGAATGTAAACATAAATGGAAAAAGATCAATCACTTCTAGCCAGATGTTTCTCCCCCTTAAAAAATAAGTCACAATCTGTAACGTAGTGCATGTTTTGGGTAAGAAATGGTGGGGAAAGAAGGGACAAAAATAATTTGTAAACATCTTAAATTTGTGTTGCAGTTTATAATATGCCTCCTCTCATACTTTAAATGTAGGATCAATTGTCCCTGCAGGCTGCTGCACTTCCCCAGCAAAGTCAGCCTACCTTTCTTCAACTAGATGAGGCATGTAATTGGTGATGGGTTTTATCACCAGCCACAGAACCTGCAAATTTGAGAATAGACCCTGAATTTTATTTATATTGCTGGCTCAAGGCAGGATAGTGTCTGAATGTCAAATCAAGGAGTTCCCTATGTTAGGTTGCCCATTTTTAACCTTTTGTATACAGGCACAAAAAGAAAGGGGACTCTGATGTAAAAGGAGGCAAGAAGCAGCTGTGCTTTCCATGTCTGGATTATGAACAGTCTGGTTAAGGATCTGCTCATTCAAAGTAAATCCAAATGCATGACAAACTCAACTCCTTTTACAGGGTTTTGTTCATATCACTGCTGCTGCACCCCCTTGGGATTGATACCTTTCAAATATTTGCAATATCATATTGCGCACTCTTGAGCACATCACCAAGTCCTATCTTGGCAACTTCAGTGCCAGCTTCTCTCCATTTTTGTCCTTCTCTCTCTTTCTTAATAATCATACAGGTTACTCTTCACTTCCACTTACTCAATATTTTTCTTGTATTTGCATGGCTGGAAATGAAGCATAGTATTACTGCTACCCTTACAGCTGAGGTCTGCTTCTTTTGGCTACTGTGACTGGGACTTTTGCATCTTCAGTCTAAAAGTCTTTCAGTTACCAGTTGTTTTTCCACATTTGCATTTAGTGTCTATGTCACTTCCATGGAACAAGTTTTCCTGATTTATCTAAAGATTAAGTATCCAGTATTTTTCTAAAATTTGATTTGATGGGTGATTTTCCGTAGTTCAGTTCCTTTGTTTTGTTTCTTTTTTAAACTTTTTTGTATCTCCTTCCATTTTGGCTTAATATTTATTTATTATTCTGTGCTGTTTATTACCTTATTGTAATGATTAATGAAGATGGAAACCATCACAATAGCATATATGATTCACATAAACTATCCTCCTTTCCTATCTAGATTAACCAGCTCATGATACAGCCTTTCTGCTTGCGAATCTATCAAGTGAAAGCCTTTTATTACTGAGTCAGTCTGTTAATGTCAGTCTGTTTACTATGGAAATGGAATACCTTGAGATGATGAAAGACAAAAAGAAGAAGGAAACATACTCTGTACCTACTTAACACACATACTGTAGGGTAGGTTAGATGGGTTTTCTCTTATAGTTCATTTCCATAATATTTTGTTTTTAATAAGTTTTTTTAATAAGTCCAATAAGATGACAAGGATGATGATTTATCCATAATGGGCTTCCAGGGAAAGAAATTGGCTTCTGATTAAGAGCTAATGTTTTGGTGACTCAAGTATGATGAAAAACTGACTAGAGGGCTACAGAAGTAGAAAGTTCTTTTGTTTATACCAATTAATATACTAAATTATTGTGGTCTGTTGCTAACACTATTTCCCTAACTCTAGAGTACTTTATTTCCTCAGGAGCACTTAAAGTTTTTTCAGATAGCCTTTGAAATTTGCCTTTCCTGTGGATTTCCACCAACCTTCAATGCCACACTGTCCAACCACAGAAGAATTGAGGCAGAGAAAAAAGATTATGTAAGTTCATAAAATGTTCATAGTAAAATGAAAGCAAGCCATCTCTATTCACTCTCAGCTGAAGGCTATCCTACTTTCCACAGGAAATTGTATCGTGTCAAAATTTCTGTGAAACTTAGGAAAGGTTCCCTGTGGTGTTTCTGACACTGCATTTCTGGCAAAGCAGCATAAGCTACAGCAAGTACTCCTGCACACAGTATCTGCTTTCAGGTATTTCACTGTCCTCCTGACTTTCCTCCGGTCTTACTAGTTTGAGTGATAAAAATACAGTTTCCTTTCCTACAGGGAAAATGGTGGAAGTGACAGTGATGACCACTTGTCGCTGTGCTTTCCACCTGAATGCTTCTTCACTGCAAACAATGTGCCTTTGTTTTAAACCAAGGAAGCCAGTTTCTTTGTTAAGTGTTGTTCTTTCTTGGTTAAGGAATGCAGTTTTAGTAGAACAAATACAGTTCTAGCTGAGAAACCCTTACTAAAATGCCCTGAATAATGCACCGGTTTTAATATTGCAACATCCCATTGTGAAAGGGAGACTGGAGTCATCTGTATTTGATTCTTTTCTTTTTTGGACCCAGTTGTAATTTGTCCCAACAGAATTTTAGGGGGGAAAAAAAGTGTGTCTGCACTCAAGTGTATTTTTTTTATGCGTATGTGGGATGAAATTCTGGTCTTATTGAAGACAAAAGGAATTTTTTTTCTTGTCACCTAGACAAAAGACTCGGGACCTGAAAACCGTAGTATGTCCTTAGGGTTCTTGTAAGGTGCCACAGCAATCCATCAGGACTGAATCCATGTTAAGAGGCTGATCCGCATAAGCATGTTAAAATATTTTGATCATGTATTTTTGACTGTGGTGCCCGAGGAGTTGGAAATAATCTTTCTTGCTGTTTTCTGTTTTACCAATGGATGATCTATTTCTCTGTATGATTTGGCTCTTCAGTTATTTGTAGAAATCCTCATGATAGCTGTGTATGACAATTTTTGTCCCTATTCTATTCTTGCTGCTTTTGAGTGTTTAAAGCAGGTAAGCAAGAGAGGTGACTTTTAACCTGTTGGGTGTCTGACCTTTCTGGCAAAGCACACTGAGGGTTTATAACAGATTTTACATGTCTCCTTTTTGAACTATGGTAACATAGCTCAAAATGATGTGTGATAGATATAGTGTACTGCAAAGGGTTTCAGTCTATAGTAGCAGCATTGATAATCACATTATCTTCCGTAAATTTCTATTTCTGTTGACATTTTGCCACTTGAAACTTTATTCATTTCCCTATGGTGTTTTACATTTGTTTTATAAATGGCATATGTGCAAAGCTATGCCATGGTGTAGAAGAAGGGGAAAAAAATAATCTAATAATAAGCCCTAAAGGCATCTGTTCAGTAACCTGTATCTGAGAGTAAGGCAACCATGCTGCCATCTGTTATATTTTCTGTATGATAGCTGTTGCCCTCGTTGTAGGTTATTGCAGGTCTCAAAGGGCTACGCTCACTTTGCCTTTGAGCCATTTTCTAGAAAATAAAAAATATCTTGCATTTTCTCCTGTCACTGCACAAGCTGTATTGTAAAGATTGCTTCAATTACTAGATCACTTATGTTATTTTTAAGCAGAATTGATTTTGTTTTCATGTTGTATAGATGAAAGTGAGCTCTCTAAAAGGTTTTTAAAGTGCTATGTTGTTGTATTTTCAAGTACCTGAATGCCTTGCATGACTTTGCATAATGGTATGACATTATTTACTATT
Source organism: Egretta garzetta (assembly GCF_000687185.1). Taxonomy (NCBI): domain Eukaryota; kingdom Metazoa; phylum Chordata; class Aves; order Pelecaniformes; family Ardeidae; genus Egretta; species Egretta garzetta. Next base: position 4,144 of record NW_009259106.1, on the reverse strand, counting down.
TATTTCAGATATTTAGTCAGAAAATAACTCTTCTGAGAACCCATCTGCCATCTGTGTACAACAAAATGAAGACAATGCTCAGAGTTGAATATTACAAAACAAAAATATAAACCAACATGTACAGGGGTTTTTTTCAATCTTTTTCCATCCACTAATCTACCATGATCTTTATCAGAGTAATTCAGATGTTTTATGAAGAAAAAAGTGACTCTCTTAAGTCACTATGTTCATGGATCTGCTAAATGTGAAAGGTGCAATACACTGCTGTGATCCTTCTCAGAGAGTAATTTCATTTCTTTGCCAAGACTAACGAACAGGAAACAAAAAAGCCCCCATCTTTCCACCTGTCAGTGTTTGGATTTAAACTGTGGCTTTTCTCTGCAGCAGAATTTTCCTCACTTTTCTGAGTGCAAGGAGAAAATATTTCATGTCTCTGTGAGGATGAAACACTTATTTTTGAGGAAAGAAAGAATCCAGAATTTTCAGAGCCCTTTCATGACCCCTTCATGAAATGACAAATAAATGGAAAAAATGTTGGTTCCCCCCCCCCCAATTTTATTTTATTTTTAAGAGAACAAAATGACATTTTCTCCAACATGAAAGATTTATTAAAGCTAATAGATCTTCTGGGGGAAAAATATTCCTAGATTAAATAGTAACATTGAAAGAGACTGGGGTGGGGGTATCTATAGTCCTTTCTTTAAATTCTTTCCAGAAAAATCTAATCTGTTAAAATCAGAATGTTTTGGAATGTGCAACTGGAAATTCAGTGCTTACAACTCAGTGCATCAACTCAGTACTTACAACTGAGTGCTGTTGAGAGAGTAGGAGGGCTGAGGAGCAATAGGCCTTTTCATCCAGACAGGCCACGACCTCCTGAGCCATCCCCTCTGTTGTTTAGCACCAAATGAATTCCCGTAAAAATGGCAGCAATTTGAAGCATAATATTATGAAAACCCTCAATGCATCATTTAGCATTTTCAATGTCATTTAACAGCTGAAAACAAAGATGACGATTGGCATCCTATCAGGCAGATAGTGTTTGGCAGAAATAAAACTAGCAAATACTTTTTGAGTTGCAGCTTACTAACAATGTAGTAATGTAGGCCATCTCCCTGCATATTTTACCTTATGATGTCCTGCATGAAGAAATGAGTTGTAAATATGCTAAGATATTTCCCGTGTCTTGAGTGTGACTGAATGAAAGCAATTGCAGCAGAATCTGGCATTTCTTTAACCAAGATATGCAGTTCCTGTGAGGTGAGCAATAGATTAGATTAATCAATGTCTCATTTCAGATAGAACCCTTATCTCGCTCTACTTCATCTGTTGTAAATGCTTTCCTGTAATTTAAAATAGTATTTCAGGGCTCAGCTCAGTGATTTATGTATCCTGAAGAGCAAAGGAAGAAGACAAACCTGTTTGGAGGGGGAAAAGGAAGCAGAGGGTCCTGCAGCGGGGCTTGGAAAAGTGGAAGGGAGGTGAGAGCACCTGTCTAAGGTGGACAAGCCACCTTTGTGTTATGAGTTCAGTCCCTGTGACCCTACTAAATGAGAAACATGAAGTGCTGGGCCTCTAGTTAGATGTAGCTTTGAGTTAGAGTGGATTTAGAGGCTGATCTCATCTGAGCCAAAATGAGGCAAACCTATGCTAATGTAGATATATTGGAAAAAAACAGATAAGAAAGTCTAAATCACTTGAGAAAATGAAGTATGGACTCAGTTTCTGAGATATTTCTCTATTTTCTTATGAATAATGGGAGATTTAGAATCCAGTTCCACCTTTGCAAATGGCTCAAGTGAATCTTAGCATATTAAACTTCTCTTTACAGCATCTGTAGATTTTCACTTCTTGGTGGAAAGATGCAAGGCAATAAACAGAGATAACTATTTCCCCCTGTGGTGGTGCAATATGTGTATTTTGAACTTTAACCACTTTCAGCTGCAGCAATGATTATCAGGTAACTATTCCTCCTTCAGACACACAGCACGAGGACAGCCATACCTGATTATCTTTTCTTTTTATCTTCCATGGCAATAGTTTCTCAGTGTGGAGTTGATGAATATAAAGGGAACCTGAAAAGTGAATGAGTGCAATTATTCTTTTTATTACTTTGTTAGTGCTGGTATGTAACTTAGGTAAAGTTTGTTCAAAACTAAGAAACGTGTGATTAAATGAAACTATCAATGTTTTCTAGATGCAATGAAAAAACTGGTTTAGAAGTGATAGAAAACACGTATTAAATAACCTAGTCCATATCCTCAAATTGGACATTTTGCAGAAAGCTGTCATGAGAAAAGGAGGCAAAAGACACCTAAAGGAGCATATTGTATTGCTCAGAGTAGGTTTTTTCATATTCCAGAAGCAAAGATAAGGTAGGCTGGCATTAAAAAAATTACCTCAATCACTTTATCAATGCACAGGATTACAAAATGGAATTGAATGTGAGTAAGAGATGCTAGTGGGTAGCAGAGAAACAGATTCTTTTAGAGAGATTAATCTGTTTGGGGTTTTTTTGCCTTATCCAAGTTACAGACTCTGTCTTGATATCGAGTAAGGAATCTAGACTCAGGGGACAGTCTTTGGAAAGATGAAGAAAAATGCAGTGGTGACTAAGTTTCTATTTTTACTAGGGCTTTTGCAATCTTTTGCCTATTGGTCACTGAGGCTATGGCTTAAAAAGAAAAATTAAAGCTGTGATTTAAGAAAGAAAGAAAAGGAAAAAGGAAGGGAAAGGAAAAAAGAAAATTGAACCATTCATTTTTAAAACTGGTCTGTTGGTTCAGACGCTGGTATTTAAACATTTAAAGCCTCCTAGGGTTTCTGGTACATTTCTTCACTGCTGCACAGCTCAGCTCCTATTCTACCAAATTCTTTTCCTGCTCACCTTCTCTTCTTTCAACTTGGCAGGAACAGGAGACCATGTCCATAGCATATTTGGAAAAGTATTTCCAAGGCTCCCTTTGGAATTATTGCCTACATTTGTTCATGGATGTGGTGTCTTGGCAGCTGGCTTATGCTATCAAGTTGTGTGCACAGTGTGTCCCATTTTATATGTAAAAAAGATAAAGTTAGAAAGCCCTGACTCTCAAAAGGTGAAATCTCTGCTATACACTACCATGAAAGATATAAAGCCCTTTATTATTGCTTTAAAAAGACAGAGGAAGAAACAAAGCTTTTCTAAAAGCAATCCTTTCAAAGTTGACTTTAAGAATCTAGACTAGAAAGCCTTCTTTTCTGCATTACAGACACCTTTTTGCTTCTATTAAGGAAAGTCTATTTAAAATGAAACTTTTGAAAATGCCTAAGGGCAACTCTAATCTGTTATGTGATGTCTTCCAACTCCATGTTTGGTAATTAATTCATTGCAATTGCCCATCTGTTTATCCACAAACTCATCTTTTGACACATTCAGTTGTCTTTAGCCTTTTACCATTTACTTCTTAAAGTTTTACCCTGGCTTTTTCTGCTAAACTTAGGCTGCTTGGGAATCACTTCCTGCCATTTTCCTCTCCTTATCAACTTCCTGTGCTTTCTTCATGCTGCAGACATGTCCAAGGAAGAGGCTGCTGCTCTGAGGAAATGACAGCATTGAGACAGAGGAAGCACTCCACTCTTCCTCTGAATTTATAAAAGAAGGCTTTTCAGTAACTGACTGCTCCTTCTGTGGTGTCACTGAAGAGAAGGAAACTTCCATCTGACCAGTGGGGGTTCAGAAACCATGGAGCTTTTGAAATGGGCTGTGGCAAGTTGTCCTCATAACAGCTCAGAAAGAATAAAGAAAAGGTGATTACAGATACATAGATGTATAACATTGCATTGACTCACTCAACACTGCTGTGGAGACCATGCCCTGGAGTACCAGCTGCCAGGACTATGACACCATTAGAGTTGTTGCCACATTTATTAACCAAACCATCTGTCACTGTAAGATAAACCTGAGGATTTTTTTCCCCAAGACAACAGAGAGCATCCAAAAATCAATAACACCTGATTACTCAGTGTGACAAAGTCAACATGAATGCCCTTGGGACAGCATCTTATTTGCTATCTTTAAGTATCACATAACAGGGTTCAAAACACAAAACACAATTCCTTCCCAGTTTTCTCTCCCGTCCCACTGAGGGAGGGGGGAGTGAGCAAG
>NW_009259105.1:342133-342379 GCF_000687185.1 Egretta garzetta | reverse complement strand
CATTGGAGTGGAGACTGTCAGAGTGGGGGCGGTCGTGGTGGACATGGGGTGAAGGCCATTGCCTGGGGGGGATGTCTCAGTGTGGGTCCGAGATGGGACACGATCAGGATGGAGGATGCTGGGGTGGACGTGGGCAGAGGCCATTGGGTGGAGGTTGCTGGGGTGGACAGCAGTGGAGTGGAGGCTCTCGGGGCGGGCACGGGGTGAAGGCCACCAGGATGGAGACCCTGGGGCGGGCGGAGGCTG
>NW_009259105.1:337806-339112 GCF_000687185.1 Egretta garzetta | reverse complement strand
GCCACCGCCAGGCTGATGGCGCGGGCCAGCCCCACGCGCACCCACCAGCTGCTGGACCGCAGCCTGCGGAGGAGAGGGGTGCAGGGCAGCAAAACAGGTGGGACACGGGGTGGGAGACCCCCCCCTTCCCGCCCACAGCACCCCAACAATGCTGGGTGATGGGAGGGCGTAGGGGGGGCTCCTGCCCATGCTGTGGTGGTGGTCCCTGCTCTGGGGTGGGCGAATGGCCCCGTCGCCGGGCCAGAGCACCCGCGGGAGGGTCGGTGGCTTCTCAGTGGCACCCTTGGGGCTGACACCCGCTCTCCCCCTCCTTGCAGCCCGAGAGCCACCCCACGCCACGGTGGTGGCACCTGCTCTGGGGTGGGCGAATGGCCCCATCGCCGGGCCAGAGCACCCACGGGAGGGTCGGTGGCTTCTCAGTGGCACCCTTGGGGCTGACTCCCGCTCTCCCCCTCCTTGCAGCCCGAGAGCCACCCCACGCCACGGTGGTGGCACCTGCTCTGGGGTGGGCGAATGGCCCCATCGCCGGGCCAGAGCACCCACGGGAGGGTCGGTGGCTTCTCAGTGGCACCCTTGGGGCTGACTCCCGCTCTCCCCCTCCTTGCAGCCCGAGAGCCACCCCACGCCACGGTGGTGGCACCTGCTCTGGGGTGGGCGAATGGCCCCATCGCCGGGCCAGAGCACCCACGGGAGGGTCGGTGGCTTCTCAGTGGCACCCTTGGGGCTGACTCCCGCTCTCCCCCTCCTTGCAGCCCGAGAGCCACCCCACGCCACGGTGGTGGCACCTGCTCTGGGGTGGGCGAATGGCCCCATCGCCGGGCCAGAGCACCCACGGGAGGGTCGGTGGCTTCTCAGTGGCACCCTTGGGGCTGACTCCCGCTCTCCCCCTCCTTGCAGCCCGAGAGCCACCCCACGCCACGGTGGTGGCACCTGCTCTGGGGTGGGCGAATGGCCCCATCGCCGGGCCAGAGCACCCACGGGAGGGTCGGTGGCTTCTCAGTGGCACCCTTGGGGCTGACTCCCGCTCTCCCCCTCCTTGCAGCCCGAGAGCCACCCCACGCCACGGTGGTGGCACCTGCTCTGGGGTGGGCGAATGGCCCCATCGCCGGGCCAGAGCACCCATGGCAGCCTTGGGGCTGACACCCGCTCTCCCCCTCCTTGCAGCCCGAGAGCCACCCCACGCCACGGTGGTGGCACCTGCTCTGGGGTGGGCGAATGGCCCCCTCGCCGGGCCAGAGCACCCACGGGAGGGTCGGTGGCTTCTCAGTGGCACCCTTGGGGCTGACTCCCGCTCTCCCCCTCCTTG
>NW_009259105.1:335375-336464 GCF_000687185.1 Egretta garzetta | reverse complement strand
ATACTTCCAAAACAATCGTCGTATCTTTATTGATGCTCTGAATGCAATGACCTGTTTTTTACTCTTAAGGAAAATAAACATCTTTTAGAAACAGCTTGTTACACACAATCTTCAGTGTGAAGCAATATACTAATAAGAACACTAGTCTTAACATTTACAGTCTTCATATATATTATATATATGTATATGTATACATATATATACACTATATAATGAGGCAATATATAATACACACGGTTTACCATTTTACAGTCATATGTACAAGATGTCACTAAAAATAGCCAGATTTCAGGCAACACTGTCAGGGACACCGGGATTTTCTTTTTTTCTTTAAATTAATTATTTTTATTATTCTTTCTCTTTTTTTCCCCCCTCCTCTTTTTTTTTTTTTTTTTTTTTTTTTTTTTGTGTTTTTCGCTCCCGTGTCCAAGGCAAGCTGCTGAAACGACAGACATTTTGTGGCCAGCAAACCTTGAGGGTGAGGGCTGGGTGGGACGGAGGGGACGCGGGGAGCTGGCTCTGCGGGGTTGGAGGGGGAGGCGACACATGGGGCCAGGGCTGCACACCCCCCCGCTTTTGCAGGATGCTTCGCAGGTCGGGGTGGCTGGTGGCTCTCTTTTTAAGCTGGGATTTGGGGTTTTTTCACCCCCCCCCAGTTGGTTATTTGCTACCTGCGCTGGGGTGCGGGTGGTGCAAGGCTGGGGGGGTGTGGAGATTGGGGAGTCATGCAGGGCACCCTGCGGGGACATGGGTGGGGGGCAATCCCTGTGCTGGGCAGCTCCCCCAAGGTGGCCGGGAAGGGAAGCGAAAGCTGAGGGAGCCAAGTGAACCCTGGGCAGCAATGGGTGAGCCAGGGCCGTGCAGAGGGAGGAAGCAAGTGCCTCCTCCTCCTCCTCCTCCTCCTCCTCCAGCAAGGACCCTGCTGCTGGCTGGAAGCCATTTCAGGGCTGCTTGCACCCTCTTGCACCAGGATAAAACCCTGGGGTTCAGCACCCAGAGCCATAGGGTTCACTACCTAGAGCCCTGGGGTTCAGCACCCAGAGCCATAGGGTTCAGCACCCAGAGCCACGGGGTTCAGCACCCAGAGCC
>NW_009259105.1:333696-334033 GCF_000687185.1 Egretta garzetta | reverse complement strand
CCCGGTTGGGGGTCCCAGAGCCAGTGCCCGCTGGCCTGTCCCCACAGCAGAGGGCTCCTGGGGGGGCTGGTATCCCCCAGGGACCCCACTGCGACACCCCAGGGCAGGTCCTCCTACCCCAGGGGCTGCAGAGCGCTGGGGGGAGGGGGACGCATGGGGGGCTCTGGGCTTACCTTATGTTTGGGACATTTCAGAGAAAAGCTCTCTTCGGTTAATGAGCAACCTGCGAGGAGAGGAGAAGGCCGTGTCAGGGAAGTCCCCGCGCTGTGGGATGGCCGTCCCCGAGCAATGGGGATGCAGCATCCACCCCGGCCCACGGCCTCCCGCCACCATCCGG
>NW_009259105.1:333313-333677 GCF_000687185.1 Egretta garzetta | reverse complement strand
CAGCCAGCCGGGTTGGGGGGTGCCAGGGGACCCCGCGCCCCTGTCCCCGCGGGGCAGGCTCACCTGTGTCGACGGCACACGCGTAGTGGTAGGTGTGGGGACACCCCTTCTGGCAGCAGCCCACGGTGGCTCCCGCTTGCTGGCAGCTCGAGCACTTCTTTAAACGCACCCGGGAATTCGGAGCAGGGAAGGAGAAGACAGAGAGACCCCGTCAGAGCCCAGCGCAGGAGCGAAGCACCCCGACGGCCCCGGCCGCAAAGGGAACGCGCCGGCGTTCCCGTGCCTCTGCAGCCCCGCGCTGCCTCCCCCCCCCGGGGGCAGCACCTTTCCTCCCCGTGCCGGGGCACGGGGGGGGGCGCCGCGG
>NW_009259105.1:329855-331030 GCF_000687185.1 Egretta garzetta | reverse complement strand
GGCGGCCGCGCTGGGTGCCCGCTCCTCCCCCTGCCGTGGCCGCCGGTTTGCAGGCAAACTTCTTCAGGTTGGGCGAGGTGATCTTCTGGACGATGGCCTCCAGCTTGAGGCCGCGGCCCTTGCGGGGAGGCAGCACTTTGGTCTTGGTGGCCTCCTGGAAGGCCGCCCGGGAGGTGATCTTGATGCAGACATCGGGGGCCTCCTTCGGTGGGGGGGGCTTTGGGACAGCTTCGCCGGAGCTCTTGGGGGGCAGCTTGGCTTTCACCTTCTTGGCCACGGGCATCTTCTTGAAGAGGCTTGGGGGGCCCTCTGGCTTCTCCTCCTTCACGCCACCGCTGCTGCTCCGCAGGACCAGGTTCCTCTTCTTGGTGGGGATGGGGGAGATGAAGGTGGACTTCCTCTTCAGCGAGTGCAGGGGCCGCTCGGACATCTTGCCCCCCACACCCGGCCCCGCTTTAGGCAGCTTCATCCGGGCACCCACCTTGCCCTCCTTGTGGGGGCTGCCGGGGGCTGCCAGCTTGAAGGCAGGCGGGAGGTGGTTGTTGGGGATGAGCTTCTTGGGTGCCTTGCAGTTCTTCAGCCGGACGTCGGCTGCCCGCTTGCCCCGCCGCCTCTTGGTGTAGAAAACCTCCTGTGTCTTTGTCCGGGAGCGCAGGATCATCGACCGCTGGTCCCTCTCCCCCGTCTCCACCGCATCGCCCTCCGGTGGTGTCGGCCCTGCTGCCTCCTCCACCGTCACCAAGCCAGGCACGAGGAGGGTGGCATCGCCAGTGTTTTGGACCACCTTTGGGGCCGGCCGGCCACTGCGCTTCCTGGCTTTGAAAGCCACCCGCTGCTTAACGCCGCAGGCAGGCTTCTTCCCCAGCTTCTCCTGGTGCGTGGGGGCCTTCAGCCCCTCCAGCGGTGCCAGGGCACGGGGCTCGGCGAGGGCAGTGAAGGAGCGGGTGCACATGCGTGCCGGCAGACCCTCGGCTGGAAACCAGGGTGTTTGGCTGTGGGCGTTCTTGCTTGGTATCTCCGCTTGGCCATCTGGCCCGAGGCAGGCGCTGACCACACCACCGGCTGCTGGCAGGTCATCGAAGGGGCTCGGCACGGCGCTGCCGGGGCGTCCCCCTCCCGGCAGCCGGCAGTGGACCCTCTTGTTGCGGAGGGCCCTTCCCCCCGCGGCGGGCGCC
>NW_009259105.1:327908-329693 GCF_000687185.1 Egretta garzetta | reverse complement strand
CCCCAGCGTGTTTTCGGGGGTGAGTGGCTGCTTCACCGTGACTGGCGGGACGGATTCGGCATCAGCTGCCTCAGGGTGGGATGTCTCCCCTCCTCCGCTCTCCTCCTCGGGCTGGATGTGGGGCAGGGAGGACTTGAACCAGCTCTTCACCTTGGTCTCTGTGCCCACCGCGGGGCCCAGCAGGATGACGGACTGGCCGGAGAGGCGCGGGGCGGGAGCTGAGCTCTCCTTCTCCACCGTGCTGACGGTCTCCTCAGCAGACACGGGCACCTCGCTGGAGGACAGCACGGTGGGCATCTCCGGGGGCTTGGGCGGCGAGGCATCGTACGTCACCGACTTCTGCTCCGAGCCGGCCAGCTCGCAGAGCGAGGAGTACTCCTCCGCCTCCAGGTCTGACTCCTTCAGCTCTGGTGAGGAGATGATGGGGATCTCGCTGAAGTCCCCGGTTGAGCAGCAGTGTCGGGTATCCTGCAGCCACCTCTCGCTGTCCGCCTTTGCAGCCTCATCATAAGTCAGCGTCTCCTCCTCTTCCTCCATCTCCTGCTGGCTGAAGTCCCGGGCCGGCTCGCTCTTGGCCGGCTGCTCACCATCGCACAGATCCAAGCCGCAGGCATTTTTTTTCTCCTTGCAGGAGCCCACCAATTTGCTGGGGAACAAGCCCTTGGGGAGGTCGGTGGCTTGCAGACCCGAGCCCAGCTCCTTCCACCGCAGGCACGCCTCGCCCAGGCTCTCCTCCGGCCACTCAAAGTGCTCCATGGTGTTCTCAGACCCCACCGAGTTGGCGGTGGTGTTTGAGTAGCAGCTGTAGCCGGCACCCCCTGCGCTCGACGTCGCTGCCGAGATGCTGGGCTTGGAGTTGAACGCCAGCGGGGTCGCATCCTTCAGCGCATCCTTGGTCTCGGCGGCCGCAAACTCCACCTGGGGACCCTCGTACACCTCCTCACCAAAGTCCTTCCCTGTGCTGGCCCCCGAAGCCTTGTCCAGCTTGAGGGGCTCGGTGAGCGTGCTGGAGTCACCCTGGCTGGGCCAGGCGCCCTTCACCATGGAGTCCAGGCAGGGCCGGTGGTTCTCCAGCTGGAAGGGGGACTTGGTGGCCTCCTTGCTCAGCATGGGCGAGTTGGCCCAGGCTTTGTCTGTCTTCTCGCTGATGGCATCCTGCAGAACGATGATCTCGGAAGCCAGCTCCTCCTGGGACAGGGCGCTGAGGAGCAGCCGGGGACAGTCCCGTTCATTGGTCACGTACTTGGTGAAGGTCTCCAGAGGCAGGCTGGCGTGGATGCTCTGGAAGGAGTCATCCGATTTGGTGGACATGTCATCCGGGGAGGTCACAGAGCAGGTAGACACCGACTCGGGCTTTGCCTTGGAGTTGCTGTTGACACGGGCAGGGCTGCGGTTCTGGTTGCAGTACAGGAAACTCCTCTCCAGCTGGTCCTCCGACCCACTGAGATAGTCGGTGTCCTGTGTCTCAGCGTGGACGGACTGGGGGGTGCTCAGGGGGTCAGACAGGGGGGTTCCCACCTGCTCCGCCGAGTAGGTGCTGCTCTCAGGGCTGCAGTGCTGCCCCTTGAGCTGCTCGGGGGTCCTCGCTGGGGTCTTGATGCCCTTTTTCTGGGGGACGGCCGCTTTGGAGAGCAGGAGCTGCTGGACGGTGTTGGAGATGTTCTCCACCTGGGAGGTGAGCGCCGTCAGGCTCTGCAGGCTCAGGTCTGACAGCAGGTTTTCGGGCAGCTTCTCCTTCTGCAAGTTTTTGCAGTTCCCGGATTGAGCGTCGGGGCTCGTCCCATC
>NW_009259105.1:325235-327171 GCF_000687185.1 Egretta garzetta | reverse complement strand
GATAGGGGCTGTTCTCCTGCACGGCGTAATTGGAAAAGGCCGGCCTGCCTTGCAGCTGCTGCCCTGCTAATTGCTTGTTTCCCCGGTGGTATTTCTCCACGGCGCTGTTCTCGTAGCCCGCGTACGGCAGTTGCTGCTGACTGTAGTACTCCTCCCCCCCCAGCCTCTGCCGCTCGCAGTTCGGCCCTGCCTGACTTTGATGCCTGTAATTCTCCAGGCGTGATGTATCTTGTGAAGTCGGCTGGTAGCTCTGCTGGTTGCCATGGAAACCACACCTTTCTCGAAAGGACTGCATGGCGCGGGCTCGTTATCTGCGAAGAGAGAGAGGCGAGAATTCAAATGAAGCATCCCCACCGCGGCGGGCTGGGGAGCGCGGCCGCGCGCGGAGAGGGGCAGCGTCGCGTGTGCCGCGGGGGCATCGCCTCGCCTGCCGGGGCATCGCCCCGCTGGCGCTGCATCGCCTCGCCGGCACCCTGGAGCGCAGCACCTGGCAATGCATCGCCTCGCATCACCCTGCAGCGCATCGCTTTGCATCGCGTCGCCCTGCATCGCCTCACATCGCCTTGCACTGCATCGCCCCGCATTGCATCATCCTGCATGGCATCGCCCTGCATTGCACTGCCTTGCGTCGCCCTGCATCGTGTTGTCTTGCATTGCATCGCCCCGCCGCCCATCGCGTCACATCGCCTTGCATGGCATTGCGACGCCCTGCATCACATCACCTTGCGTCACATCACGCTGCAGCCCATTGCGTCACATTGCCTTGCATGGCATTGCAACGCCCTGCATCACATCACCTTGCATTGCATCATTCTGCAGCCCATTGCGTCACATCGCCTTGCATGGCATTGCAATGCCCTGCATCACATCACCTTACATCACATTGTTCTGCAGCCCATTGCGTCACATTGCCTTGTATGGCGTTGCAACGCCCTGCATCACATCACCTTGCATTGCATCATTCTGCAGCCCATTGCGTCACATCGCCTTGCATGGCATTGCAATGCCCTGCATCACATCACCTTACATCACATTGTTCTGCAGCCCATTGCGTCACATTGCCTTGTATGGCGTTGCAACGCCCTGCATCACATCACCATGTGCTGTAATGCCCTGAAGCCCATCGTGTCACATCGCCTTGCATGGCATTGCAACGCCCTGCATCACATCACCTTGCGTTGCATCGCCCTGTCACCCATCACATCACATCGCCCTGCATCACATCGCAACGCCCTGCATCACATCACCTTGCTTTGCATCATTCTGCAGCCCATCATGTCACATCGCCTTGCATGGCGTTGCAACGCCCTGCATCACATCGCCTTGTGCTGCAACGCCCTGCATCACATCACCTTGCATTGCATCGCCCTGTTGCGCATCACATCGCCTTGTGCTGCAACGCCTTGCAACGCCCTGCATCACATCACCTTGCATTGCATCGCCCTGCATCACATCACCTTGTGCTGCATCACCCTGCAGCCCATCGCGTCACATCACCTTGCATTGCAACGCCCTGCATCACATCACCTTGCATTGCATCGCCCTGCATCACATCACCTTGTGCTGCATCACCCTGAAGCCCATCGCGTCACATCGCCTTGCATGGCGTTGCATCGCCCTGCATCACATCACCTTGCGTTGCATCGTTCTGCAGCCCATCGTGTCACATCGCCTTGCATGGCGTTGCATCGCCCTGCATCACATCACCTTGCGCTGCACCGCCCTGCCTTGCCCTAGCGCGCAGCAGCTGGCTTTGCACCACCTCGCATCGCTCTGCGTCGCATCGTGTCGCCCCACATCGCGTCGCTTGGCGTTGCATCACCTCACCTTGCATCGCCCTGCATCATCCTCTACCATGCCTCCTTGCCTCGCCGCATGCTGCGTCACCCCACCTTGCAGCACGGTGCCCATGAGCTGGGGGGTGGCTGGGGGCCCG
>NW_009259105.1:321881-325144 GCF_000687185.1 Egretta garzetta | reverse complement strand
GCGCAGCGAACCCCCCGCACCACGGTGGGGTCCCCCCAGCCCAAATGCTCTGCATTTCATGCACCCACTGCCCCTCGCCTCTGCAAATCACTCCCCCGCTCCTCGCACACCCTCCCCGAGGACGCCGGGATCCTGCGAGCCCCTCCAAACCCTCCGCTTATCGCCATTCTTTTTAATTATTGGACTAATTACTGGAAGCAGCAGTGTGGAGGGCCAGAACCGCAGGCTCTGCTGCAAAAAAAGTCATTTCAACTTGCTGGCTCTGCCTGGCTCTGCCTGCTGCTGCCTCCCGCAGCCCCCCCAGACCCAGCCGATCCCCCCTGCCCGGTGCGATACCATCTGGAAGCTGTCTGCTCCCGCCAGCAGACGTCTATTAGCCGAGCGCCTCGCCACCATCGTCATTAAATCTCCCCATTTCCTAGCCCCCACTTGCATTAGGTGCAGGGAAGCACCTGGGTCACCGGTTTGATCTCGGAGGCAGCGGAGCAGTTTGCAAGGACCCCGAGAGCTAATGAAGGGCTCGGTGGCTGGGTGTGTGGGGGATGCATCCTGCCCGTCCCCAGCACCAGTGGGTCGGAGGTGCTGGGGTGGGCATGAGCCTGTTTTGGCAGCAGCCTGAGATTTGGTAGCCCGGGTTAGGGTAGCCCCAAGGGTCTGCGGCTCCCTGGGGATTGCCCCGTGCTGCAGCGGTGACCCCGGCGCAGCCCCTGCTGTCCCCTCTGCCTTCATTAAGGCGATGAGTGTAACGAGGGGAGGGGACGGGGCGCTGGTGGGGTCTGACACCCAGCCACCCGCCGGCAGAGCCGAGCCCAGCCCTGCTCCCTGGCACAGCCCTGGGCCACAGGGTGGGGGGGGACCCACACGTGTCCCTGTGCCACCCTCGTGTCACCACCACAACGTGCCAAACGGTGCGTGGCTGCAGACGGCCCCTTTGTCGGTGGCTCTGCCGTAGCCACGCAAATGGCACCGCTGGTTTGATCAGTCCCAGCTTGGCCCCCTTTCCTCCCAGCACCCTATGGACACCGGTAACATCTCGGCACCTTTTCAGGGTCTACATACACACATGGGGCTTTATTTAGCTCTACGTGCATCACCGCTGGCGGCTCAGGGATGCACTGATCGCACGGTGACCTCCTGCACCGCTGGAGCTGGGTTCAGTGCCACCCATGCCAGCCCGGCCCCTTGTCCCTGCCATCCCCCCCATCCCCTTTTTGGATGCTTTCTGTATCACTTCCCTATATCGCGGCTGCATCTCGCAGGCTGCACAGGCAACTGGATGCGGCTAAAGCCTAGATCCTGGGGAAAAGGCAAGTCAATGAACAAATCCAGTGAGGCCAGCCTGAGAGCCCCTACCGGGGTGCGGGTGCGGTGCTGCCCTGTCCTGTGCTGGGGCTGCCAGAACAAAGGCAGCAAAATCAAAGCCAGGCCTGTGGGGCAGCCCTGGGCAGCAGCGAGAAAATTAAAGGGAGAAAAGGGCCCCTCACACTCCACGTGGAAGCAGGTTTGAAAAATGAAATTGGCTTGAGAAGACCCTGGGCTGGTGCTTTACGGGGAGCTTTTCTCCCCCTTTCTCTTTTATTATTAATTATTATTATTAATTAATTACTGCTACTTTTTCAAACAGCTGGGACAATACCAGGCTGAGCAAAAGTGCCCGGTGCAAGGGGACGGGTTGCTCCCCGTCAGGCAGAGGAGGGGATGCACAAAGGGAGCACGTGTGCAGGGTGTGCATGCACATGGGGTGTGCACATGTGCAAGGTGTGCATGCACATGGGGTGTGCACGTGTGCAAGGTGTGCATGTACGTGGGCTGTGCATGCACATGGGGTGTGCACGTGTGCAAGGTGTGCATGTACGTGGGCTGTGCATGCACATGGGGTGTGCACGTGTGCAGGGTGTGACGGTACGTGGTCTGCGCATGCGTACGTGGGCTGTGCATGCGTGCAAGGTGTGCATGTGTGCGGGGTGTGCATGCACGTGGGGTGTGCACGCATGCAGGGTGTGAGTGTCGGGGGGTGGGAGGAAGCCCCCGGGCAGGATCAGACCATGGGGAGAGCCAAGCTTGGCCATGTCCCCCGTGTCTGGCAAGGCCTGGGGTGCATCCTGCACCCCTGGGTGTCTTTTTACAGGGGTGGGTGAGGCCCGCTGGGCAGGAGGTGCGGCTGGGGCTGCCCGTTGCTTCCCCATCCGAGACAAACCAAAGTCCGGTGCTGAGCGAGGTGCCTTGCCTGGAGCCACAGCCACATCTCCCTGCAGGCAACCTGGGCACAGAGCTCTGCCGGGGGTCGGATGCTGCCGTTCGGGGCCAGGAAGGGGCACACTTGTCACCAGTAGCACCCAGACCTGTCGGCAGAGCTGGAGACCAGCTCTGCCCTCGGCTCTGCCGTAGCTTTGCCGGAGAAGGGCCCTAACAGATGTTGCTGCCTGATGCAGGCTGTTTCCGAGCAAACGCTTTAATGGCATCAAATCAAGCTGTCGACAGCAGCGAGGTTACGGCCCTTCCCGGGAGGGGGAGGTGGCCGCGTCCCTGCCGGACGTGCTCCCCGGCCCCAAAGAAGTTTCCAGTCCGGGTCCCATTGCCCCCATGATGGGAACTGATATGGGGCAGCCGGGTGCCTGCCCTCGGCCCAGCAAAGCCACTGTGGCGGCAGCCAGGCTTTATGGTGTGGATCCCTGGGAAAGGGTCCCTGGGAGGAAACAGGGACTTGGGGCCATCACGGTGCCCAGGGTCAGCGCAATCCTGTCCCCACAATCCCAGGAGCCATGCTTGCCTCTGGCTACAGTCACCCTGCAGCATCCTGTCACCTCGATCCCCAGGGACGTGTGGACAGCCCAGCTGGCCCAGCATCATCCTTTGGGGACACACAGGACCTGCTGCACCTCCCAGAGTGCATGAAGCCACGCTGCAGGATATGGGGCTGACGTGGTGCACGGGGCTGACGCGGTGCATGGGACTGATGCGGTGCACGGGGCTGATGCAGTGCACGGGGCTGACATGGTGCACGGGACTGACGTGCATGAAGCTGACATGGTGCAGGGAGCTGACGCGGTGCACGGAGCTGACGCGGTGTATGG
This sequence comes from Egretta garzetta, assembly GCF_000687185.1. Lineage (NCBI taxonomy): Eukaryota > Metazoa > Chordata > Aves > Pelecaniformes > Ardeidae > Egretta > Egretta garzetta. The sequence continues at coordinate 322,070 of NW_009259105.1, read as the reverse complement.
GGCTGACGCGGTGCATGGAGCTGACATGGTGCACGGGGCTGACGCGGTGCAAGGAGCTGACATGGTGCATGGAGCTGACGCGGTGCATGGAGCTGACATGGTGCATGGAGCTGACGCGGTGCATGGAGCTGACATGGTGCATGGAGCTGACGCGGTGCATGGAGCTGACACGGTGCACGGGGCTGACGT
>NW_009259105.1:321081-321601 GCF_000687185.1 Egretta garzetta | reverse complement strand
TCACCCCTCCTTCCTCCCCTGCCTTCTCTCCTTGCCTCCCCCTTCCCCTTGGCTGGCAGGGACACTCCAGGGCCGGATCCGGAGCCCTCTGAAGGCAGCCTGGGACTTTCCGTGGCGGGGATCCTCGGTAAGCACCCAAGACCCCCAGCACCTCGGCCCCGGGGGCCGTGGGCATCCCCCGGCTCCCCGTGCCCTGGCCTCGCTTCCCAGCTGCTGCTCATCCCGCGGGGCCTGATCCAGCGTCCCCCGGCCCTGCTGCTCCTCCGGCTGCTCCCTCGCCTTTGCTGCTGCGCCATCAACAAGGACTCGACGGCTAAAAATAGCAGCGCGCTCTCGCAGGGGGGGATGTTTCGCCATCGGAGCAGCGCTGGCACCGCGGACCCCCTGCTCCCCATCCCAAAACCCCTGCACCAAACTCCCTCCCAGCCCTCGCCCCCCACCCACGGGTGCAGCCCCACATGGCGAGGTGGCATAGGAAGGGGGAGCGAAGGGATAGGACACCCCACCCCCCCCCCCCGCC
>NW_009259105.1:319801-320029 GCF_000687185.1 Egretta garzetta | reverse complement strand
CCCCCCCCCCCCCCCCCCCCCCCCCCCAAAAAGAATTTTTTTTGGGAAAAAAAAAAAAAAAAAAAAAAAAAAAAAGAACCAAACCATCGCTTGCGAACTGCACTCATGACTCAACGTTTCTGCTGGCACTGATTTCTCCCTCGCTTGCCAGGGGAAGCCCGTGGCCTCCCCAACCTCATCCCCTCACATGGAAATCCGGCTCATCCGCCTGCTCCGTCCTCCCTGCCT
>NW_009259105.1:319100-319592 GCF_000687185.1 Egretta garzetta | reverse complement strand
TCCCCGCGCCTCGCGGCCTTTTGTTTTTCCTCCCTTTTTTTGGGGGGGGGGGAGGGGGGAGTTGTGGGTCCTTGATGTCAGGGCTGGGAGGTTTGCAGAGGGTTGGGCTGGGGAGGATGGGGAGGATCTGAGAATCAGAGCAAGTTGCTGTGATTTTTTTCTTGCTGCTGGAAAATGCCAGCTGGCAGGAAAGGATTTGAAAAGCAAGGGAGGGGGGAAGGAAAAAAAAGAAAATAAAAAGGGAAAAAAGGGGGGAAAAAGGAAAAGAAAAGGAAAAGGAAAAAAAAGGAAAAAGAAAAAGAGAAAGAGAAAAAAGGAAAAAGAAAAAGAAAAAGAGAAAGAAAAAGAAAAAGAAAAAGAAAAAGAAAAAGAAAAAGAAAAAGAAAAAGAAAAAGAAAAAGAAAAAGAAAAAGAAAAAGAAAAAGAAAAAGAAAAAGAAAAAGAAAAAGAAAAAGAAAAAGAAAAAGAAAAAGAAAAAGAAAAAGAAAAAGA
>NW_009259105.1:316688-318034 GCF_000687185.1 Egretta garzetta | reverse complement strand
CGCTCATATGCAAATCGCCGGCGAGACCCTCCCCGCGGAGCAGCCTCCAACCGCTCGCTCATTGGTACAGCCGCCGGACAAGCTGTTTAGCTCAAACCGTATAAACGAGATACTGGTTCGTCACCGGGAGAGAAGCGGGTGCTGGACCCCCGAGGTGCTTGTGGGACCCCCCCGCCTCGCTGGGCGAGGAAAGCGGGGTGGCCCCATGGCATCCTCCCCGGTGATGCTGAGGCCCCCCGTGGTTCACGCCACTTGCAACAAAAATAAAAGCAAATAAAAGCTCTCCCAAGGATGGGAGAGCCCACGGATCTTCGTCCCCATCCCGGATCGGCGCCGCACGCAGCCGTCGCGTGAGCCAGCTGCTCGTGGGTGCTGCAAGCGGATGAGGTTGGGAACGCAAAGGGGATGGCTCGTGCTCCCCAGGATCCGCTGGCCCGCAGGCGCCCACGGAGCCCTCCGGACTGGCAAAACCATGCCAAACCCTCCAGACTGGCAAAACCATGCCAAACCCTCCGGACTGGCAAAACCATGCCCAGGCCAGTAGCCCAGCACTGCAGCTCCGAGCCATCCTGTGCCCCATGTGGGGAATGTGGCCAGGGTGGGACTGCTCTCCAGCTGTGCCTTGGGTTCCTCACCCCTGGGGTGGTCCCGGTTTGTGTGTGGTGTTGGGGCTCCCATCCCCAGCCAGCACCGCCAGGCTGGGAAGTGCTGGCCCGGGAGCACGGGGATGGAGCAGGCTCGTGTCCCAGCCCCATGCTGGGGTCCCCAGTGGGCATCTCCATCCCCAGCAGCCCTGGAGACCCCAGAGGATGACGGGTGGCCGTCACCCCCAGGACATTTCCAGCTCTCCCGGCTGTGCCACTGGGTCCATCCCCTCCGGCTTCAGCAGGTTGGGGGCTCTGCCCTGCTCACAGCCAATTTTTCCCCCAAAACTTTCTGTAAATTCACTCTGTGGCAGCCAAAACCAGATGCCATGGGATGGCAAGGGACAGACCCTGGCACCCGGCTGCGCCCCATCCCCCCCCTCCTGCACTCCTGCTCCCTCTCTGGGAGGCGATGGGGCTTTGCCACTGGTCCCCCATGTCCGCCCCCACGTCCCCTCCCCGCTGGTGGGCACGCAGGGACATTTCTGCCTGTGTTTTAGATGAGCATTATTAAGTATTACCGGCAGTCCCAGTCCCATTAAGACGCCCTCACCGGGACCCACGGTTATGGGGGGCATTACCCCATTCCCCCTTTGCACTCCAGCGCTCTGGTTTCGTGGCACCTCCCGCCTTTGCTTTTGGGGCAGCCGCTCCGCCGCGCCGAATCACGCCGCCCAAACCAGAGACCCAACGACCGCCGGC
>NW_009259105.1:308699-309898 GCF_000687185.1 Egretta garzetta | reverse complement strand
TTTTTCCCCCCTTTTTTTGGGGGGGGGGGAGGGGGGAGTTGTGGGTCCTTGATGTCAGGGCTGGGAGGTTTGCAGAGGGTTGGGCTGGGGAGGATGGGGAGGATCTGAGAATCAGAGCAAGTTGCTGTGATTTTTTTCTTGCTGCTGGAAAATGCCAGCTGGCAGGAAAGGATTTGAAAAGCAAGGGAGGGGGGAAGGAAAAAAAAGAAAATAAAAAGGGAAAAAAGGGGGGAAAAAGGAAAAGAAAAGGAAAAGGAAAAAAAAGGAAAAAGAAAAAGAGAAAGAGAAAAAAGGAAAAAGAAAAAGAAAAAGAAAAAGAAAAAGAAAAAGAAAAAGAAAAAGAAAAAGAAAAAGAAGAAGAAAAAGAAAAAGAAAAAGAAAAAGAAGAAAAAGAAAAAGAAAAAGAAGAAAAAGAAAAAGAAAAAGAAAAAGAAAAAGAAAAAGAAAAAGAAAAAGAAAAAGAAAAAGAAAAAGAAAAAGAAAAAGAAAAAGAAAAAGAAAAAGAAAAAGAAAAAGAAAAAAAGAAAAAGAAGAAGAAAAAGAAGAAGAAAAAGAAAAAGAAGAAGAAGAAGAAAAAGAAAAAGAGAAAAAGAAAAAGGAAAAGGAAAATAAAAAGGGAAAGGAAAATAGAAAAGAAAAAAAAATAAGAAAAAGAAAAAAGGAAAAAGAGGAAAAAAGAAGGAAAAAGAAAAAAGAAGAAAGAAAAAAGTGAAAAAAGGTAAAAGAAAAAAGGAAAAAGAGGGAAAAAAACAAGGAAAAAAGAGAATAAAGGAAAGAAGAAAAAAAGGGAAAAAAGATAAAAGGAAAAAAAAAGAAAAAAAAAAGAAAAAAAAAGGAAAAAGCCAGGCTGGAGGCTCACAGCAAAGCAGATGCTCAGCCTGAGCCTTCCTGAGCAAATTCCCTCCCTGGCGGGGACGTGCGCTCCAGAGCAAAATTCATCGCCGGACGTAACATGGAGGGAGGGCGCTGCGTGTCCTCGCTCCCCAGCAAGGGGATTGACATCAACCTTGAGGCGCTGGCGGGGAGAGGAAAACAAGCCCGTCATGAGGCTGGAAATACGGCTGAGGTTAAGGAGGGACCTGGCTCTCCCAGCCTCCGCACCTAAATCCTGCTGCAGAGCTGCCTGCAGCTCCGGCGTGGCGGAGAGCGGCAAGGACGGGCAAAAGGAGCCCGGGCTGGGGGCACCGATGGGCACACCC
>NW_009259105.1:305064-306291 GCF_000687185.1 Egretta garzetta | reverse complement strand
CGGGAGGGGGGGGTGAAGAGGAGGGGAGAGGAATTTGGGGCAGGGAACTTCAGAAAGGGATGATTAAGGAGTTAATCTGCCTGAAATAGATAAGGAGCTTAGAGCTGCTGGTATTTGACTGTCCAAGTTTGGATTCAGTGTGTCTTAAACACTGGCTGGAATGTACTTAGATATGACCAAAGTACATGTCCCCCCGAGGAATTACCAGGTTGCCAATTAGATTTGCTTCCCAGATTCACTCAACCCTTCACAAGCTTCTTCAGAGCAGGAAAATTGCTGCCTGTTGCTTGGGGATGCGGGTGCGAGCCCCGCCGTGGTCACAGCTTGGCATCGAGGACGCCGGTGCTCTGGCCGGGCTCTCACCGGACCAGGCTCAGCATTCCACAGGGCGGCAAGAGCCGGGACAATCCCTGTCTCCAGCCAGGCTCCTGATGCAGCCACGCAGCCAAATCCAACCCAAACTTACCCCAATCCAGCTCCACCTGAGCCGGGGGCAGCCAGAGCCATCTCAGCCTCCGGGCAGGGGGCACAACACAGAGTGGAGCTGTGATCCCATGTGGGGAAGACGAACAAGCACCGGCGGCGAACGCCCGGCTCCTGGACCCCCCGCGCCCATGAGCTCACCGCGGGGCCGATGCTCGGAGCAGCGAGACCCAATGTGCCAGGGTGGGGGTCACCACCCCCCTGGGGGCAAAGCCACAACCACCACTGGGGCAAAGCAGTGTTAGAAAAGCCAACGCCGTCCCCTGCAAAGCATCTCTCTATCCATTTATCTGAACTGCCCTGCTCCCATCCTCATTATTTATGGTGCTCCATAACGTGACGGTGAGAATAATGAAGTTTGGGGGTTACAGGACCATCAAGGAGGGAGGACCATAATGGGGGACCCCCCCCACACCAGCTCCTGCACCCCAACACACAGGCACCAAGCTGCTTTTCTATCCCAGGCTGAGCTCACTAAATCCAAGCTGAGTTTCTCCACCGGCATCCCAATCCCATGGAAAGGCGCTGGGAACGGCAGCGTGTCTCACCGGGCCGGTCTCAGCATCACCGGAGCGGCGGCGGCGTGATGGAAAGTTGCTGGAACATCAGCTTCGGATGCCGAGTCCTGGTAACAGTTGCTATGTGAAACATTCAGAGGTGGAATTTACTGTCACAGTTAATAATAGATGAAGGTTTTAGAATTTTTGATGCTTTACATTTTAAGCCGTTTGATTTATAATGTTT
>NW_009259105.1:304485-304950 GCF_000687185.1 Egretta garzetta | reverse complement strand
AAATGTGCTGAGCGGGGAGGCGGGCGGGGGGCTCCATCCAACCCCCTGCCCACGCCGGGGGCACAGGTGAGACCCCCTCAAACCGCAGCCATCGGGGACAGGCTCTCCCTGCTAAGCAGGGGCACCAGGGAGCATCCCTACGGAAAAGCAGGGCGCGACTGGGACCGACTCCCTGAATCACCAGATTGCACTTCATTTTTCTTTTGGGTTTTTTTTTTCCTTAAATCGCTGCATCTCTTCTCATTCTGCCCGCGCACCCCCGCCGGTGTTTTCATTCCAGCGGGTTGCTGGGTTATTTACTTGCTGGCGCTCCTCTCCCCTCTTGCAGGTGTATTTCAAGTAGGCTCCTTAAATAGCAGCGAGCCGCGCGCCCGCGGCGGTGCGCGCTGGGTCGTGCTGATTCGACATGCTGTGCCAAAAAAAAAGAAGGGTCTGCTTTCCCCGCCGCGCTGGCGCCCTCTTTGC
>NW_009259105.1:302946-304274 GCF_000687185.1 Egretta garzetta | reverse complement strand
GGGGCTGGTGTGGCTCTGGCCGCTCCCGGCCTGAGCTCTCCTTCCTGGGACGCAGCAGCCAGCACAGGCACCGGTGCCCTGTGAGGGGCCTTGGTGTCCCTTGGTGTCCTCCGGTGTCCCTTGGTGTCCCTCAATGTCCCTCAATGTCCCTCGTTGGGCTCCAAAGCCACCCAGTGCTCAGGACAGCTGCAGCTCCAGTACCTTGCTCCAGCTTCTCCCAAACCCTGGAGAGCATCCCAATATCCCAAATGTGTGTGCGGAGCATCCCAACATCCCAAACAGGAGTGATCGGGAGGATTTAACCCCTGAGGGCTCAGCGGGGCTCCGGGTCGGGCATGAGGCAGGGAGCAGAGGAGGACCCCACGCCTCCGCTACCAGCACTGGGCACACCAGGACGTCCTGATAAAATTGGGGGGAGGTTGGGTAAGGGGGGTTTTCTCCTCTTCTCCCCCAAACCAAGAGAGGTGCAGAAGGCAGGAGCCATGTCGCAGTGCTGTCAGGAGGACTCAGAGCGGAGAGGATGAGGGGGCTGGAGCTGGGATGCTGGAGCATCCTCCCTTGGACACCCGGGGACATCCCAGTCCTAAACACCTCCGTGGCCCCGGGCAGACACCGGGGCTGCTGGATCCTGGGAGGTGGCTGGGGTGCATTCCCCACTGCCAGCACCTCCGGAGACCCCAGCTCCCCTGGCAGGATTGGGGATTCCTGGGGGTCCTGGGCTGAGCTGCCCTGTGGCTTGTGCATCGCCCCACTTCCACACGCACAGCCTGGCTGGAGCGGAGCATAAATTCCTTATAAAGCAGCTTTGGCACACGGAGCAGCTCGCCTCAAGGAGGGTTAGTGCCCAAAGATCCCTTCCCAATGGGCGTGCGGGCAGGCAGTGCCTGCTGCCAAAACCAGCACCACGATGTCCCCCGCTCTCCCTTCCAGATTTGCACCCACGGCTGAGCTGGTGCTGGTGACCTCCAGCTTGGTGGGCTCCCACCCTGGTCCCGGCAAGATCCCAATGTCCCCACGTCTCTGCTGGCTGCCTCTCCGCAATAAAAACCACTGGCAGGTCCAAAAACGCAACGGCACGGCACGTCTTGGTGTGGAAACCATTCAACTCTTCCCCAAAAGCTGCTCCAGGATGGGAGATTGAGGCCGGTGTGACTCCGGTGTCCCCCGGTACCCACAAGGTCCCTGCTCAAAACACCGAACCCTTCATGTCCCTGACCACGCAGGCACCCGCTCCCCACCGCAGCCCCGACCAAAGACACCGCTCCCGCCGGGGCACGGACTCAGCCGCCGCCGCGGCTGGCAGCCGTCGGCTCCCCACTTCCCAAAAC
>NW_009259105.1:301903-302878 GCF_000687185.1 Egretta garzetta | reverse complement strand
TGAGCGCCGGTTGCCTCGTTAGCCAGCGCCGTGCCGGCGATTGGCTGAAACTCGTTTGCGGCGTCAAGCGGCTCTGCCCCAGACACCTTCTCATACGACCGGAGGCGCGGTACGTCCCAGGGCACTGTCACAATATATTAAGACGCGGCGCTAAAAATAAGCAACGGCAAAAATAAGCAAGGAAATCGCAGTCCCTGCCTGCCCCTGCCGGCCTCGCGCGGGCAGAGCCCCCGCCGCCGCACGCGGGCTGGGGAAGCACGGCAGGAAAGAGGATTTTGCTGGGTTTTATTAAAACGACGCGTTTTTTTCCCTTCCCTCCGCCCCCCGTCTCCAGCCTCACCGAGGAGCGAGCCCTGCGGTGACACACGGGACTTGGTGACAAATCATCCCGGGGTGGAGGGGGTTCTCTGCACGCCGGTGGTTCGGGGCATGGCCACGGCTGGAGCAGACCCCTCACCCACCCCATGCAGCCCGGGACGGGGCTCTGCTCCCCGCCGGGGCCACCCCCAGGGCTGCTGGGCTGGGAGCCATGGGTGCAGCACCATGTGCCCGTCTGCAGTTTGCCGTCGAAGGACAGCTGGGTTTTGGCCAGCCCTGTGTCGGATGCAACGCCCAGGCTGGTGCCCCGCAGCTGTCCCCCTCCCGGCAGCTCCCCGGTGGGGTACCCATCTACAAACACCCCATTTTCCCCGCTCGCCGCTACTCGGGCACGTGGGCACTGGCACAGTGGGGATGGGAGCTGGGAGCATCTCTCCCCCGGGGACGCATTTTGCCCCGGAGCACCCAGGGAGGGTCAGACACAGGCAAGAGGCTGCTTGCACCCATCCTGCTGCCTGCACCCATCCCGTTGCCTGCACCCATCCTGCTGCCTGCACCCATCGCACTGCCTGCACCCATCGCACTGCCTGCACCCATCCTGCTGCCTGCACCCATCCCACCGCCTGCACCCATCCTGCTGCCTGCACCCCATGGGGG
>NW_009259105.1:300476-301705 GCF_000687185.1 Egretta garzetta | reverse complement strand
AGAATGGAGGCAGCAGCAGCAGCAGCAGAAGCAGCTGCTTTTGGACTTGGAGAGCTTCCTTGCCTGCTGCTTGCTGCTGCCGTTGCCTGTCAGGCAGCTTTTAATCAAGGTTTGCTTATATCTGCAAAGGCCTTTCCCAGAGGGATGAAGGGAGGAAAAGAGGGGGGGAGAGTATATTAACATGCCAGCCACCCTCCCTCTCCCTCTCCTTTGTTTATGGAGAGGGTCAGTGCTTGGGAACGGCTGGCGGGGACGGGGAAAGGCGCTTTGGGCGCATCACTTCGGCTCTCCGTGTTATCTTATTGCTCGGCTAATGACCTGCTAAAAGTATTATGTGAAAAAACGCACTCTTAGCCAGCCATTAAACTGGTTAGGACCAGCGGGTCATGCTTTATTGCTTTAATAACTGAGTTTATGAAAGGTCGTCTCATAACTGATAACATGCATAATTTTTGTAACTTAATTAATGCTGCTAATATACTGGAGTCTCCATCAGCTGCTGTTGCAACTGATGTGCAGTTTGCAGCCGGAGCGGGGCCGGGTAGCGATCCCGGGCCAGGGTCTGCCCCACCGTCCTTGCCAGGCGGCGCCTACAGGGTGCGAATCCATGGCGAAACCCTGTCGTGCCACTTTTCTGCATCGGAGCATCCCGTTTGGAAGTGCTGCAGCTGGGAAGGGGATTGCCAGGAGCAGGTGGAGGGAGGATCGGGGCCAGACCCCGGCTCCCACCCTGACGAGGCTGTAGAGAAGCGGTTTCTTTGCTTCTCCCATGCCCAGCCCGTGCAGCAGCCGAGGGCAGACATGGGACCCGCAGTCAGGGGGGAGTTTTGTCTAGGGAAGGACCAAAAACCTCTGTGGGATGGGAGTCGCGCCAGCAATCCCATACATCCTCCCCCCCCTGCCTGGAGCTAAAACCCAGCAAAGGAACTTTGCCCCGAGTGGGGATTTGGGGTTTCCCCTGGGAGCCCCAGGAATGACCCCGCTCCTCCCAGCGATGCCGGGCTGGCACGGGGCTGGCTCCCGGGGGCTGCACATCAACGGCCCCGCAGCAGAGGTAAATGTCACGGAGCCGGCTGCCTTTCTTCCCAGCGCTGTATTTTTTAAGGACAACCTCCTTGACAAGAACACATTTTTCTCATTAAAGGGGGGGAAAAAAAATAAAGCGGCTAACAACTTCTCCCCACCGGCCCTAGCACACACCTGGGGGGCTGAGTGGCTGCAGTGGGGGG
>NW_009259105.1:299394-300207 GCF_000687185.1 Egretta garzetta | reverse complement strand
CAACCGGAGGCATTTTCCAGACAGCAAAACCGGGTCCTTCCCTTGCAATAAAGAAAAAAAAAAAATGTAAATAGGAGCCCAGGTGCATGCGGTGTGCGAGTCCCTGATATGCTGCCACCAGCAAATCTGGTGAGCTGCAAATTCCCGGCACCGCGCATCCAGCGCTGCAAATCCGAGCTGCTCCAGTCGCCTGCTTAGTTTTGCAAATTCTTTCCTGCTGGCTGAGAAAAGCCAATATGTCTGCTGGTCCCCGCTCCAGCGCAATAATTGTTCAGCGCTGGTTATCATCCTGCCAGAAAGGCACGAGCTACCGCTGGGGCACTCTGCTTGCTGTAAATGCAGCTAGATGATTTCCTAGCAAATGCAAGTTTTCCAAGGAAGTGGGTGGAATCTGCTTGTCTCTGATTAGACAGCTTGGGGTTTTGTTTTCCTGGTGCTTTAGAGAGAGAGAGAGAGGGGGGGGGGGGAAGGAAAAAAAAAAAAAAAAAGGCATAAAATATGTGGCTTTCCATCCCCTCTGCCCTGAAACACAGGCTCGCACGCATCCCGGTGATGGTCCCCCAGGGACGCGCAGCTTTGCCCACACTCTGAGCAATGATCCTGTGGAATGAGGCTATGATCTTTCATCAATCATCGCCAAGCGCTTCTCCCTCCCGCGCCCGCTCCCCGGGCCGTGCCTGCTGTGAGCGTACGGCCCTGCTGCTCCGTTTTCCCTCCTCGCCTCCAAAAATTAAAGGGTGCAGGGTTGCCCCCCCCCCCTTCCCCCCAGTGCCCGTGAGGTCAGGACCCAGCTCGGGGCTGGGGGGGCGCAGG
>NW_009259105.1:298797-299292 GCF_000687185.1 Egretta garzetta | reverse complement strand
GCACGCAGGGTGATTCCCGAAGCCCGGGTCAGCATCCAGGCTAAGCGGGATGCTGAGAAGGAGGTGGGATCAGGCCAAGCCCTGAGGCTGCAGAGAGGCAGATCTGCCTCCCCGCCCTTGCCAGGGGAGGAAAAATGACTTGAAATTAAGATTTCCTGATGTCTGGGGGCTTGGAGACCTTGACACCCCCTGCGTCCATCTGGCTCTTCCCCTCGCGCGGCGGCTTGCTCCCGCGTCCCCGTCTATCCGTGAATACCAATTACGGTTTAGGAGAATGTATATCTGAGATGTGCAAATACAAAAGGCAGGAAATAAAAGTCATCTCTTACTGAAGAGAAGAGGTAACCATGACTACCTGGGACCTCATTTAAAACTGTGCCGGCCGCAGGCTAAATGGCAATGCTTCCTATTGTTACACACGTTTACGGAAAGCTTTGAAAACCCCTTTTCCCCCCCAAAACCAGCTGGGAAGTAAGAATGAAAACGAGAATTGGA
>NW_009259105.1:297158-297662 GCF_000687185.1 Egretta garzetta | reverse complement strand
CGGGGGCGGGGGGCCCGGGGGGGGGGCCGGTGGGGGGCGGAGAGGGGGGCGGCCGCTCTGGTGCGTCCGGGTCCTTTGGAGCTGCCATCAGTTCCCTCCCGGGGGACACGAGGTTCCTGCTCCAGCCTTACCCCATCTGAAGCAAGCAGCAGGCGAGGAAGATTCGCCTCCCTGCACGCACGGATTTGCTACGCCCAAAGGAGGGACCAGTGCCGACCAGCGCCGTGCCCATTCTCCGCTGGGATAAAGCCATTGGAGTAAAACCCTGCAATGGGTGATGCAACGGGTGGGATGGCAGGAGGACCAGCAGCTCTCCTCCCCGCTGACGGGCAGCCGGGAATGGGGAACCCCCACCGCCCCGATGGTGTAAAACCGGGCAGGGTGGCGCAGGGGGAGGCACAGCAGCGGGGCCGGATCCAGCTCCTGCTGCTGCGTGGGGTGCTCCCCTCCGCCCCTTGTCTTCCACACCCTCCCAAATCCCCCTCTTGGGGGGGTGTCTCCACA
>NW_009259105.1:295659-297000 GCF_000687185.1 Egretta garzetta | reverse complement strand
CCCCAAGGGGCATCCCGGCGGCTGCAGCTGAACACGGTGCCCGCCTTCAGCCCTGGCATCCTGGGGTTGCGGCCGCAGGCTCCCACCAGCAAAGCTCTTCCCTGCTCGCTGCCGGCACCGCCGTGGCCCCCCGAACCTCCCTGCCAACGCGCCGGACCCGCACCTAAGACCACACAACGGGGCTGCAGGCAGGAGCCCGAGCCAGGAATTATGGTCTGTACAAAAGACAATGACAGTGAATCTTGTTACTGGCTTTTCAGCAAACGTAATTCCTTTTTATTAGAAAATTAAAGGGTATGAAAAGCTTTCCAAGGCTGAAGAGCTGAAATGTGCTTTCATAAAATATGCAGCGTCTGATAAAACGGATTTGCTTGTCTGCCTGCCCCGGCCCCCTCCCCCTCCTGGTTATTATTCCTACCGGCAAGGTGATGCCTTTTGCCAAAACACCGATCCCGGTGTGGCCGGCTCTCGCCTGTGGAGACTCTTGGGGACCAGCGCTGCTCCCCAGCACCAGGCCACCCGGCCGCAAGGCACCGTGCAGCTTCTGCCTGTTTGAGGGTTGGTTTGGGGCATGTTTTTTCAGCTAAATAAAACTCTGAGGGGCAGTTTTTTCCCCTCCAGGGTTGCAGGTAAAGGCTGATGACAATCCAAACCATCACCCCCAACCCAGCCGCAAGGATGCAGCGGTTGCAGGCTGGAGGAGAAGTGAAGCCAGGCAATGGCGGGCAGAAAGCGATGGATTCCCCCCAGCCATTGCACCAACAGCAACGATTAACAACCTCCCGGAGACCCCATCCCAAAGAGAAAGCCGTGCCGCCCTCCCGTGCACCAGCACTGAGCCCCGCGCGGAGGTGCCAAGGGCCGGCGAGCTGCTGGCATCAGGCAGCAGCTAAGGTAACCCGAGGGATCTCATTTTCTTCCCTCTAATGGTTCCCTCTCTCTGGATCTTCCCTTTTTCCGATGGTCCGAGTCAACCTTCCAGGTTTGTGAGGTTCAAGGTTTCTCGCTCTCTCCCTCCTGGGCTTGCAGGGGACTGCGGCACCATGGAGCGGGACCTTTGGTGGGGAGAACACCCTGGCCAGCCCAAGGGCAGCAATGCCAGGGGTCGGCTCGACCCTCCAGGTTTTGTATTTCCATTGCCAGGGCCAGTTCTTGCCTCTGTGAGTCCCCAGGGATGAACGGCAGCAGGATGCATCCGTCCCCACGCAGAGATCACTACGGCCCAGGGGTGGTGGCATGGGGACCTTGCAGGTGCGGGGCTGGCACCCTCCAATGGTTTGGCACCCGTGTCCTGGCGGAGACTGGGGAGGTGAAACAGTGTCCCCTGGGTGCCATCAGGGA
>NW_009259105.1:294618-294953 GCF_000687185.1 Egretta garzetta | reverse complement strand
TCCGAGCTGCGCGCCCCCGGCTCGCCAGCAGCACGGAGGGTGAACGAACGCCAGGGAGGCACGGCCACCAGCCGGGGATGTTTTCTCCCCCAGGGCTGCTCTGGCTTTACCTTTAACATCTGCAAATGTGGTTAAAAGTTTGCCTGAGCCTATTTTTAGAGCCTCTCACCACATGCGATTTCTCCATCGTGAGACAGGAAACGCTGATGAGGTTGTTCGCCACGGAGCTGCTTTCTCCTCCCCGGTCGGCCTCCGAGCTCCTCTGATCTGCCTGGGGCTGCCACGCCACCGGCCCCCCCCGGCCCCCACCTCCTGGCAACGGGACCGCAACCTGC
>NW_009259105.1:293180-293573 GCF_000687185.1 Egretta garzetta | reverse complement strand
TGGTGGCACTGCCAGCATGGGGGGCAAGACCAGGGAAGGGCAGATGGACCCACCTTTAGGACACGTCCCCAGCTTGGGGACTGGTACCAGGTCTATCAGCCTCCCCAGGGCGCTGCTCCGGGCAGATGCCCCATGGCGCTTGCCGGGACACCCCGGGCCTGCTCACAGCCCCCGGGAACAGCTCTGCTCGTATTCACCCCGATGATGTTCCAGAAACCACATTTCTTGCATCATTTTATTTTAGCACAGCCAGAAATAGAACGGGAACAAACCCCATCGGGGCTGGAAAGGGCACAAACCCCCTTCAGAGGATGCTGCAGCATCCCCCCACCGCTCCTGCAGCTCCTCCTCGCCAGCCAGCCTGTCCCAGCTCCAAATCACGCCCCGCTCGGG
>NW_009259105.1:291851-292829 GCF_000687185.1 Egretta garzetta | reverse complement strand
TGAGGATGAGGATGAGGGTGAGGATGAGGATGAGGATGAGGGTAAGGATGAGGATGAGGGTGAGGATGAGGATGAGGATGAGGGTGAGGATGAGGACGAGGGTGAGGATGAGGGTGAGGGTGAGGGTGAGGATGAGGATAAGGATGAGGATGACGGTGAGGATGAGGATGAGGGTAAGGGTGAGGATGAGGATGACGGTGAGGATGAGGATGAGGATGAGGAAAGGAGGAGCACAATGCACAGGGCTGGCCTTGGGTTTTATGCATCTTGCAGGGCTGCAGTTCCCACCCACCCACACTGCCCCAGGTTTGAGCCCCTCCTGCTCCAGCCAAAACCCCCACCGGGCACCAAACCAGCAAGAAACACCGACTGGCTCACGCTGAGCTTGGCACGGGGAGATGCCACATTTGGGCAGTGGGGGCCGAGACGGAGCTCCGGGAGCCAGAAGGCAGTGACAGCAAGACTCGCCGGGGGAACGGGTGCTTCCTGCACCCCAACAGATACAAATACGCTGCTGCCCAGCGACTCCACCGTAATCGGCTTGTGCCACCGTCTGCTACGGGAGCTGCACCTTGAGTGAATGGTAATTATGCTCCGACAGCCCCGGCTGCCCAGGGAGCTCTGCGGGTGCTGCAAGGAGCCACGCCGCTGCAGAACAAGCCAGTGCAGGCGATGTGGTGTGTCCCCCCAAACTGGACCCTCTGCAATCAACAGGGACGGCGCCTTATTTTCTCTGGATGTTTCCCCCTTCTTCTCCCCGTAAGCCGGAGGGCTGGGGGGTGCCACAGCGAAGGCTGCGAGTCCCGTGACTCCAGCAGCAGGAGATGCGGGAGCCCTGGGCAGGGATCACAAGAACAGGGAAAGCAGCAACCTCAGGTTGCAGATTAGCTTCGTTTTACAGCCAGGGAGGCAGAAACCTCCCGTGGTTCAACATCTCGCCCGAGACCACACAGGGAGCCTGGGGAAAGCCAGGGAGAG
>NW_009259105.1:285583-291749 GCF_000687185.1 Egretta garzetta | reverse complement strand
CTTGCAATCCCAGCAGAGGGGCTGCAGGAACCAGTTTGGCGGCGAGAGGCTCTTTAACCAAGTTTAAATGCACTTCCCTTGACTCGGTTCCCAGTTCAGCCTAGAGGAGACCCAGCTTGGCCGGCAGCCACGGCGCTCAGCTATGCACGTCCCTACCCAGAGACACATTCCTCAGCACTGCAGCTAAGTGCAGCACAGCCTTTGAGGCCTTCACCCCTCCTTCAATGATAATTTATGCCCTCTGACCCAACTCCCCCTTTTAAATCAGGCTGATCAATAGAGAAATCAGACAATCCTTTTAAGAAACTATCTCATCTGATCCTTCCAGCTAATGATCCCTGCTCTTCTTACAGCTGTTTGCAGCTACGGAGCCCAGGCTGCTGGGGGAAGCAGGAGGAAGAAAAGCCACCGGGGCCAAATTTCTCCTTCCTCAGTCGAAGTGGGAGCAGCGGCGGCGCTCCCAGTTTGGACAGGAGCAAAATGGGAGACGCCAACCCCTGTCTTTTGGAAAACCGGAGCGCGAGCTCCCATCATCAGGCTGATGGCTCCTCCGGCAACACCGCACGCCGGCGCTGGCTGCAGAGCATCGTGCCGCAGGGAAGCGCTGGTTCCGAAATCTGCCCCCTCGCCCACCTCACCGCCGAACGTGCCCTTCTCCCAGCCCGGGAGGCTTTGGAGGATATTCCCCTTCATCCTGGCTCTTTCTGCAGGCTCCAGCCTCCCAGCGTGGCTTTGCATCGCCTCCCCTGCAAAGATAAACCCAGCGACACAAAGCAACAGCCCCCAATCCGGTTCCTGGCCGAGCCGCGGTCCCCCGCGCCCTGTGCCGTGCACAACCGCGGCTCCCGGCTCCTCTGCGCGCGGAGGGGAAGCGGTGAGCACTGGGGATCTCCATGGCCTGGCCGGCAAACCCTCGCCCCTCGCGGGACCCTCGCTTTATCTCGGCAGCAGAAGCTCATGGGTACGGCTGCCTTCTCCCCACGGAGGAGCTAAACCGGATCGGTGGAAGAGGAAGCGACGTCCGGTGCAGCACTTCCGCACGGGAATGCTCGGGGAGGAGAACGGCACGGCAAACGTCCACGGTGGAGCCCCCAGAAGGGCTTTATTGATGGCGGCCGTGTTTCTATTTAACTTGCAAAGGAACGGGGTTAAGCAGCGAAGAGGGAAGCCTCGGAGAACCCTTGAGGTCTTCAAAGTAAATCAGCTCCTGGAACAAACGCGCTCGGTAGCCAAATGTCCCTTTCTCCTTTGTGCGCGCTGGGCTTTTGACATTTATTACGCTGCCCGAGAACCACCCAGAGGAAGGATGCTCTTCTTGCATCTGTGGGCCATTTCTCACCCTGGCACATTCGGACGGGGATTTCTCCCCTGCCCAGGCAGGGTTTGGCCCCCAGCACCCCCTGCCCACAGGGACCTCACCCTGCAAACCGCCCAGAAGGCAGGATGGGACCATGCCTCAGGGATGCTCCGCACCCTTCCCATCCCCACTGGGAGCCAGGGAGCAGGCTCCAAGCCCGGGGTAACTCCAAGACTCCCCCACCATGTGTCCCCTCCCTCCCACCCAGCCCTTGCTCTGAAGCCAGCGAGCAGATGCAAAAGCCAAAGGGTCCAAAGGGCTGCGGCAGCAGTCACAGTGAATTACAAGGTATTAGAGCCCCATGCCACCGTGCCTCTCGCGCAGGAGCAGTCACGGTGAAGGACATGCTACGACAGGACTAGAGCCTCCTCCGGAGAATCCAGTCGCCGGCCCGGTGAAAGGCGGTGGTATGAACAGGCCAGCCCCATTCTATAGATCATATAGCGACAGGGGTGGTGAAGGACACACCGCTACAGGACGAGGCGGTGCGGGGGGTTTACCCAGCGACAGCCAAGCTGAAGGACGCCGTGTTTGGGGGGGGGACGGGGGGGGGAGGCCATGCCTTGCTGGATCAGTGAGTGCCCACGCCTTTGTGAGCCAGCAGCGTGGACGTTTTTAATTATTCTTTCCTACTTTATCGAGCATCTAATTTTCATTTACGCGCTGGCCATCTCCACCTGAGAACGTGGCCGATGCCGCTCCTTTCCAGCACTGCTCTTGTATCCCCTCCCGGCATGAGCTGGATGAGACCCAGCGGATCCGGAGGTCCTTCCCCGGCACAGGGGACCCATCCGGGGACCTGCCCTGCCGCTCCTCTGCGCGCCCCACACGACGTCGAGGACCGTAATGGAGCCGGGCAGAGCCTCCCTGATGCTCAGCATCCCTCCTCATCGGAGCACAAGCGCCGAGCACTGTTTTTAGTGGCTGCCATAAATGCAGCAGGAGCGGTGTCCCCTGGTGAGACATCGAGCGGTGACTAAGAGCAGAGATGACAATAAAGCGGAGGAAGCAAGGTCTGACTGCAAAGCAGTTACCAACCCCCCGAATCCAGCTCGGAGGCACTGGCTGCCGATGGTCCCCTAAACCAGACCGGAGCCCAAACCCCGCGCGGGCACGAGCAGAGCCAGCGATGGGGAACGGGGCTTGCTTGGGCTCGGCCCTGGCGCAGGCTCAGTTTGGGTGGAAATCCCATAAGCGGGAGGGCAGAAAGGTTTCCCCACATCGGGATGCTGGGACGGAGTTCAAGCCTCTTAGCAAAGCACACAGGGAGACTTCTGCACAGCCCCGCCATATAAATCTACCCCCTTAAAACGTTCTCGGTGGTAAATGCTGCGGAGACTGTGCACGACTTGACAGATCCCGGCGTATTTATGGCGCTTTGGCACAAGGGACACAACCAGTTGGGATTTTTGCTCGGCTCTACCACTTGGGCATAGCGCAGCCACAACAAACCCATTTGAATAACTTGTTTCAACCAAGGCAGAGATCCAGCCTATTCCCCGCGGAGCTAAGCGCCAGACCTTGGGCCAAATTAATCTCCAATGGATCTCCATCAACTTCATGGAGTTACAACCGCAATTTGGCCCATGCCTGACATGTAAATCTGTTCATTTTTCTTCCGAATCGTCCAAATACCGCAGCATTTGTTAGCGCAGGAGAGGGACGCATCCTCTGGGAGAGATCTCTTTGGATACCACGCCAGCCCTTCCTTTTTTTATTTCCTTTGCTGCTTGGGATAAAAGGCAAACGAGACAAGTCCGTAGTACGTGTCTGAGCTGTTTGGGAAAGAAATAGGAATTTCCTCCTACCATTCCCAGTCTTTTGATAGGCAGGTGGGATGCAAACAGGAATAACTCAATCAAGACAGAGCAATTTTTAATTAATTTGTGGATCCCTTCGCCGGCTGATCGCCTTGGAGACAAAAGGGAAGCCTCTCCTTTAACACTTGTGTGTGCCTGGTACTCTGAGCCTCCCCTTTTCACCGGCGCATCTTTGGTCTTGAAAGCTGCAAGCCCAAAAGGCACACAGAGCAGAGTGGGGAAGGGAAAAAAAAAAGGGGAAAAAAAAACAAACCCCAAACCTGGAACCTAAGCAAGATGAGCGTTTTCCCCTTGCTCTGTTGACACCTTCTGCCCAACCCACTCCATCCCCAAGGGGAGGGAGTTGAAAGGTTCAAGCTACATCAAGTGGTGAGTAATGCGGCGGGAGGCTCCCGTGCGGGGCCAGGCTCTCGCCCTCTGCCATCGCTCCCTGCCCCGTGCCCGATGCCGCGCGGGGCAGAGCCGAGCTCTCACCCTCCCCTTCTCCCCCCACCGCCGGCGACAGTGGGGATGCGGGAACTTCCCCGGCAGTGACTGACACCGCAATTATCGATCGCCGGCTGCAAAGGCTTGCTCTCGCCTCCCCCCCTCTTCTCACTTGTTTTCTTCTGTGCAGCAGAGTGCCAGCCTTCAGAGACTGCTGCTGTAAAAGGCTCAGATTGACGGGGCGTCAAGATATCCACTGCCCCTGGCTTTTAATGTTCCCTTGCAGGGGGGAGCGGGAAGAGCCCCCGCACTGGCGAGGGGAGCTCAGCCAGCTCCAAAAGAAAGGGAAGGAATGAAAAGCCTTCCTCTCTCCTCCGTCGAGGAGATGCTCTTGAACCACAAGCAGCTTTTTCAGCCTTGGCTTGGCTGCGTGCGTCTCAAGATGCTGGGAAGGAGGAAAGGCGGCGTGCCAGCCGGCCCCCGCCAGTGGCTTCATCCTGCCCAAAATCAAGGCACCCAAGAAAAACACCACCCTCCCTACCAGGTCTCTGCAGGGTGGCACACACACGTGGACCAACGGATTTGGCCATGGCCATTTCGGAGGCGGGGAGGGCAAGAGGCATCCTGGGCAGACGAGGTCACCCTTGCAGAGGGACCGGGACTCCCTGGCTCGGGTGCATCCTTTGCTGCTCAGCATCAACAGCATGGGGGAACCAGACCAGAGGGTTTTCCTAGCAAAGACCAGCAAAGCCGGAGCTCCAGGTGCCCTCCAGGGTCCTCCACCGAAGGTCCTCTGCAAGCCCCATCCCTGGCTCAGCCGGCCACCCCCGGCAAATGCCATCCCTGCCTCGAAACGGGGATGGCAACCTGCCTGCGGAGGTGTTTGCAAAGCCTGGCGGCACCTTGAGATGACGGCTACGTGTTACACGCTGGAGCCAGAGGCCTGAAATTAAAGCTGGCTCCACAACCGTCAGTGTCGACACCTGGTGATGGGAGGAGAGGGATTGATGATGGAGAGTCTGTCGCTCCTGATGCATCGCTGTCAGGGTCAATACACAATTCTCGGGGAGATCAGATGTCCAGGTTAACTGCTTTGCCTCTGCGCTAAGCCGATGGGCTGGTGGAGCCCCATCCTGCTCACACAGCCTCTTCCCCAGCCAGACTCAACCCCACAGCCACCAAATGCCACCAAGAGCAAGCCCAGGGCTCGTGGCTCTTGTTTTCATCCATGCAGAGCTCAAGCGTAGCTGCAAAAGGTGTCCAGGGCTGGGAGAGGGACATGGGGGCAATAGGGACCTGCCCCCCAGGAGCTTTCAGCTGCATCAAACCAGCCCACTGCCACGTGTGGCACCACCATGGGGACACGTGGGGACACGGGGCATAGGGACAGCCACCAGCTCCCCACAGTCACAGAGACACCGGCCACCCAAGGGGGCCTGGGAGGGGAAGTGGGGGTGATGAAACTCCCGTGGCGGGGGGAGCCCCATCCCAAATTGCTGGGCAACGGGAAAAGGCAGGAGAGGGGGGAACCTCACCTCTCCCGCCTGGCACAGGTCCTGCAGGCTCAGTGGCCATGTCCTACTCCACACCCTGGGCGGGCAGAGGGTCCATGTGGCTTTGGCACGATGCCTGTCCCTTCTAGGTGACCCTCTGGCTGCAGAGAGCCACCCCGGACCCCAATGGGCCAGGAGAGCTGTGACAGCAGGGCTGCATCGTGCCCTCCACCCCAAGTGGGCTTGTGGCACCCCACGGCACCCCGCAGCCGCGTGGGGCTCCCCACTATTGCAGCAAGCCCAGGCGGGAGGCACAAGCCCTGCTTTGCACCCCCACCGCCGGCCAGCCCCACTCTCCATGGTGGGCAGGATCGGTCCCGCAGCCCCGGGGGTCCTGCGAGGACGAGAGCCACCCGCAGCCAGACTGCAGCGTCTCACCCCGCCGGCTCCGGGGGGCGGGGGGGGGGTTTAGCTGCACATCTCCTCCTCGAGCATGGCACAGCAGCCACCCAGCCTCCCCAGGGGAGCCCAGCATGGCCCCCCCGGGATGGACCAGGGGGTCTTACCTGCTGGTAGCCCACAGACCCGGCTTGGGGGACACACAGCATCGCACCCCAACCCCGGCGCAGCCAGACTTGCGCCAGCTCCCCCCCAAAAACCCCCAAGAAAACCGAGCGCGGTATGAATAACAAAAGCAGCGATCAGTAAAGACTCTCCCAAGAGGCTGCAAGTTCTTCAATTAGAGCTCTCATTATAGGAACGAGAAACTCCACGCCGTCTTCTGTACGGATAACACTTTTTCCCCCTCTCTTTTAAAGAAAAAAGGGAGGGAGGGAGAGGAAGGCTGCATCTCTAATGCAACAGACAGGTCTGCTGAGATTCACTTTGGCTCTTATTTTGACTTTCATCTAAAAGAGCTGCCCTGGGAATCCATTAAGTCCAATTTAAATCGGCTCTCCGCCCTCACGGCTTCTCCCCGCCTTCACGCCCCCCCCTCCAGCTCCCTTCTCTCTCTCCCCCCCCCCTCCTTGGAAGCAAACAAACACAAAAGCAAGGCCAGGCAGGGCAGG
>NW_009259105.1:284428-284885 GCF_000687185.1 Egretta garzetta | reverse complement strand
GCGCGCAGCCAGATGTTCAAACCCCCCGGTTCCTTGGGTTATCTGCTAGATCCATTTTTTCCCCTGCCCCGCCAGCCACCGAATAAAAGAAAGAAAATCCATCAAGTCAGCGTTCTCACGTGCCGACAACGGCAAGGATAGCCAGGCGCCCGACCGCCGCAACTTTTGTAAGTATAAAACCATGCACATTGATAACTCCGAAATGAAAATAAGCCTCCCCTGGAAGATTGCCCTCTGCAGAGGCTTTCGCAGCCCCCGTTGCCTGTTATTATTTTAACTTTGGAAAAGTAGGGAGTCAGGACAAGCAAAATGCATCCATCCCTCACGCACGCAAATATTCCCGAGTCTCAGCTGTATCTTTGTTCAGACACCCATCAATTGGCAAGTCAGGAGGATTTTTGGACCGGTTGCAAATTTCTTTATTACTTCCAGAAAAGCAAAACACCACCACCACTGC
>NW_009259105.1:280182-282760 GCF_000687185.1 Egretta garzetta | reverse complement strand
AAGGGTCAAACCCCCCCCCCCTCCCTCCCCCCACGACTCCGCTCCGAGCCTCTCTTTAATTGAACTAAAGCTGTTCACCTTGATAACGCAGCCCGGCAGCAAGTTTCCGAGCCGTACGTGGGGGGCTGGAGAGCTATTTGATCCGCTTCCAAGGTGCTGCCTTTCAATTCAACCCCTTGCTCTTGAAGGATGGATAACCAGGCCCTCTCTTTTCCCTGTTAATTACGCGAGATAGCAGGCATCAAACTGCAAAACAGACCAAACCTCGTCAGGGGACCCAGCGCCTGCCAAAGCGCTGCTCTCGTCTCCCCTGTCCCCTTCCTCCTCATCCTCATCCTCATCCTCAGCCCCACCCCAGCCCCAGCCTGGCTGTTTATACCGAATACACCACCGCACGCTCCTGGCCACCTCCGACTTCACATGTGCCTCTCTGCAGGACGGCAAACTGAGCCAGGACCTCCCGGCTCCCCGGGATTCGGTATTTATCCCCCCCATCACCACCCATCCCCTCTGCCCTTCACAGGGAAGAGCTCCTCCACCATTTGGCACCACGGGCTGCGACTGCCGCCCCAGTAAAGCCAAGATGGGACATACCCCATGGGCATCACCCCCAGCTGCTCCTCTGGGACTGAGAGAAGACTAAAGGTTATGTTATTTTTACACTACAATCCCATAAATTTAGTGATCCGGTCCATACACGTCTCTGGTATGTTTGAAATCACCACCTGCAGGAGTCCTGTGTTTTCAGGAGAACCTCAGCCCTGCTCTCCTTAAACCCTGAACTCACCGTGGTCAGGAGAAAAGTCGAAACCACAAGCCCCTGGGAGCCCCATATGCAAATTAAAATCACCACCAAAAGCTTTGTTTTTTAAACGCTGTGATTTTTCCGGCAGCTTCCTAGTTCTGTGATTTACGGGTTCGCAAAGGCTGATTTCACAACTTCTCGGCACTTCTGAGGTGCCAGCACCCACGTCACCTCCATTTGCATGGCATGGCCGTGTCTGCCTCACCCCAACCGCTGGCTGGGTGGGAGACCATCGCCTATCACAGCAATTAACTTTACTCGTTAAAGCCTCCGAGCTTGTCGAGGATGCTGCTGCGCACTTGTGCCGGTGGGAAAGTTTCCATCCTCCTGGTGAAATCTGGCTCCAGAGCATCCCCGTGCATGGCACACAGCCCCCCGCCATGGGTGCGGGTACGGCCCCGTGCCCCTTGGCGTTCACCCGCTGCCCCTGTGGAGCAGATCTCACCCCGAGCTACCGCAAACCCAGCATGACCAGCATGGAAAAGCCTCTTCCCATCTTCCCCGCCACAAGAGCAGGGCTCACCTTGCCGATCAAAGTCGGAGACTTCTCTGGAAGTAACCCCCCACCTCCTGCCCTGGCGGGGGGGGGCTAAAAAATAATGACTCGTTGCAATGTCATTTCTGGAGCTGCTAAAACAAAGGCGCTCCGGCTCCCTGGGTGTCTCACTGCTGTGACCTACAAAGATAAGGCTTCCTCCTCCATCCTGAGAAATAGGAGCTTTTCCCCACCAGCCTCCCCTTCTGCCCAGCTCTGCTGTGCTCCGCTGGCCCGGCATCCCTGGGACCTCCCCGGGACATCCCTGGTGCCTATGTGGGATGCTCTTCCTCATTCCTCTTCCTCTCACCCCTCTTCCTGATTGATTTTCCCCCAATCCCACTCCCAACGATCCCAATGGATTGCTCTCCCCCCCTGGCCGAGGTGACACCTTGCACCCTGTGCCGCACACCCCACACTCGTGGCTCCCTGCCGGCAGGGAGCAGGCAGCCCTACCCCAACTCTCATCAAGCTCCATGCACCGGCTCCAAGCGGATCCAATGGATTTTCATTTCCTAACTTTGCCCTTCGGGCTATTTCTAACGAGCTTCCTCGCGCTTAAAAAAAATAAAAAATCCTTCATCTTGCAGGGTGGTGTCGGAGCGGGAACGCTCGGGACGATCGTGCCTGCGAGGAGGCTCGAAATCAATTATATCGCCGTCACTTTAGGTAGGGGGGCCACCACACCGACCTCCTCGGACCAGGTCCCACCTGGGACCCAGGGAACAGCCAGAACCCCCCTCCCAGAGCAAACAGGCTTGTTTTGGCCTTGAAAAATGTATTTGCCTGGCGTGATGTTCGGCCGGTACAGCACGGCCCTGGCCGAGGAGCCACCGATGTCCTGCCGTGACCCCGTCCCCTCGCTGCACCCCGTGTCCCGAGCCCCAAGCCCCCTGCCCTGTGCTGCCTCTGCCCGCAGCACCGGGTCCATCCACCCTCCTGGACTCATCCCTCCCATGGGGAATCGGTCCCCGGCACCTTCGTTTCCGCTGATCAGATGTTTTAATGAGTTTCTCAGCGCCCGGCACATCACCACTTCACGCCACCACCCCCTCCGAGGCCGGCCCCGCTCCCGTGGCGTGCCAAGGCCCCCGTCATCTCGAAGGCTTTCCTTGGTGGGAGAGCAGCGACTATTTCTCTCAAAAGGTCTCTTATAATGGAAACCATCTCTCCATCCCTCCTTGGTCTCCTCCTGCCGTGACCCAGGCTCCGTCGAGAGGAACTCTGCTCCGAGGCAG
>NW_009259105.1:268580-280166 GCF_000687185.1 Egretta garzetta | reverse complement strand
GAATAGCAGAGTCTTCCCAGCGGTTTATTAGAATTCCTTTTACTTCGATGGAGAGTTTTAGAGCAAAGTAAAAAGGCTTTAATGTGGGGCTAATGGAGCCCCTGGGAAGTCCAGGAAGGAAATCTCCCCTGGAGAAGAGGAGGCGTGAGGAGAGGGAGGGCAACTTTCAAGACAAATTCCTGGACAGGTTGAAATTTTTTTGCAGAAGCCATCTCAGGCAGCGAGAAATGGAAATGAATGTTTGTTTTATTTTTAACAGATGTTACAAAAGACCTGCCAGTAATTCAGTGAATGATGCAAAACCTAAATCCCACTCACTTTTCCCGGCATGTCTTCCATCCCCTCCCTCTCCTGCTCAGTAAGAACGCTTATTTGCATTTAGCATATCATATTTTTAAAAAAAAAAATAATAAAGCAATAAAATAACAATCGCAAGCCACTTCATTTCCTCCCTCCCTAAGGCTTTGGTTTCAGTTTAAATCCTGGGTTGTAGCAGCTATTAATTGTTTTTAATAAATTTTTCTGTCTCCTCGCATTTCCCAAGCCCATCTACTCGCCCGCTTTGGGGGTCCCCCTCTTTCCCAGTCCCCCGTCCTGCTCTCTGCCTGCTGTTCCCCCAAGGGACACAACAGCTCTTGGCTCTGCAAAGTGTTTGGAGCCCAGTGACTGCCGCTCCCTGCCTGGGGACGCCCCAGTATGAAATACAGCCTGCAGCCTCCCCTTTTGGGGAAAATACAGGGATTTGGCAGCGGTTAAGAGATAGGGAGCTGGAAAGAGGAGGAGGTGTGATTGGGGGGGGGGCTGAAACCAGCCAGCCAGTGGCTGGAACAGGAATAAAAGTCTGGCCCTCCAAAAAACAGGGTGCAGAAGCCCATGCCCGCACATGTAACGCAGTGCTTGGCGGGTCGGTGGGCAAATTTGAAGTCGATCTAAACCCGACCACAATGCCAGAGCAGTATTTGGGGTGAGATACAGCACTTGTGAGTGTCACACGTGAAAACCAGACCTGGGAATCATAGAATCATAAAATCATAGAACCGCTTTGGTTGGAAAAGCCCTTTCAGATCATCAAGTCCAACCTTTAACCTAACCGTGACATCCCACCACTAAACCCTGTCCCTAAGCACCTCATCTATCCTTCTTTTAAATCCCTCCAGGGATGGGGACTCGACCACCTCCCTGGGCAGCCCATTCCACAGCCTGACAGCCCTTTCTATGAAGAAGTTTCTCCTAATGTCCAACCTAAACCTGCCCTGGCGCAACTTCAGACCATTCCCCCTCGTCCCATCGCCTGTTCCCAGGGAGAAGAGGCCGACCCCCCAACCTCAGGCAGTTGTAGGGGGTGATAAGGGCTCCCCTCAGCCTCCTCTTCTCCAGGCTGAACACCCCCAGCTCCCCCAGCCGCTCCTCGTAAGCCTTGTGCTCCAGACCTGTCACCAGTTTTGTGGCTCTCCTCCACTGGGAGACCAGTGACGGCCCTGGGCAGAGGAGCCCTGAGTCCCGCAGACGCCAAATCTCCTGAAAATGAGCAAGTTTGGCAGCTCCTGGTTTAACCCTCGACTGCAAAACACGAGCAGCAATGGCTCCCCCTTCTCATACCCAACCATGGAAAACCACTTTCCTCCTCCCAATACCCATCTTTCCCAAGAGCAACATGCCACGGAAACCTGGACTGGCCAAATCCACGTGCACGGCCACACATGCGGGCCATGGCTCCCACACATTTCCCACGCAGGAACGCCTGGGGGGTTTTTGGGCAAGGGACAGTGCTCCTCCCGCTCAGACTCAGGAGACAAAGGGCAGGATGATCCCAGGGTGATTTTCTGCCTCGTTCCACGTTAGCACCCCTGCACACGCGGGGCACTCTCCGCAGCCCGTCATCCCGCACGCCGGCACACCTTGTGCCGGATTCACGCTGCATCGCTGCCTTGTTTGCAGGATCCCAAGCCGTAAAGGAGGAGATGGGCTCCGGAGAGCAGCTACGGGGCAGTGCCGATACAAACGGGGTGTCCCTGTACCCTTTATAAATCCTAACCCCTGCCTGATTTCAAGGCAGAAAATGGCATCTGTGTCCATTTCCAGGTGATGGAGGAAAACTGGCTGTTTTCACCGAGCTTTCTCCTCTTCCCGTTACAATTCTGCACCTGGTTAGCAACTGTCGGAAAGAGGTTAATCACAGTCCTTAAATCAGGACCCTTGTTGCGGTGTGCTCGGGATGCACATCTGTGCTCTCCACGGCTCATCCCCGGCGGCATTTGGGAGAAGGCAACATGCCAAAGAAAGAACCCCACCCCCCAAAAGGAGGGATAAGCATCCCGGGGTGCGGGACCCCGTTAATTCCTCAGGTTGGTCCTGCAGCACGTGTGAAACGCTCGCTGTGCCCCCAGCCTGGCCACGGCTGCGGGTTAAAGGCATCCGGCGTCGGCACAGCCGTTACGGGGCAGAAAAGGCTTTTATGGGGTTTGGGTTTTGCTCGCTGGCTAGCCTGGTGATGGAAAGGAGAGGGTGTTACCTGGAAACGCCTGGGGAGCAGGCAGCGATCCGGGTGGATCGTGGAGACCGGGAACGCTCTTAGCCCCCCAAACCCAGAGCTCAGCCCCGCGTCGGGTCAGCCCTTGGCAGGGGCCAGGCTGGAGCTCCGGCAACTGCCAACCGCCCGGCTTCACTGCTGGTTTTCCAGCGTTGCAAAGCCTGGCCTGGCCTTGCTATTTCTAGGCTTGTCCCAGGGGATCACCCTGCCCTCCCTGTTTTGGGAAAAAGCAGCGTTTTGGAGCGCCGGAGCCCTTCGGAGAAGGGCCCAGCTGGTGCTTGGCCGGGCCCTGGGCTGCTGGTGCTGCAGAGCCGGCAGCGCTAACCGCCGGAGACGGAGGCTGTTACACGCGTGCACGCACACGCACGTGCACAGCCCGGAAAATGGAGAGGAATTGATCCCGGAGGCAAATCTCTTTTGTTCTAACCCCGTTGCTGTAACGGGATCTCCCCAGGTTCTCGGCTCAGGAGCCGCAGCGGATCACATCGCTTTCATGCCTTCTCCCGGTGCCAGCTTGTCACATTCCCCCGTCGCCGGCGGCGGGGAGGCATTGCTCACAGTGCTTGTTTACCTCGGCAGCCGCGCACGAGGGGTGTACGGCGGTAATGAGCAAAAACCGAGAGGGAGCAGATTGCAAATCCACGGCATGAGACCACCCCCAACTCACAGGCTGCCCCTTTTTAACGAGGTCCCCCTCCATCCTCCTCCCCACCAGGCTCCCCGTGCCCCGAACAGCCTCCTGCCTTTCCCCGCTGTCTGGTTTCGACTGCAGAAATGCTGATTCACAGAGCCCGGCGCGGGAGGCGTTTGGGAGGCAGAGAGAGGAGCGACCCGGCTGCTGCTGCCTGCGCAGGCAGCACTGGCTCTGCGCAAAGCCACCCGAAAGCACCCGACCTCCCCGGGCACTTTCACACCGGTGATTAGCAACAACGAAGCCGCTGCAGATTAATCTGCTCTGCGCTTATTCCAGCGCCTCTCAGCAAGGTGAATTCATCCCCCTTGCTCCCCAGGAGAGCTCTCGCGCTGATTTTTCTCCCCTTTCTGCACAGGGGAAAGCAAGGTGAACGATTTCGCTCCCAAGCGCCCAGCGCCACGCAGCGAGAAGCCGGGACTCCCGGGATGGGGCTGGCAGGGATGGAGCAATGCGGGAGCTGGTCCCTAGGGAATTACTGTGCTTTCCGAGCGGTAGGGCAAAGCAAACAGCACCCTGACCTGCCACCGTGCATGCGTCAGAGTCCTTACTCGCGGATGTTTTGCTGCATCACCAGCAATCCGGGCCTCGTCTCCTCCTTCCAGGGCTGCCAGCGCCCGGCGGGGGGGTCTGCACCCCGGCTGGCCTGCTGGCATCGAAAGCCTTGTCAAGGGCGCTGCACAGTTGGCACGAGCAGAACCTGCCTGCCCCATCTCACCTCCTCTCTCCTGCCAGCGCGGTGCATCTGGTGCAGTCCCTGCCTGAAATCGGAGGCAGCAAAATGATGCTTTTTTGGGGCAGGCTGTAGGGACAGAGTTCCCGGCAGCCCAGGGAAGGCAAATGGCTGCAAAAAAACCCCAGGGGCTGACTGTCCAAGCATCCCGCTTCTCCAAACTCCAGGTCCCTTCTCTCTGGGACAACCACACCACATTGCAGAAGAACTCGGGTAAATGCATCTGACCTGTTTTAGTCCATCGTGCGTGTTCGGTCGCGTTCAGCGACCCCCTTCACTCTTCCTTGAGGCCACGCTTCACCCCAAAGTCACCTGCGGTGCCATGATGGATGCAAACACTTTGGGACTGCGTGCACTGAACAGCATGACGTGACACAGACCTTCCCATCACCCTCGCACTCCTCCCTGTGCCACGTCCCTCTGGGCTGCTCAGACCAGGCGGGATCCAGCCCAGAGCAAGGGATGCAGGAGGTAAACCTGGTGAGCCAGGCAGGGAAGCTGATATCCCATCCACCTCCACAAGCTCACGGGCACACGTTGGATGGAGCCGGGGATACCAGGGCATCAGCAGGACACCCCTCACCACCGCTGTGCTGCTGCATCTGCAGCCCTGAGGCTCAAGAACCAAAACCAGTTTTTACTTTATTACTCTCTTTTCTTGCAGGGCTGTATCTAAGCCGTGCTGGTCCCCTGATCCCCTCTGCATGGGCGACCGCCTGCCCACAGCTGAGTGGGGCGAGCTGGCCTGCTCATCTCAGTGAAAAGCCAGGGTACATCTGAATAGATTTCCACCATGCAAATGTAAAGGCCCCAGTGGGTTTGAATAGGAGCCCTTGAGGTATTATCTCAACAGTGCCTCGAGGCAACCACCTGAATCCTTCCGTGACTGCTGCACAAACCCAAAATGTCTCCAGTGGCTGGGGATTATGGACAGACCTTGCAGAGGAGCGCCCAGGCCACCGCAGCCCGCACCGGCAGCTCTCAGATGCCCCCACGTGTGCCCAACCCTCACAAAACAAGGCACAGCGATGCGAAGATGACCGAAGTCCAGATGCCAAGGCAGGAAACCAAGCCGAAGTTTTCACATTAATCATATCGAGCGCTATTCTTTTTCATCTATTTCAAGGCAAGTCAAAAAGAGGTTCACACTCTCCCCTGGCAAACCACAGAGGATGACGTGAGCCTGTCTCTTGCACTGCAAGTAGAGTGTGTCAAGCAATTAGCAAGTAATCAGGAATTCGGATAGGGTGGGCAGGATACGATCCCTCAAAGCTCTGGCAGGAGCAAAACCCACCCCGGAGTTTCCCATCAGGCGTGGAAGGCAGCGGGAGAGAGCCGCCCGGGCTGCTGCTGCCTGCGCAGGCAGCACTGGCTCTGCGCAAAGCCACCCGAAAGCACCCGACCTCCCCGGGCACTTTCACACCGGTGATTAGCAACAACGAAGCCGCTGCAGATTAATCTGCTCTGCGCTTATTCCAGCGCCTCTCAGCAAGGTGAATTCATCCCCCTTGCTCCCCAGGAGAGCTCTCGCGCTGATTTTTTTCCCCTTTCTGCACAGGGGAAAGCAAGGTGAACGATTTCGCTCCCAAGCGCCCAGCGCCACGCAGCGAGAAGCCGGGACTCCCGGGATGGGGCTGGCAGGGATGGAGCAATGCGGGAGCTGGTCCCTAGGGAATTACTGTGCTTTCCGAGCGGTAGGGCAAAGCAAACAGCACCCTGACCTGCCACCGTGCATGCGTCAGAGTCCTTACTCGCGGATGTTTTGCTGCATCACCAGCAATCCGGGCCTCGTCTCCTCCTTCCAGGGCTGCCAGCGCCCGGCGGGGGGGTCTGCACCCCGGCTGGCCTGCTGGCATCGAAAGCCTTGTCAAGGGCGCTGCACAGTTGGCACGAGCAGCCCCTGCCTGCCCCATCTCACCTCCTCTCTCCTGCCAGCGCGGTGCATCTGGTGCAGTCCCTGCCTGAAATCGGAGGCAGCAAAATGATGCTTTTTTGGGGCAGGCTGTAGGGACAGAGTTCCCGGCAGCCCAGGGAAGGCAAATGGCTGCAAAAAAACCCCAGGGGCTGACTGTCCAAGCATCCTGCTTCTCCAAACTCCAGGTCCCTTCTCTCTGGGACAACCACACCACATTGCAGAAGAACTCGGGTAAATGCATCTGACCTGTTTTAGTCCATCGTGCGTGTTCGGTCGCGTTCAGCGACCCCCTTCACTCTTCCTTGAGGCCACGCTTCACCCCAAAGTCACCTGCGGTGCCATGATGGATGCAAACACTTTGGGACTGCGTGCACTGAACAGCATGACGTGACACAGACCTTCCCATCACCCTCGCACTCCTCCCTGTGCCACGTCCCTCTGGGCTGCTCAGACCAGGCGGGATCCAGCCCAGAGCAAGGGATGCAGGAGGTAAACCTGGTGAGCCAGGCAGGGAAGCTGATATCCCATCCACCTCCACAAGCTCACGGGCACACGTTGGATGGAGCCGGGGATACCAGGGCATCAGCAGGACACCCCTCACCACCGCTGTGCTGCTGCATCTGCAGCCCTGAGGCTCAAGAACCAAAACCAGTTTTTACTTTATTACTCTCTTTTCTTGCAGGGCTGTATCTAAGCCGTGCTGGTCCCCTGATCCCCTCTGCATGGGCGACCGCCTGCCCACAGCTGAGTGGGGCGAGCTGGCCTGCTCATCTCAGTGAAAAGCCAGGGTACATCTGAATAGATTTCCACCATGCAAATGTAAAGGCCCCAGTGGGTTTGAATAGGAGCCCTTGAGGTATTATCTCAACAGTGCCTCGAGGCAACCACCTGAATCCTTCCGTGACTGCTGCACAAACCCAAAATGTCTCCAGTGGCTGGGGATTATGGACAGACCTTGCAGAGGAGCGCCCAGGCCACCGCAGCCCGCACCGGCAGCTCTCAGATGCCCCCACGTGTGCCCAACCCTCGCAAAACAAGGCACAGCGATGCGAAGATGACCGAAGTCCAGATGCCAAGGCAGGAAACCAAGCCGAAGTTTTCACATTAATCATATCGAGCGCTATTCTTTTTCATCTATTTCAAGGCAAGTCAAAAAGAGGTTCACACTCTCCCCTGGCAAACCACAGAGGATGACGTGAGCCTGTCTCTTGCACTGCAAGTAGAGTGTGTCAAGCAATTAGCAAGTAATCAGGAATTCGGATAGGGTGGGCAGGATACGATCCCTCAAAGCTCTGGCAGGAGCAAAACCCACCCCGGAGTTTCCCATCAGGCGTGGAAGGCAGCAGAGGGAGCAGGGGCTGTTGGTGAGCTCTCGGGGAGCAGAGCAGGCAGGGTGCCAGCAGAGCCTGCTGCCATAAACCATCTCGCGTTTAGCGCGTGCTGTAGCTAAGAGGCCCCAGGTGTTCAAGCCCAGATTTTCAAGCGCTCATTCGCAACCCCAGCAAGGTGGCCAGGGCAATTCAAAGGGCTGGTCCTCAGGCATCCTGCTGACCTGCCAGGTCACCCAAGCACCCCTGCCCACGTCTCATCCCTGGGTGGTTCGGCATTGCATGGACTGTTGTCACCAGTTTGCCTCCCTGAAGCTCTGACCATGTTGGTTTCTGCTCAGCATCCTTCCAGCAGCCCAAAACCTGCTCTCCTGGAAGTTAGTGGCAAAACTGATGCGAGAGCAGGAGCGAGCCTTCAGTGTTCGCTCCCATGAAGCTGTTCCCACTTCGGTCCCCCAGTTGTGTTAAAACCACGTCACACAAAGAGGTTTCAGTTGAATATGAGGAAAAACTTCTTTACTTTGAGGGTGACCGAGCACTGGCCCAGGCTGCCCAGGGGGGCTGTGGAGTCTCCTTCTCTGGAGATATTCAACCCCCGCCTGGACGATGTCCTGTGCCCCCTGCTCTGGGTGAGCCTGCTTGAGCAGGGGGGTTGGACTGGGTGATCTCCTGAGGTCCCTTCCAACCCTTGCCATTCTGGGATTCTGTAATTCTGTGAAAGCCCTGGCACAGCACGCAAGCGGTACGGTACCATTACACCGAGCTGGGCTCTGCCAGCGCGGCGTGCACCAAGAACACCCTGGAGGGGGGGACACGCTGGCTCGCAGCCTCCCCAGACACCTCACCGGTCCCCAGGAGCACCCAACCAGCCCGGCAAGAAAAGAGGGAGGATTCTCCCGGGGTGGGAGCTGCCAACCTGGGCGCAACAACTCCCTCCGGGCACAGGTCCCGGGGCGCAGAAGGAGCCGGCGTGACGGGTGGGTTGCAAAGGGGACGCCTAATCTGTCACCCACCCTTTCTCCTCTCCATTGCCAAGGTAGCAGCAGACAATGCTATCTGCTGGGTTGTCAGCCGTCCCTCCTCCCGCCGTCTCTTTAGCCAGAAAACTCTCCATCTGTCTCCAGATGGGGTGTTTCTACCACTCCAGTCAAACCGATTCAGAGTGGAACAATGATGCTTTGTTAACAAAACAATTTTTGTGTGTCAAGCCCTCCTTCTTGCGGTTTTTTTTTCCCCCCAGTCCCCAGTGGGTCAGCTTTGTGTGGCGTCCTACATTTTGTTGTTTCTTTCACATTTTTAAAGGCTCCGTATTTCAGTACAAAAGGTGCCTGCGGAGCAGCTTTTATCTGCGAGGCAAGATTTGACACATACGCAGATCACAATTGCGACAGGAGGTTCGTGATGTGGTGGTTAAGGGTGGTGTCAGGACCTTCAGAGTGATGAAGCATTATTTCCAGTGATTTTTGCCTCCAGGATAAAAATTAGAGCTGGTCCTACGCTGCATATAAGGCTTCCGTGAGCTGGAATCCCCCAAGGGCTTGTGGAAGGAGCAGCGAGGGAAAGTTTGAGCTTGCTTTGGTGCAGGGCAGGCGCCTGCCACCGCCGCCCATCCTTCTGGTGTCCTCCTGGGCAGGACAGGGCACCCATCTCAGCTTGCGAGGGGAAGGGATGGGTACACAGAGCCAAAACTACATGCCCGTGCATAAACCACAACCCTCTCCCCAGCGCAAACCCCATGGTGGTCAGGAAGGCAAAACCTCAGCCCTCCCGTGGCCAGAGCCTCGGAACGAAGATCCCGGGGTGCGCTTGACTTCTCCCCAGCTACCTGGGGCTGGATTATCCCCCTCGACCCGCTCCCTCGCCCAGCAGCGGGAAGGAGACCTCTCTTTTCTCTTCCAAAGACATCTCCACCACCAGGCCTTCCCTTTTTTTTTTTTTCCCCTTCTCTTTTTTTTTTTCTTTTTTTGCCCTGAAGCAACAAGCACACAAACCACCTTCTGCTCTGCACATAACCAGCGACTCGCAGCAAATAACCAACCCGCTGGCTCCAGAGCAAACAGCTTTGTGTTCCGAAGCGGGCTGGCAATTCCTACACCAGTGGGACTTTTTCTTCCAGCTCCCCCCACGTTTGCAGCAGAGTTCCCTCCTCCTTCCTGTCCTCAGGTAACTGCAGCTTCATGGAAACACCAATATTTTTATGAGTCACCCCCCCTTTCTTCCCCCCTTCTGCTCTGTAGCCAACACCCCTCTGCTTTAGAGATCAAAGCCGAAGGGGACCAGCTGTGTCGCGTCCTTTCCTCTCCAGCCCTTTCCATCTCCATTTGCAGCCGTCGCCAGCGCGAGCCCCTGCTGTTCTGACAGCGCTTTGTGCTGCCCGTTCAGCGCCGCAGCTCCGTGCCCGCCGTCTGCTCCCCCTCCATCCCGCTCCTGCCACCCCCGCTTCTGCTCCGGGAACACAGGGAACCCTCCGGAGCTCTTGGCTTGGTCCCCACCGGCACGCATGGGAGCTGCCCCGCCGGCCACCTCGGCTGCTGCCCTTGCCTGTCATGTGCTGCTTTGGAGGAAGAAACGTGCTCAGGGAAGGGAGAAATGGGATAATCCGCTCCCACTGAAAAATTTCCCATGTTTGGAAAGTCCTCCGCGGAGCAGAGCATGAGACTGCATCTCCCTTCCAAAAGAGCAACTCCACCGGGGACCTTCGCCCCGGGCTCATTTCGGGACGGGTGCAACTTCAGCTGGGAAAGTCCAGGTGCTTCTGAGAAAGCGGCCTCCACGTTCAGAAGGTTGAACGGCTGGCGCAGCCCTCCACGCTGCAGCAGGGATTTGCAATGAGACGGGATAATTAGCGTCAGGGATGCGCTTCTTGCTGCATCCGGGAATACGTGTCCGTTCTTCGCCTCCAAGGGAGCGCCGCTCATGCACAGCGTGATGGAGGCTGCTTCCATTTGCAGCACCCCACAGGTCTGATGGGTCCGTCTTCGGGGACGGACACCCCATCCTTTGTGGCATCTCGTCTTGACGACACCACGCGCACCTCCTGGGTGCCGCGATCATACGTTGAGCGGCGTTAGCATCCCCGCCTCCCAACACCTCGCTGTAACTCTTAGCCGAAATCCAGCCTGGAGTTGTCTCTTCTGCAAGGACTTTGAAGAAAGCATGGCACAGAATTAAGTCTCAGTGCTTTTTATATGTAAAACGCTGAATTTAGCTGCTAATGGCAATTCCCAGCAGAAAAGGATGGTTAGCAGTGGCGGGTATATTTATGAATACTTTTTAAGCAAATGCTGTGAGGCGGGAAATCTATTGGTCCTCGTGGAAAGCCTCCCCGGTTTGCTGCTGCAGGCATCTAAATGCAAAGTTTCAACATGGCTTTCGTGTTTCGTGCTCTGCTACCCACATCCCTCTCGAACCTCTGCTCTCAGAAATGGTTTCTCAGCCTCTCTCCCGCGGTCATGCCTGTGTCACCGTGACCTGCCCGGCTCAGGGAGTGAGGCAGCATCTCTGTCCTTCATCAGACACTCCACCGACTTGTCGGTAAATAAAACTCAGGGGATCTACTTGACTGGTCTCCTCAGCTGCTCTCTCCAAAGGGCTGCCATATAAAATACCCATGTCCTGGATTTCTGGGAGTTTTTCACCAAAAGCGCATTGTTTTTCCCCAACAAAGCCAAGAAAGAATTTACAGTCGGTCAGGGCAGCGAGATTGCTCTGGTTTCTCTTTCCTGGGGAAGAAACCCAGTTTGAAACAGATTGCTAGCAGCTAAATGCAAGTTCCTCAGCAGCTTCCAGGGTGAAAATATTCCCTCTCCAGATCTCCTTTTATGTCCACAACACATTATTCCGGTGGAGGGCTCTCTTGCTAAGAAAAGCTGTGATGAGTCCCAACCCTGTCTCCCAAAGTGGTTCAGGTAGGGGAGCCAGCTGCCCTCTGCAAGCATCCCTTGGTCCTACTGCCCAGCTGAGATGTCCTTAATTCCTCCATCTGTCCCCTCCAGGCTCTGGTTGGCTCGGCTCTCAGATGGTGAATGCATACAGCAGGCTGCAAGGCTTCTTCTCCTAATGTACGCTTCTCCCACAGCTTCAGAAGAAACGATGTCTGCTAAGTCCCCCAGTCCGTTCCTGGGTGCTTCTGGGGCTTTCCATGCTAAGCCGCCTTTGTCCCTCACACCACAGACAGACAGACAGGAGGTTCACACCAAAATCCACCTCTCCTCCCTCCCTTTAACTGAACCAAAACAAAAAACAGATGGAAAAATCAAATGCTGGCAGTGTGAAACACGTGGGCTGCACTTGCATCAGCCCTCCCTGGAGCTGCAGGGTGTATTCCCTCCTGCTCCAGGGTCCCAGGGCAAAAGCCAGCCTTCCCCAAAAGGGTTATCAATGGGGGGG
>NW_009259105.1:267142-267832 GCF_000687185.1 Egretta garzetta | reverse complement strand
TCACCAAGGAGGATGGAGGTGGAAGGGATGGAGGGAAAGAAGGGAAAGCAAGAGGCGGGAGCAGACGTAGCGTTTCGCACTTTAGGATAGCCCAGGAGGAACAGACAATTTTGTTTTCCAAGCAGGATTTGCATGCGGGTTGCACACCAAACAGCAGTGGGACAGCCGTACGCTGGACACCGAGCTGCTTTTAACCCAGCTCCATCCATCCCACATGCTCCCCGAGGCAGAGCCCCTGCAGAAGAAATAGCTTGTGACCAGAGAATTAAGACGGCGCCCTAACGAACGCACGCCGCTCTGCCGGCCATAAGCCGCTCAGGTGTCGGTAACACGCGCTCAGCGCCTGACTTTGTAACCTTAATCATGTATTTTTTAGTGTTGTTTTTGTGCGCACGTGAGCTTATCTTCTTCTACCGCGGCCTCTTCTCTTCACCGTCTTTCCAGGGTAAACAATACCCGGATTTTTCCATGTCCCTCCTTGGCAGCGCATCAGTGTCCCTAAATTGCCCTGAACGCTCCTCAATTTTGCAATCGCCCCCGCAAACCGGGGTGAGCCGTGCAGTGCGGTGATGGGGCTCTTCTTGCAGACTCGACTCCAGTTCCCGCTGGAGCCTTCTTCACCCGCCGATGCTTGGAGGTTGCTCCCGCCTGCGGACGCGTGCCCGATAACCCCCACGCCACGCCCAGGCC
>NW_009259105.1:257678-267097 GCF_000687185.1 Egretta garzetta | reverse complement strand
CCCGCATTGCTGTCAGGGCGCGAAACCACAGGAGGGATGGGGAAAGGAAAGGAAAAGAGTCATCCGATGGGAACGTGGCTCTTCGGTTGGAGCGCAGGCTCCCCCTCGCCAAGAGGAGCCCTTGGTACTCAAGGATGCACCGAGAAGGGTCACCGGGCCAGGGGCTGCCATGAGTTGCCACAACACGCTGGGAGAGGGAGAAGAAGAAATATAGGAACCACCTTAAGGGAGGGGAGCCACCAGCAGAACAGTTAAAAATGACTAAATACTTTCCCAATATCACTCCTCCACGTAAGCGCTGCTGTAATTGCCCTTGGGATGTTGCACAACGGCGAGAGGGAGGGGCAGGTGCTGGCGGGGAGGCAGGCGTCCCCAGCCGCCGCACCAAAAGGCGTGCAAACCTGCGTCCCAGGAGCTGCTGTCATCGAGGAGAAACGCTTGGCATTGCCTCATGGACATCTCTGCCACCGCGGGGCCATGCTGCTGGATTTAGCCCCCCAGGGGCCGTTCCTTACACGAGCTGGAGGACTCCCCGGAGGACTCGCTCCTCATGCCTCTGAGACACAGCGGGCTGCCCCAGGGAGCAAGAGGGAAAGGGGAGGAGGACCAGAGCCCACGTTGCACTGTGTGGCAAAAAAAAAACCCAACAACAACAACAAAAAAAAAAAAAACCAAAACAAAAAAGGCAAAAGAAAAAGAGAGATATAAGGGCTTCATTCAAGCGCCCTCGCTCTCTGGAAGTCTCACGCAGAGCAGCTGGTCTTTAAGACAGTCGCAAGCATGACATGCAAGCGCAGAGCGGTTACATTTCTGGGTGCTTTTTATTAGTGACACTCAGGCAGGGGCATCCACTCGACCCCCGCGTGAAGGAAAAAGGCTGCTGACTCATTCTTCCAGCGACGCTCAAGAGCAGGACACGGCGCTCGGTAGCAGCAGCGCGGGTCCTCTCCCGCTTCGTAAGCCAGCTCACCGGATCTGGGCTCGGACGCCACGCACGTACGCACGCACCAGCTAATCCCGCAGATGCGCTGGGTCCCTGGATAGAGCATCCGCAGCCTTTGCTTCCCAAAGCAGCCCACGGATGCTCGAGTCGAAAGGGAAACCTCTGAGAGATGCAGGCTCGAGGTTTAAAACATCTGTGGGCCACCAGCCATTAAATAGGATGCTATGCTGGGTTGCTGCTATCAGGTCTTATGCCAGGTTCATCGCTGTGCCGGCTGGGTACCGTCCAGCAACGCATTAAGTGATGTGACTATTTCTGTTCTTATCACATGTTTGCTCTCATCCTCTCCGGGGTGGGGGGGTGGAAAAAGCACATATTCATTATGGAGTGTCTTATTTTGGTAAGGCTTTTCCTTTCTCTGCGTAACGCGTGCTGTTGGGCTGTTGGCAGAGGAGAAGGGGGATTTTATTTTCCTAATATGCACGTACTCAGGTATTTCTGTTAGAGGAGGCAAAGTCAAAGAAATGCTAATCAAATATCCAGGAGTGCACAGTGCTGACATCTGCACCTCGCTACTATATGGCCTTTCATTAGCATTACCTAAATGTACAACCATACAAAGAGCAGATTTCCTTAGCAACAGGGCTGCCTTCATATTTCCTCCCCACTACCCCCTGCCCTGAGAAGAAAAATGACTTCAGCTCTTTTGCTGAGCAGTGCTCGCAGCCGCTCCGCGATGCAGCAGTGCTATACAACGCTGCCAGGCTTACTATATGCTGCATCTGGGACGCTTTCCTCTCTACGCCGGGACCCGCCAGCCATAAAGCAACCTCTTGACTTAGCTCTTCTGTACAGCCACAATAAAACTCCTCTCTTTTCCTAACGGAGCGTATGCAAAACAGCCCCATAACGGCAGAGGGGGGATCCTCTCCTCCAGATGACTTACAGCTCCCCTCGCCGAGGGAGGATGTCCGGCACCGCCACGCCGCTGGCTGCCTCCTCCTCTGCTCCCTGCCACCTGGTCGAGGGGTGCCAACTGCCCTCCTCCCCAGGCCACGCTTTTAAGCCACCGTTCCCTCGGGCAGGGAGCTGCCAACCCCTCCTCTCCCCAAATCTGGGCCAGAAAGACTGAACACTTCATCCTCCGCGCTCTCCCCCGGTGCCACAGCCTGGTGCGCTGGGCTATTTTAGGAGCTCGTCTGGGAGACTGGCACACGCACCGCGCTGCCGGGAACTCCCTGCTTCTGTTTCAAAAAAGCTGGAGGCTGGGAGCCTGCTGGGACTCACCCCTGTGATTCCCAAGGTCTGACCCTCCTCTCGCTGGGACTGGCGCAACGCTGCTGAGTCAAACGGAATTAGTCCCAATTAGCACTGGTGAAACGGGAGGAGAATCGTGCCCTCCCCGGCATTTCAACCCCTCCGGCCGCAGGCTGCGACCACTAAGCCTCCCCCTCCAGCTATGCCCCTGCTTTTCATCTCCCTGCTCTCAAACCCGCTCGATCTGTGTCGCCATTCCCTGCCTTTTCCACACGGATACTCTCTCCCTTTCCCATTATGATAGGGTCTTTGATTGCACGATCGCATAACTATAATGAGACAAATATTTATTTTGCAGATATGGGTTAATCAGACCGAAGGTATAGAAATATTTCATGCGCTAATCAGAGTACCTTCAGCAATCAGTATAGTAAATAACTCAGGTAAATTAACATAGGAGAGTTCCCTTATCAGGTTTTAGTCTAAGATATATGTGCATTAAGGACTAATTTGCCCTCCCCCCTCAGATTTGGGCTGGAACCCAAGATGAGGTTCAAACCAAGGTTCCCTCCCATCAGCTTTCATGGGAGCTGTGCGGGCTTTGCTCCTGGCAGGATCAGACGCCGGGATGAATATTCAGCAGCGCGATCGCCTCCGCCTTTGTTTTCTGTGCTCTGCACCTTTAAATTTCCAAGGGCTCCGCTGTTTGCAGCTCCGACAGCCTTTTTGCATTCAGTTCGTCGCAAGCTGACACAGAAGACACGATGGAGCAGGTTGTGTCTCCTGCTCTGAGCCCTTCACGCCACTCTGGCAGCGTTCAGGGGCCATATTAAGATCGGGGCAGGCTGGCGGGGGCTGGCCGGCCGTACGTGGTGCCAAGAGCGGAGGCACAGCAGTGGCTGCGGGGATGCCGGGCTCCCATCCGGGTCCAGAGGGGCTGAGAGTGGGACAAGCCAAGTCACAGCCCAAGAAGGGCTCTTTGCTGCAATGGGCCTTCCCGGGGTGCTCGCCCAAATTAGCGGTCCCAGGAGACACCTTACGTGTGAGTGCAAGAGCCACCCAGATCCCCCGGCCTCGGTGTCCCTTGCTCAGGTGGCCCCAAACCAGAAGCGGCTGCGCCCCTGCCCCAAAGCAGCTCCTCCAACTGCATTTTCCCAGTTTCACTCAGAACAATCTCCCGCCAAGGAAACATGGGAGGACCTGGAGATTCTGCCCTTGCCTCTGTCATGTTTTGGGATCCCTGAGAACAAAAAAGCACCGGAGGAATGGCAGGCATTATAGTAACGATGGTGACAAATTTAATTAGAGCAGGAAGCTCTGGAGTGGATTTCAAACGGCAACATGGCATTTTGTGTGAAAGCATTGCCTTGCTCCCCCCTTCCCTTCCCGCCTCCACCACACGGCTCCATCCAAACCCACCCCACCCCGCGGGATGCGATGCAACCGTAGAGCAATTCAATAATACAGCGGCCAGATGTGCAACAGTATATCCAACATGTCATTCAAAGGACCCCTTCAGTGGAGCCGAGACATGCTATCCCGCAATCTTAACTAATACATCCTGGGGCCCTGGAGGAGTTGATGGATGTATACAATTCCCTTTCCTACAGCTGTGGTCCCTTTTAGAGGGGGCATCCAGTCTCAACAATAGCCCCGCTGTTGCTTTCAAGACAGAACCCTCTTCAGACAAACCGGGCTTAATCCTGACCCCGCTTACACCCGCCGGGACTCTGCCGAGGTCGGTGGGGTTTCGGAGCTGAGGGCTGGGGGCAGGATCCGGCCTCGCGGAGACGACGCCTGCCATTTCACCTTGTGCTACAGCCTCTGAGAAACCTTGGTAACTGGTTGGAATATAACCACCTTGGGGAAAAGGCAAGCGGAGAGGAGCAGGTAATAAGATTTCTAACCGGTGCTGGTAGAAAGAAGGAAGTAATATAACAGTTTAATTAATCTATGCCTATTAGCGTTATTAAAGAAAACAGGGAGCTATTGGAGATTTACCTCGGAGAATATCATCAAACGGGGACCTTCTGCGGGGAATTTTATGTCTCTGTGCCCAATTTATAACCAGCACGGAGGTGTGGTGTTAGTGACAGCCAGTGCTGAAATGTCACAGTGCTTAGAAGTCATTAGCTGGGGACACAGGGAGAGAGAAAGAGAGGATGGAGGAGGGGACAAGGGAGAAATGGGGAAGGAAGGAAAAGGAATTAATTTAATTAAAAATATCTTTAGAGTCTGTCTCTTGATTTGTGTGGTTTTGGGGCTTGGCAGAGATGCTGAGAACGGTATGGAAGGAAAATCAAGGTTGCTGGGGCTTTTTGAAGCTGATAAAAAAAAATAAGCACACTTTTCATGTTCAGGAAGATAAATCCCCATTTTCTCAGTCTCAAGACAATCCAGTTATTTACTGACAGTTTTACTGTGAAATAAAAAGGGCTTTAAGCTTCTTTCTACTTGATGTCTCCATAGCCTGAATATTATTAGATCCCAGCCTGGTGCAGCTGGAGTTTTGGTTAATAAATTTAACGTCATTAGACAGAAAAGCCTTCTACTGAATGTTGCAATTCTTTTTTTTTTTCTTTTTTTTTTTTTTTTTTTTTGCCGTTGCAGTCAGACTGTATGTAGGTGGTAAGAATCAAAAGAAAGGAAGTACGCTTGGCAAATAGGGGAGTGCTAAAAAAAGGTTTCGCTCGGGCTCGGGTTCGGCGCGAGGGTGTTTTTGCCCATAGAGGAGGCAGGGCTGAGCCCCCACGAGAGGACGCACCCCGCTGCCGCAGCGGCGCCAGTTTTGCAGCATCTTTCTGCAAAACGCTCCCGCCTTCACCGTGATGGAGCGTCTTGGGGCGCCCGTCCCACCCGAGGGGACAGGACTGCGGACGGCCATGCCCACCGGGACGGCGAGGTCTCATGTGGTGGTGTTAACGCCGGGGCAGGGGCTGTGCTCTAGGGTGGCTTTTCTGAGAGGAAAAGTCTTCTCTTCCACCCAAAGTCTGCCTTGGGGCCATCACAAGGCCAAGGGTTGGCGCGGCAAAACGTGCCTCAGTGGGACGAGGAGGTGAAACAGCCATGATGGGGTGGGCGAGGAGAAGGCAGATGGCGGCGGGCCTCCGTCTTCCCCCCACAGGGAGCCAGGCAGCTGCGGCCTTCTCCTGCCAAGGAAACACATTGGCCGGGAGGAAGATGCTGAGGGAGACGCCGCGGAAGACACCGCAGCACTGTTGTCCCCCTGCCACACACCCAGCCCGCTTCTCCCCCGGCTCCTGCCTTGTCACAAGCAGATGGCTGCCATGAGCAGGCCTTCCTTCCCCACCGACAAGCCTGAAGCGTGGCGGGGTTGAGGGGGAGGCTTAATTTTTGGGGAATGCTTAATTTTGGGGAGCTGGTCCCTGTGGGTTGGCTAAAACATGCCCCACGGTGGTGGGTTTCTAACCCCAAAACCCCGCGGGTGTTGCGGACACCAGGAGAGGGCTTTGATGGCAGCAGCGGGGCCCCGAGTCGCCTCCCGCACGCAGAAAGGGCTGCCGGGGCCGAGATAAGCCTTTGAACAAAATGAATAGCGGTGGCTGGAAGTGGAGGCGCAGAAGAGGGGTCTCTGGGAGATAGCAAGGGGCCAGGGCTGGCCGGGGCCGTGCAGGGACGGTTGCGGAGCCGGGGGCTGCCGGGACGGGAAGGAAGTGGTTGTTGTGGGAGTAACGTCAGGAAGAGCCTCGGCTGGGGCCCGGGCGGGCAGGGAGAGGGAAGATCAGAGAGTTCACGGGACCGGGAGGAAGCGCTCGAGGGAGAGGAGGCCGAGGGGAAGGGTCCGGTGTGGGGACGGGGAGCGGGGCGAGCCCCCGGGCAGTGGTGTGTTGGGAGACGCCTGCGCTGAGGAGCACAACCAACCCCCAAACTCTGCTGGATTGGGTTTATTCCCCTACCCAAAGCGATTTCTAAAAAAAAAAAAAAAAAAAGGTTGTGTTTTTGGTGGTTTTTTTTTGTAAATCCCCCCCCCCTCCGGTGAATAAAAGCAAAACAAATAATCGCCAAGAAGCGATGCCGGGTAATTAGCAGCAGATGGCTTGCGATGACAGGTATCTTCATACCTGTGCACCCCTCCTTAACAGCCTTCGCACTTGGAGGTGCTCCCAGATCCGCTGCTCTCGCCAGCTGAACAATTGCAGCCCGGCTACGGGCACCGGTACGGGAGCGCAGACAGCAGTGCCGTGAGCTGCTTTAGGGAAATCCAGTTTAGAGCCAAGGCAATGCATGCAGAGTCATTAATCTAGGTCTAGTGCCAATAGGGATGGCTTTGCATTAGCAGCCGGGCCCCTTTGTAGTTCAGACAATCAGTCGTATTCAAACAGCGCGAGATAACGCTGCAGAAAGCTGAGACCATCGCAGCTCATTCCTCCTGTAAGGGGCGGGGGGGGGGAGAGGATTTACAGGCAAAATAGCATTGCATTAATGGGACTGCTCAGTATTCTGCACAGACGCTGGCGGATAATGTCTTTGCAAACTAACTGCAATAAATTAATTAAATTAATCTACTATGCCGTGCTTGTCCCCACCCAACATCAAATTCAAGGATGATCAGGGCTTGCCTTATCCTCCATAGCCTACGAAAGAATCTGATCTCACTTGCTCTAGAGTTTCTGAGGCACTGAATTGCAAAGTACCACCTGCCTCACTAAACTAATCACCAGCCTGGTGGTTTAGATCACATCAGTTTTACATGTAATTAAGACTGTCCAGGAGGGCATGCAGCTGCTTACATGGTCGTTCCCTCTTATACAGCAACGTGCCTCCTGCTCAGATAGGTGCAATTAAACAAGCCTGTTCACAGTCATTAAGCATTAATGCACCTCATTAGCATAAGAACTGGAAGAAGCTTTGATGCAGGGAACCCCGCAGGAGAAGGAGATAGAGAGAGATGTACATCCAGACAGGAAGGCGAAGGGCTGGGCCACCACCTCCTCCTGGCCCCGACCAACCATTCCAGCTCCATTTCTCCAAAGCAATGAGCCATGCAGTGCCCTCCTCCCCAGAAATGGGACTGGGTTATCTTTCTCTCCCCTTCCTCCCTCCTCCCCCTTTCCTAAATTA
The DNA here is from genome assembly GCF_000687185.1 of Egretta garzetta. NCBI lineage: Eukaryota > Metazoa > Chordata > Aves > Pelecaniformes > Ardeidae > Egretta > Egretta garzetta. Next base: position 259,815 of record NW_009259105.1, on the reverse strand, counting down.
TGCTGGTGGAGAGAAAAAAAAAAAAAAAAAAAAAAACCACAACAAAAAAAAAAACCACCCAACCAAACTGTTGGGATATTAACCTAGCGAATCCATTAATAAGCTGAACTCTCTGTTGGCTTTGACACAGCGCACTAAAGCTTTAAAGAGACAGGGCCCCAGACACTGGAGATAGGGGCAGAGACAACAGCGCTAACAAAGAGCCACTGTTGCCACGGCCGTGGCCATCTCGGGTAGGTCCAGCTGTCTTTGGTGTTCTGTTTTCCAGACACAAAGAGCAGACTGAACCGTTTTGGTCTGAATGGCTTTCATTTGATGGTAGAGAAAATGAGAGGGAAGAAAGAACCTAAGTAAAGTGTCCAGGAGAGAGGGGGGAAAAAAAAAAAAAGAAAAAAGAAAAAAAAAAAAAAAGCATGGTGTGCTGCAGGTCTTCAGTGAGAAAGGCGGCTGCGGCTCCCCGGAGCACAAAATGGGGCTGTCTCCGGGCGCAAAGGAAAGGCGACGTCGCGATTTCGGAGCAGTGCATGCCAACGCGAGCGAGGAACTGTGGGTAAGCCAGGACGTACGCTCCGGGGGAGCCGGGATGGACGCTGCCTGTCTCTCACGTGCTCGCCCCATGCTTTGCATGGAGATGCACAGGTCTCTTGGCATTGCCAGAGCACAGACAACAAACAGATTGTCTCACTTGGTTTTAATCTCAAGGGGACAACCTGTGTTTGTACAGCTCCCGGCACCACCAGGCTCAGAGCCCGTTAGGACCCTCTAGCCTGGACCACTGTGCGTCAGCATGCAGAGCCTCAGCGAGCTTTACTGTCACCATGGCAAGAAATGGGCTTGCACCGAGAACGTGAATCAGCTGGAAAAAGCGAATCTCTGACTGAAATGGCTTCAAGGAACCACCACGCTCACATGTTACCACGGGGCTGTTCCAAATCCACACCTCAGCCCAAATCGTATCCCAAGGCTCCATCCCAGGATGGGACAGGGATGTGCCCACCCCGAACAACCCTTCTACTGCAGCCTTGAGATGCCCAAGTCATGCCCTTGCATCTCTACCAGAGGCCAAACCTGCATCCCATAAGCTTGAAAAACAGGTCGGAAATGGCCAGTCCAGATTTCCTCCGTTATCAAGCGCAGCTCAGAGAGCGAGAAATGGCAGCTGAGCCCTGTTAAATCCACAGACCCACCCACTGGAGAGCCATGCAGGCTCGTCCCCACACTCCCTGGCCCTCCGTCGAGTCCAGTTCGTAAGTGATAAAAGCGTCCACGACTGCAGCTCTCATCTGGGAAGAAGAACAAACAACCCAAGCAGATCTTACCACTGGGAAATGGTTTCTAAGGGTCTCCAGAGATATCCTCTTTCCTACGCTCATTCCATTAGTGCTGTGCATGCTCCATTGTCCCAGTCTCTCCCTCCTTAGCGGTTACATCCTACAAATACAAACAGATTTCGAATCCCCTGTAGCTATTTGGCCCATGTTGATAATAATTTTCCCTCCTTGAGCACCTTTTATCTAGAGATCTGGAAGCATCTCCCTGGCATTAATCGTTATTAGCTGCTGCACCATCATGCAACGTAGGGTTAGCACCATCACATTTTCCAGCTGAGGGGAACTCGGGCACGGCGCAGTTAGAGATTCCGTCCTGCCAAGTGGTGCATCCTCTCGTGCCCTAGCGAATGGCACAGGGATGGCAGCGTTCAGCCCCTCCTTGTGTCCTTGCTGAATCGAGCCCTAAACGATTTGCCAACAACGTCAGAGAGAGGAAGAGATCCCAGGTTTGTGCCTGAGTCACCAAACCCTCTGGTTTTTTCCCTTCTGCGCCTAGAGAAGTCAATGGGAAGTCTCCCATGGATGGCAATGGGAAGTTTATGCTTTTTGAGTCAGTTGAAACAGCTTTTTTTTTCCTTTTTTTTTTTTTTTTTTTTAGGGGGAGAGGAGGCTTTTACCACGCAGCCGTTTTGATAAACCACGGAGCCGGGCTTTTACCCAGCAACAGGCTGGGAGAATGACTGATGGAGACCATGACCCCAGTGAACCACAACCCTGCTCCCCCAGTCCCTTTCCATTTGCCTTTTGTGATTACAATTAGTAGTTGGGGGCCGGCAGGTGGGGGAAAAATAAAATAAAATAAAATA
>NW_009259105.1:256988-257558 GCF_000687185.1 Egretta garzetta | reverse complement strand
TGAAAATCCATGCCAAAAAAAAAAAAGGGGGGGAGGGGGTTTTTTAATGCAATCAATGGCTCCTTCCTATAACTCTGCCTGTTGTGAGGAAATTTCTTTCCAGTAGCAGCCAGCAGCAGTCCCAAGGCTGTGACATTGCTGTAACGCTTGGAGCTCAGCTCTCTATCTCTGGCAGCAGCCCCGTCTTTTTGTCATTATTTTCTGTGATTGCAGGGGGTGCACGCCAGCTCGCCGAGTGCTGAGATATTGCTGTCTTCTCCTCCCTCTGGACAACCTGCCCTCGGAGAGGAGTTTGGGAGGGCGGCGGGGAGGAGATGGGGGTGAAAGAGGGAGCTGAATTCCCTCCGCCTCCCCTGAGTAAGCTCCTATCCAAACCCACATGGATAGGTAGAGGTCCCCAAGGCCCTTTCGGAAAGCTCATTAGGAAAGTAGTGACAGATGCATTAGCTATTAAAAAAAAGGGGGGGGAGAAGCTATCATAGAACTTTAAAAAAAAGCAGCAGCAGCCGCCCGACAGTTTTATTGCTGTCAGATCCTTTTTTTTGGTGGGCACGTTGCAAAGCAGGAGAG
>NW_009259105.1:255403-256959 GCF_000687185.1 Egretta garzetta | reverse complement strand
TTCCCATGCTCTGGGCTGTCAATAACCCAGCCGGGGTATTTCTCACCCCCCCCAGGAGGGAGCTGCCAGCTCTACCCATTGCCACTGCAGCCACTCACCCTCCTTACCCACCCCAGCACCTCCTGGAGAGGAGTTTTTGGGACAGGCATGTCTGGCTGCCCACGAGGCTGTGGGAAGAACCCGCTGGGATGCTACAGGGGGGCCAAAAAACCTGGGTGTCAGCTGCTGCCATCGCCGACTCCAAGCTGCAGCCTGGGGAGGACAGGTCTTGGCATGAGATGTTCCCTCCCGACCTAAGCAGAGGCTGCTGAGATGGTGATAGAGTCCTGCGTGCCAGGACCTGCTGTCCCTGCAAGCTCCGGCAAGGCGCTCCATGGAAGGACGGGTACAGGTCACATTGTGCAACTGCATCGGATGCGCAGTCAGGCTCCCAGCCCCATCGCAGCCCAAGCCCCCCATCACGCCAGCACAAGGTTGCAACCCACCGCCCTGGGAGCTTGGGGAACAGGCGTACAGACGTGCCAGCAGGGAGGAATCGCCTCCCGGCACCAAGGGTGAGCAACACATCTGGCAGCAGCTGGCAGCCATGGAGCCCCACGTAGGGACTGGGGACCACGCATAGGGCAGGGTGGGCAATGGTGGGTACTGGATGAAGACTGGATGCTCCGGGTGGTGGTCTGGGCTGGTGAGCTGCGGTGGGCAGGGGGGTAAGATGTTGGGAAGGATGGGGAGGCAGGATCAAGGTGATGGTGTGGATTTGGACCTCCCCCATCTCAGGAACCAAAAAGGCCACCACTGCTCCTACACCTGCGTGAAGAGCAGAGCCCAGGTAGTAAGAGGAGAAGAACAGATGTTGCACCTGCATGACGGCTCCTGAACGGCACCAGACAAGCTGGAATTCACATCTGAGCTGCAACAGCAAAGCTCTTCCCACAGACAGCGGCGGGAAGCGGGGATCAAAACGCCACTTCCACAACCGCGCTCCCAGCACCAGCTCCTGCCTCCACGCACCGCGCTTCCCACGGACCATCCTCATCACTACAGGACACTCACGCCAGGCACGAGCGGGCCCGCTCCGAGACCTCTGCATCCCTCAAAAAGGGGCACGGCAATTTCAGAAGCAACCGGGGGGGAGGTATCGAAGGCAGCCGTCAGCCCGCGCCCCCCGACCTCCCCTCCCGCCGCCTCCCAACCGCAATCGGGAGGCAGAAACCTCACCAGAGGAAAACAGCAGCAGCAGAAACCGTCTCCCTCGGTCGAGTTTTAAATGGCTCTCGGATCCCTTCAAACAAATCTAAATGCACCGATCCTATTGTGTGCATAAATCTTTGCACCGGGGCCTGCACGCCTCCACACTATTGATAAAGAGAAACGAGTCTTAAATATTTAATGAGCGAATAAACCCGTTAAGAGGATATGATTAACTGCACACCACAGCTCTGCATTTAAGGTGTCCCTGCTGTACCTTTAGAGGGGTTTTATTTTTAAGGGAAATCGGCAGCAGCAGCTGGTGGAAGTGAGCAGCCGGGGTGTGCGGGTGCCGCACGAACAGGAAT
>NW_009259105.1:248998-255304 GCF_000687185.1 Egretta garzetta | reverse complement strand
ATGGGGAGGGGGCAGAAAATAAGAGCCAAGGAGGTTTTATGAGAGGTGGCAGGAGCCAGGCTGTCGGTTAGAGAAAACATCTGAACTCCGCACCTTTCCATCTCACCTCGCGGCAGGAGGGGGCTGCTGGGGGGGAATCAAGAGACCTTGGAGCTATTTCCAGCTGAACCAGGGAGCTGGAGCGCGACCTTGGGCAAGTCACTTACGGTCACCCTCTGCCCGGAGTCGAGCTCCGCGCGAGACAAGCGGAGTCTTGTCTGCTGCGGGTACGGATCAAGGCGGTCCGTGGAGCCAGGCTGGTTGCACGTTCCTTCCCTCCGCCTCCGCCAAGCCGGCAGCAGCCTCAGCCCAGGGCCGGAGCTCCGGGCAGGGCCAAGGTACCAACTCACCGGCCAGCCCACAGGATGTCCCTCAGGCATGCAGAGAGCCGTCGGTGGAAGATTTTATGAAACCAAGCGCTATAAATGTCCCCTTGCTATGCAACTTTTTATGTTTCTAAATTATTTTGATCATTATTTTTACCAGAGCGAGGCAAATAATACAAAACAAACCACCATGAATCATCACTCCGGTTTTTAGATATGTTAAATTTAGCTGTTTTGGTGCCACCTTTTTGTTTATATTCTCCAAGTGTTTCTTGCCAACAAGTTACCGGCAGGGATTTTTGGCCAGGAAAGGGGGGGAAAAAAAAAAAAAAGACAAGACAGACTGTTAACTTTAAGTGGCAACTGAAGATATTGGAAGAAAGTGAATTTCAAATTCTTAATTGCAACAGTTCTCTCCCCAAACCTCAAGCCTAAAAATTAAGCCTGCCCAATCAGGAAGCTGAAATCCATCATGTGATGTAAGATCCCAATTAAAACGACTCTCATTCTTGAGACCGAGTATTCACAAAAGAGCGAAGACCGCGAATTATTTGCAGAAATTATCTGGAGAACAATTTTGAATAATGAATACAATGGGGGAAATCGCAGTCACTTTGAATACTTAATGCAACTACAAAAAATCACGAACAATTTGTGAATAGAAAAGAGGGGAAAGGCGTGGAATAGATCATTTACCACAGTCCTGCCACCATCGGCGATACGAACATACGAACGATGCCCCTGTATGGCTGTAAATGCTGCAGAAATTAGCTATAGCGACTGACGGACAGATGGAAGTCATGCTTGGAAATACACCTAATCGAAGAGGCTGTGCCACCACGGCCAAGTAAAGGACCCAGACGCCTGTGACCTAGTATAAATCAGGGCAAACTAACTCGGGAAACGGGATGTACAACGCAACCCCGGGCAGGAGGAAGGGATGCTCCAGGTGACGCAGCCGAGCGGAGAGCAGCTGTAGAGGAAGAGGCGCGTAGCCCTGACAGACGCTGGCCAAATCCCAAGAGGCACTAGTGCAGAGTAGCATCAAGGACGAGCTTCGGGACCGTCTGACTGTGACTGGTAGAAGGGGTGGGAGATGCCTGCTCCCCTCCCGGGCATGGCCGGCAAGCCAGGGAAACAGCAGGGAAAGGAGATGCTGGGGGCAGGTCTGGGTAAAACATGGGTGGATGCTGCTGCAACCAAATGCTGGCTCTGCAATGGGAAATACCGTCCTGCTGGCCAGAGACTGCGAGCATCCAGACTTCTGGAGGGTCTGAAGCTGAGAACCGGGGCTTCTCCAAATCCCACCCTGTCTCGGCCACCTCTCCTCAAGCCCTGGGCTGAGCCAAACTCTGCCTTCACCCCAAGAGCTGCTCCGACGGCCACCTCTGATGCTCAGAGCGTGTAGGACCAGAGAAGCAGGCATCTGTTAAAACCTGAATGGTCTTTCTTGCCCGGGAGCCAAACTCCAAGTCTTTGTTAGATTTACTTTATCACAGCATTAGGTTTGCATCGCATCTACCAGCACTGAGCTAGGAGGCCAAACCCCCGCCAGGCTTGCTTTTCTGCCAACGGGGTTCAGCTGGGAGAGAGGAGGAGCTGAAGGGAGAAGGCAGGGAGAGTCTGGGGGGCAGGAGTAGGTAAAGAAGGAGAGAGGGTGCTGGAGGACCTTGGGGGCCACAGCAGGGCATGGAGGAGCTGGGGGAAGGCACCAGCATGGACAAATTGGGCAGGAGGCTGCAAGAGGACGTGGCATGATCGTGCCGCTGCTGAGACAGAAGGGAACAAGCATCCCCGAGCAGCACTGACGGTAGGGCCCAGCCACACCACTTCAATAACACTGGTTTTTTCCCCTCTCTGGTGAACAGGCTCTCTGCATACCACCCATCCCAGCAAAGACCCCTTTCAGCCCAGGCTGGAGCATCGTATGCTGGGAACCGTGGTCCATGAAGGGTGCTGCCACCCGCTTCAGCACGGGCAAAACCTGCGCTTGCAGCCGAGCTTCCCTGCCAAGCAAGCAACTGCCCCCGCGCCGGGCAAAGTCTGCAAACACCGCGCAGGCAGGGAGATGCCGGGCCTCTTCCTGCCCGAATACTGTGTGCAAGGCAGCACAGCAACGGTCTGGTAGAGATGGAGCTTTTTTACATCCCAGGCTGGTCAGCTGACATTTATCAGGGTAACAAAAGGTTACAGCCCGATCACAAGACAGGCTGACGATGCATCTTCCCCTTCTGGGGAGGAAAGTCAAGCTCCAAAGTTGTAAAAGGAGTCCAGTCATCTTCCGTGTCTCCTTTTGCCTGCAGTTTGACGTGTGGAGAGCTGGTTCCTCTCATCTTCCTTTGAAATGAAAGAGGAAAGGAAAATGCAGAAAATTCTGCATTTTAGGTGCAGGAATTAAAAAAATAATAATAATCAAATTCCTCTAATGTTTCAGGTCAAATATTCCCCAAAGCTTCTGTTGTGGTACTGTAAGAAAGCAGAGGCTGGAGCTCTTGAATTCACTTGAATTCAGGATGTTTCTATCAATTCCTACCAGCGCTTCAACAAGCCTGGCTGCGTATTCCCAGGAAAGCCTGGCCGTTACATGCCTGGACTGAAGCAGCAAGAGAACCACTCATGAACGAAGAGTCATTATTTGTTATTAACTCACCTGCAATCTGTGATTTCTTACATGTTATTTTGCTACTTGGCTGCGGAGTGAAACAGCTCCTTAAAAGAAATCATCCACCAGTGCAGGATCATCTTTCCAGTGGACTCCAGCAGGTCACCAGCAACCTGGATCAAAAGCAATTAAGACTGTCCTGGTGGCTTCAGGGTTTTCGTCTTATGCCCCTTTATCTACCGTAGATTCCCTGCTCCAGCTTGCTGCTTTTTGAGGTTCGGGCAGGTGCCAGGTATTGCATTTGGCCGGTTTTGGAGCGTGGGTGTTTGCTTCATGTGTCCCCAGAGAGCAGAGTCCCCTTGGAAGGCCGTTCCTGGCAGGAAACTCCTGCTGCTCCTGGTCAGGGAATGGTATGGGGAAAATCAGTTGTTCTTTCTTTAAAAAAAAGCCTCCGAGTGAGGAGTTTGTTCTAAAGAGATGGAGAACTGCCGAGATCCCACAGGCTCTGCTTCTGCCTGTCCGACGGATTCCCCCCAGCACTAATTTTGCTAGTATGGTGGTTGCCGTAATGATTTTTTGGGGAATAATGATTTGTTGGGATAACAACTTGCTGGGATAATGACTTAAGGTGCACAGGGCGCTCCTGTGCCCCAGCTTTCTTATAGCACTTGCATGTTAACTTGCTGACTTTGCAGACGGGGGAAACCAAGGCACAGAGCTGACTCTGGAGATGGCCAAGGCTCCAGCAGTATCTCCAGTCGCAGCACTCGGGTGCTTCAACGATGCTGCCCACGTGCTGCGATATCAGCGTATCGCCCACAACCAGGCTGAACTTCCCCAAGGTCCCCTGACGAGAGATCTCCTGCGTCCCCTCCATCCCCAACTCAGCCACCGCGAGCTGCCGGCCTTGGTGCCTCTCTCTTGAGCCCCAGTTTCTGTCTCTGGCTCCCATCGGGCAACTCTCCCAGCAGCCGGGCTCTGCCTCACCGATGCTCAGGGTACCACCTTTCTCCCCACCGTCCCCAGGAGGGCATCACGGTGGGGCTTGTGCATCTCCGCCGCGGCTGGTGACGGCGGGGCGGACAATGACATTTGCTGCAGGAGCCTGACATTGAACCCAGCCAGTCAGAACGGCGGGTGTTTTGCTGGCAAGGGTAGCGGCTCCGCTCCGACACCATCAGCGAGGGGACAGGAGAGGGAGGGGAAAGGAAAAAAGCCGAAGCAGCAGCCAGACAGCTGCCTCTTCCTCCTCCTCCTTTTGTGCAGAAATGTGTTTTTGTTTGTCAGTCAAACAGATTGTTTTCTCCTTCTTTGCAGGCCAATTGTTTCTGCTCCTGCAAGATAAGGGATTGAAAAGGGCTGTATTTTGATGGCACTGAATCTAGGCCCTCTGAATTGGAGGGGAGACATCAAGTGGGAGGAGATTCCTGTTCAAACCAACACTCCTCTCCCCAGTTCCACTCTCCAATCCTATTTCCACCCCCATTTTCCTTTTTTCTCCTTCCTTCTCCCGCCTGGAGCTGCCGCTCAGCCCTCTCGCTGTTTAATCTCCATCTCTCTGGTGGACTCGGGAGGTTTATGCAGCTTCGTCCTCTTTGCACCATCTGCTGAAAAGAATCCATCTTTCCCCTCGCCGCTCTGTCCAGTGGCTCCTCCTGCCATCCTCACCCCCAAAAAGGGGAGAGCGGAGCTGGTGCCACCGCACGTGTACGTCCAGATGAACAAAACCCAGGAGGGGGGGTGTGTTTCCTTTTCTGTGAAGGTTTTGCCCAGAAAATGCCTTGGAGAGCCGGACCGCAGCATGGGGCAGGAGCAGGAAGCAGAGACAAGGGAGGAAAATGGTTCATAAGAGCAAGCCCAGGCCAGGATAAGACAGCAGGTTCCTCTCCTGGCTTCCAGAGCGGGCTGCAAGGAGCCTTTTTCCAGCTGCCTTCCTTTCTCTTGCTGGACTCCCCCAAACCCACAATCCAGATGGGATGCCATGACTCACGGCGATGGAAACGCTGGAGCGGCGACCACTGAACGATCGTCAGCATGGTATTCATAACGCCATTGGAGCAGGTCCCCAAGCCAAGGGACCTGGAGAAGGACCTTGCTCCAGCGACCATCGGGGCTGGAAGCAACCCCAGTCTTGCAAGCGGTGGGGATGCCTGTAGCCCAAGCACGAGTCCTTTGCTCCCGCGTGCTGAGCACATCGTGCTTTGTTGTTCGGCGCCAAGGACCGGAGGGAGGTTTTGCCTCCCCTCCTCAGGGGATGGGAGCCTGGAAGGGGGCAGAGTGGTTCATATCCAACTCATAAGCCTCTCAGAGCTCAGGCTTGAGGACTGAGATTCACTCAATTAATTTTGCTTTGGCAAAAAGTCCATTTTTATTGCTATTTCATGCCTTCAGTATAGATTTTCCCTGCTCGTCTCAAAGGGATAATAAAACCCGACTCGTTCTTTTTATAAAAGTCTCACACTCCCTCTCTCACCAGGCTCTGTGTTCCCCAGCTAGAGATGTAAATTTAAAGGGGAAATGCTGTCATTTAAAACAAAACAAAACCAAAAAAAGCAACTCAGAAAGCCCATCTTTGAGCATATTCCAGCTCTCAAAACTAGGCCGTGCAACCGAAGCAAAAACCAAGCGGCTGCCTTCCCGCAGCAGAGCGGCCTCCCCGCAGTGATGCCCACCCTCCCGCCAGGGACCAGGGGTGACCGCCAGCCCTAGGAAGCCGCTCTCCATCTTGCACGGCCGGCGGTGGCCCTCGGCTTGCTGGGACGTGTAGTTTTGCTGGCTGGGTGCTGGCGAGCGCAGGTGGCAACCGCTGCTCATAGCTGGCTCTTTGCGCTTGGCCGTGGCGTCGGCTTCCCAGTGCCTGCACCTGCCTCCCTCCTCCTCCTCCTCCTCCTCCTCCTCCTCCTCTGCACCGGGCCCAGGGTGAAAGCCTCGCTGCTGAGCAGCTGTATGAGCCCTCCTGGGGAAAATGCCACATCCGTGCAGTGCCGAGTGGCGGGCAGGTGGATTTTGAGTGTGTTTTTGGGTGGGTGGTGGGGCAGGATGCCGGCAGGACGATGCTGCTCCCTCCGCCCCAGCTGGGACGCATCCTGCCCGGTCTTTGGAAGGGCTCTAGCTGCAGAGCATCCCTCCAAGAGGTGAAGAAGGGAAACTGCCTTTCCTCTGCCTCCTGCCCTGCTGCGGGGGATAGGATGCGAGCAGAAGCCAAGTCGCATTGCTGGAAGCATGTCATTAGTGAGTGGCAGCAATCGCCTAGGGACAGGGTGGGGCCTCCAGCACCGGCAATTTTAATTTAAGAGCAGGTTAGACCCAGGTACCTGCATGGCACGGCTGATCCAGCCC
>NW_009259105.1:246718-248875 GCF_000687185.1 Egretta garzetta | reverse complement strand
ATGCTGCCGCCGCACCGGCCCGGCGCTCAGACCTGTGCCGCAGCACAGGACCGGACCAGCCAGGAACAGACCAAGGGGTGACAGCTAAACCCTTCACGTGCAAATGTTTCTCCTTCTCCCCATCTTTTTCCCTTTGCCTGCACCCCACTGCAAAGCTGCCTGCACGCCTCAGCTGCCGGGGACTCAAAGCCCTGCCTGCATCTGGCAGGGCAGGCAGCACCCACGGCGAGAGGAAACCCGCAGCTCGCGCTGTGCCTGCAGGTGTGCCTCCAACGGACGAAAGTTTTAGGGTAGCTCACGCTGGGATGGGCAGGAGAGGAAAAATGAGGGTGAGGAAACCCCCGGTGATGCCACGCTCCCTGGCTAACTGATGGCCCCGTCACCTCCGGGCTCAGCTCGCCGTGCCCCCGGCGAGGCTGCGGCGCGGCTCCATCAGTTAAACCAAAGTTGTACCGTTTCCTCTGATGGCAGAACAAACCGTCCTTCCCTGCCGTCAGCTGCCAAGCCTGAGGGACGTTACAGAAAATAATTCTGCAGCTCCCCCATTTTGGGGGAAATCAATCGGGCTCCCTAGATTTTCCCCACAAGACCCCTCACGAGACCTGACCCTCCGGGCTGGAAAATCCTTAGCGAGCTGTGACAACCTCTGCAGCTCAGGCAGAGGCGAGAGATGATTAAGACTGGCTGAAATCTCACAGGACTCTGATGTCTGAGAGGCCCCATGCAAGGCAGAGAAACACCCCGGGCTGCTCCTTGCAACCCACGACTTCCCGCACCTTAGCACGGGGCCAAAGGGAGACCGGGGACCGAGCGAGGCCAGGAACCAGGTCACTGCTGCTGGTTTCCAGGCAGCAAAGGTTTGGAAGAGCAGAGGATCATTTAGCAGAGCGACAGTGAAGGTTCAGAGCAGAACCTTCAAATTACACGCTACAGAGCACTTTTCCTGCCTAAAAGGTCTCTGAAATGACTGTGGCGGCTCTGAAACGAAGCACTCTGTATGCAATTGTTCCCTGGGGCTTGCAGAGGAGACAGAGCCGGGAGAGGAGAGGTAGGTCTGCGGTCCCTGGCATGGGCAGCTCCTCATCAGCCGAGGATGCGCGCTTCTTCTGGGCTCCACGGCACAGCCGTGCCGCTTCCCTAAATCTCCCCAGCTGTTTCTACCAGTCGTGGTATTTTTTTTTTAATTTTTTTTTTTTTTTTTTATTTCTCACTTCCTGCCTTGAACTTCACACAGCTCCCAGCCCTGGGATGCAGAGCTGCTGCTCAGAGGGTGCGGGTGCCCTCAATCCGAGCCCCGGGCGCAGACACACACTGAACCCCTCCACCATCACCTCGAGGCACACCTCAATCCCACGGGAACGGGGAGGGGAGAGCGCTCAGGGGGAACGTGTCCTTTTCTCCATCTCACTTGGCTCCTTCCCATCCTTCTCCAATCCATCCCCCAGCAGCCTGAGGTCCATTTTCATCAGCTGGTGACAGGCACCAGGAGATGCGGTCTCAGCGCCGGCTGTGCGCCTGACCGTGCAGCGCCGGGGCACCGTGCACAGCCAACCTCCACCTCGCTCCCCGTGGGTCCCTCCACCCTTTCCCACAGACGCATGGGTGACAGCACCCACATCCGTAGAGCCACCACAGCGCTGCTCGCCCACCTGGGGGACACGTGCCACCACCCCGGGGAAAGGGGCTGCACGGTCACAGCAGATGGGGGGTAGAAGTGCTCTGCAGAATCCCAGCACCCAGCAAGAAAACCATTTCTGGATGCTCAAGGAGGCTCCAGAGATGCCCACGAGCTGGGGCAGCTGGAGCTGAGCTGGGGGAGCCCTCTGAAGGTGTTGGCACCACCAGAGAGGCCTTCCCTCCGCCTTGCGCAGGGCCCTAGGCACCCTCTCCCACGCAAAAGCCCCACTGCTGGTTTTGTTCCTCCAAAACATCACTTTGGGAGGTCACTTGAGGGCAGCCAGCCAGGGCACCGCTTGCAGCCAAGGGGAGAGCAGGCAGGAACCACTGCTTTTGCAAAGCCAGATTTGCTCGCGTCTAAGGGACGGCGTCGCGCTCTGTCAAAGGTAGCGGGGAACGAACGCAAACCCCAGCAGCTCCCCACTCTGACGTCAATGAAAACCTCCGGCAGGTTTGCGACGTCAGCCGCGACGCTTCGCC
>NW_009259105.1:244988-245483 GCF_000687185.1 Egretta garzetta | reverse complement strand
GTGCCGGTGCTGGGCACCGGGTGCTGCACGGCGGGGTGAGGCCTCAGGCACCGGGGACCACGGGCCAGACCCCGGGTCGGGGCTTAGGTCTGGGTTTGGATCCGAGTCTGAGTCTGGTTTGGGTCCGGGTTTGGATTTGGATCCGGATTTGGATCAGGGTCGGACCACATGTGGAGCTGCGTTTGGGCCTGGGTCTGGACTTGGATCCGGATTTGGATCCACATCTGGATTTGCAGTTCGAGTTGGATTCAGCTCCTCGCCTGGACCGGGATCCGCATCTGCGGCTGAATCTGGAACAGGCATCCTTTGGAAAGGACAGACGTGACATGTCCGACCCCCTGCTCTCCGAGCATCCCCCGGATGGCAGCCCCGGCGGGTGCGCAGAGCACCGGCACGGCACCGGGTGCTCACCCCCCAAGGGTGCTGCCCGCTGACCCCGCCTGGGGAGCCCCGGGGGAAAGCTGGGGTCTGCAGCAGCTGCGGCCGGGGGCGCGG
>NW_009259105.1:244144-244570 GCF_000687185.1 Egretta garzetta | reverse complement strand
TCAAGTTCCCCGTTAAAGGCCTTTGCTTGTTCGGTGGCCGCAGCTGGCTACCCGCTTGCGTCTCGGACGTGCCACCGGCCACCGGCACCCGCGCTGCACCAAGGACCCCTCCTTGCTCGTGTCCCCGGTGCTGACAACACCCGGCCGGCCTTGGCCATGGCAAACGCGCCGCAGGTATTTTTAACAGGAAGATTCTGGGCTCTCGCAGCCCAGCTGCTAATTTATAATCCTGTTTTCCTACTAAAATAAAAGCCTCTCTCTTATTCCGGAACGTGAGAGCCAAAGCGAAACTATGAGGAAGTGCCCTGTTTGCAGAACACGCTGTGAAACGCACAAAGGAAACAAAGCGAAAACAGCGTTTTGCACGTTTTTTAGCCTCAGTTTAGCTGGGACTTGGAACCACAGAAGGGAAATCATTCCAGCAGG
>NW_009259105.1:240637-243974 GCF_000687185.1 Egretta garzetta | reverse complement strand
GGACACACGGGCCATTGTTCCTCGAGCGCGTGGGGCGGAAATTCGGATGGACCCGCTGTGTGCCGCCCTCCCAGCGCTGCCGAGGGGGCTGATCCCGGGCTGTCAGCGGGACCTGGGAGCTTGCCGAAGCGAATCAGGTCGGGAATTCGTCAAACCCCACGTCTGGTGGCTGAGCCGCTGGTGGCGGCGGACAGCCCGGGTGGGACAGCCCGGGTGGGACAGCCCGCTTGATGGGGCTCTCCTGCTCCTCGCAGCTGGAGCGTGGCACGTGCCCAGGGATTTTTAGCCTTTCCAGAGCTGCCACTGATATCTGTCAGGGCCCTGCTGTCTGTCCGTTCCCGCTCCCGCCAGCACCCTGCAGCAGCCTCGCAGTCATCTGGAAAGACATTTAATACGGTCTGGTTTTGATCTGTGCTTTGCCATTTCTTTAAGCGCTCCCTGGTGTTTTCCTTTCGCTTGTACAGCGCCTTTTACCACCAACGCTCCCCCGTTTCTTTAAAAAAGGAAGAAAAAGACTTGCAGAATATGCCTAGCCTTGCAAATCCCTAATTACCCTTCGCACGTCCTAGCAAACGGGCTTCCCTTTGAGCAGCGCTGCTGTCAGCAGGGAAGGGCTGCAGGCTCCCCCCGAAGCGGCCGATGAGCGCTGGGTCCTGCCCGCTGCCCTTGCACGGAGAGCGAAGAGGGGTTCGTCTCGCCGCTCCCACCCCAGCTCCCAGCCAGCTCCGCTCTCCTTCCCCCGGCACCCGTCCCCGCACCGCCTTCCAGATCTGAAGAGGTTTTTTGGGAGGGAGACTGCAAGAGCGGGGAGAGAAGAAAACGAGCTGCTCTCCTTCCCGGCCTCCGCGCTTTGCCCTTTCTCAGGAACCGGCCAGATTGTTTCCATTAGGAGAAGCCGAGGATCCAAGTATTTGTCAATGGCCAGGGGAAGATTTGCTGATCGTAACTGCCGTTCCCTAGAATAATGTCGAGCGAGGTGCTTGGCGTGTAACCATCCTTTTATGGTAAAATTAGGGATAAACGCTCGGTGGATTTGCATTTGAAGTTGATTGATACGTGGCATTAATGCAGACGGAGATAATTTTGTGTTTTGAGATTGCTGAGCAAGGAATAATTTTTATTTTGGGTCAAAGATAAGGGCATTGTGTTGAGATGAAATATGCAGGGGGTTTGATCTGTGTCACGGGCGGTGCGTTTCTCTTTGCTGGGTAAGGTGATGGCAGGCCTGCATTAGCCATTCCTGCCCTTGCTTTTAAGTGCTTTGGGTCTGTGCCCGATGCAAAGAGTAATCCCCTGCTGTCACTTAACACCAGGACGCGGTTCCAACTTTCTGAGCTTTGGAGTTTTCCCATTATTAAAAAAAAAAAAAAAAAGAAGAAGAAACCTCTGTTTTATTTAATTTATTTATTTTTGTGCAGGCAGAAGGCTGTGCCACTGAGAAACATTAACTAAATGGAGCCGTGCGGCTTGATCGTTAGGGGAAGGGTGCGGGCAGAGCATTGCCAAGCCGGCGATGCCCTTCAAACCCACCTCTGGCAACCTGGAGTGAAGCCGTCGGCAGCACCTTGGCCCTCCCAGCCGCTCCAGCCCTCGTGGCACATCCCAGGTCGGGCGGTGTGGCCGGTGGCATGCCGGGAGGTGCACGGGGCTGTTGGCCCCCTCCTGTTGCTCAACCTCTCTGGGTTGCTGCAGGCTGAATGCAATCAGGCTCCCGGGAAGCTGGAGCCTAGGGAATGTCCACCTTGGCCGGGCATCTCTTCCCTTTTGCAGGAAGGACCTGGGCTCAACCCCCTTGGGGACTCGGTGGTGGAGGAGAGAGGGGGTCCCCTTTGGGTCCCTGAGCCACGAGGGCCAAGGAGCCTGGCAGCTGCTTCGCTAAATGCATCAGCACAGAGTATCACCTCCAGACACGAGAGATCATCCATCCGTCCATCCATCCACCCATCCATCCACCTATCCATCCATCCATCCATCCATCCATCCATCCATCCATCCATCCACCCACCCATCCATCCATCCCTCCCTCCATCCCTCCAGCTCCCAGAGCAGGCTCCAGGAGGGTGGCTTCCCCTTGGAGCACGTGGGCTGTTTCCGCAGGGGCAGGCAGCAGGAGGTGATGCCATGCAGTGGGGTAGAGGGAGGTCTAACGAGAAGGAACCATGCAGACATTAATTAGGCAGGCAGTGCGATCCTCAGGTGCAGGTAACTCAGCAAAAGCACCGGGGCCATTTGCACGCAGGAGATGCCCCCCCC
Organism: Egretta garzetta; assembly: GCF_000687185.1. Lineage (NCBI taxonomy): Eukaryota > Metazoa > Chordata > Aves > Pelecaniformes > Ardeidae > Egretta > Egretta garzetta. The sequence goes on along the minus strand of NW_009259105.1, from coordinate 241,721 downwards.
GCCTCCAAAGCAGGTTGTGGGAGGAAAAAGGGAAGGGGAAGGAGGAGGGAGCAGAGCTGCGGAGCAAAATAAGCTGCGCTACAAAGCGCCCTGAGCAGTCACTTGTGCTTGAGGCCATCCCTGCTGTGTGGTCGAGTGGCTTTTTCCAGGCCTGGCAGGAGAAGCCTGGAGGGGTGGGAAGGGGGATGGGGTGATGGAAGAAGGGAGATGGCCCCAGCCGAGCCAACGTGCATTTGAGCCCAACGTGCATTCGAGCCCAGGGTGCATTCAAGCCCAAGGTGCATCCGAGCCTCAATAGGTTTCAGAGGCTGCGGCGTGTTTCGGGGATGAAAGCTGCCCGGGGGCCCCTCCCAGCGAGCAGCAGCGCTGCCAGTACGCTGCGGGCATCGCGTTTGTCTGGCTGGCGACTTCCTTGTTACGCTGCAAAGGGTATTTAAAAAAAAAAAAAAAAAAATTGATAAAAAAAGGTAAAATGTACAACAACAAAAAAATACAGCACCAGCCCCCCTCCGCCCCCCGTCTCCACCACCCAACAACAACCAAGAAAGGCAAGATCTTTCATAAGCCCGGAAGATGTCACCATAGAAACAGAAATCAGACCCACTCCAAGGATCCTGCCGCCTGGGAAGGCGATAAAATGTTTTCTATCGATTGCTGTCGGGAAAGTCACTGCTGATAAGCCATCCGAGGAGAAATGGAGCGGGGATGCAGGGACGCGGGAGCTCTTCAAATGAGCCTCCAGATGGTCCCTCGGCTGCCCCGGCGCGGTGGTCAGGGGCCGAGGGACCCCGGGCTCGCCGGGGGCGGCTGCTCTGCCCCGGGCTGGTGCCAGCGTGTGTGTGCAGAAGAGGAGGGTGCGAGTGTTTCGTGCCTTCGTTGGGGCGATGCGTGCGTGCCCTGGCTGCTGTAAGTATGAAGTGGAAAGCCCGCTGCCTGCTTTCCTGTTTGCTCTTGCAGCAGAGCAGCTGTTCCTGGCGAAAACGCGCCGTGGCGGGGCGGCTGGCGGAGGCGGCTGAACTTTCTCTTGGCTCCTGGCACGGCATTGCCAGGCTTTGGCATCCCCCTGCCTCCCCTCGGTCCCAGC
>NW_009259105.1:236739-240403 GCF_000687185.1 Egretta garzetta | reverse complement strand
ATCACCTTCGCAGCCCCGGCCCCCCACTCCGTGCCAGAGCTCGGGGACACGGCGTGCTCCGCAATGCCATTCGCAGCATCCAGCGGTGGGGTGCCGAGGCAGTGGCGTGCAGGGAAGCAGGGTGGGGGGCTGTAGGCTGATTCCCCCCGCTCCGGGGGGAGCTGAAGCTGCCGCCACAGCCTGCAAAGCCTCACGTCGTTAGGGCCAGGAAGGTGGCAGCCCATCTTGCATGCTCCATCCCCGCGCCATCTTTGCTGCCAGTAATTGGCAGCAATAAAAGAGGCAGTTAATCCAGGCCAGCGCGGGACGCAGGCACATTGATGTCGGCGGTGAAAAGCACCCTGGCAAGGAGAAGCTGGGGAAGAATATGCTCCTGGGCACAATTTGCAGCCCTGGAGAGCTGGTTGGATGCCACGGGGAGCATTTGCTGGGGATTTTGTTAATGATGCAGGCGCAGCCTTCCCAGCTTGGCCTGTGCGAAAGCCCTGGCTCGCGCAAGCTGAGGCTGTTTGGCTTGAACTTAGACCAGCTGCTTTCCACTAGCTGGTGGATTTTTGTCTCGTTACTGGGTGGCTCCGCGCGGGAGATGAACAAAGGAGCAGTCAGTGGGTGATTTCACCTTGGGGTTTTGGGGTTTTTTTTGGAGGAGGAAGGAAGGGTTAAACTGGGTCTTGTTACTCAGTTATTTTAGGATGGTAGCGCTGAAGGGACCAGCAAGTGGATTTCTCCGGACGTGGGAAGATGGAATTTAATCAGTATTGACAAGAGCCATTCACCAAAACGGGCTCACTCGCTAATGAAAGCCAGACCTGGTGACTCCCCGGGGAAGGACGGCTTTGGGAAAGAGGGGAAGGAGGCACTGGGAAAGCCAGGGCTCCCTCGCCCATGCCACTGGTTCTTACGAAACCAGGCTGCATTTGGGGTTGATGTTGCCAGCATGGAAGGGCTTTGGCTTGTTTGCCTCATAGGTGCAGGATGCCCTGGACCAGCCCTCGTGGCAGCAAAGCAACGGCCCCATCCCTGCCTGGGGGCCTGGGTCTGTGTTACCCCCCAGGCACCAATGTCCCAGTGTCAGGCAGAGGAAGTCACCTTCCTTGAGCAGAGATGTTTCCATCCAAGCCATGTAATCTGCTGGGTTTTGTAGCACCTATTTAACTCAAACACCCACCGAGGCGGTGGGAGAAGAATGTTTTTGTCAGAGATTTGTGGTTTCCCCTCTACCTTTGCAACTAAAAGCAGCAAATAGCCAAGACACTTCTGAGACCAGCCCCTTCTGACAACATCGCACATGGAGAAGAAACCTGATTTCTGGGGTTGGCAGCTGGTGTTTCCCCATCGCTGCCAGCTCCGTGCCCGGGAGCCGAGCTGAGCGCTGGGGGCTGCCCAAAACCTTGCAGGCGCAGCTGGGGGCTCGGGCATCACCCAGGGGCAGCTGGGGCTGCTGGACCAGGATCTACCTGAGGATTTCTGTGGGCACGCAGGGGACCACCACCGGGCCAAGTCGGTTGGCAAGCGTGACCTTGTAGGCACTCCAGTACCTGCAGCTGCCTCCCAGCCTCCAAAATGACTAGTCTGGGCTTGTTGGGCTATAAGCTTGACTCAGATTTAGGGTCTGACAAAAAAGTCCAGCCATTTGCCCGCTGTGTGTCCCTACCTTCCTGGAAAGCCGTGGAATATGCGGAGCCCAGACGTCCTCCTGCTCCTCCACGGCCACATCAGTGCAGCGCAGCGACGCGTCCCTGCCGTGGGGAGGGGTGGGCTTAATTTGTTGGGCACTTTTTTTTCCCTTCTAAAAGGCAGCATTGCATCCCCCAGCCTTCTGGTGCAGCCGCAGGGCTGCTCCCGGAGCGGGGGGGCTGAGCGGGATGCAATTGGAAAGAAGGAAGATTTTGATCCCCCGCCAAGCCCGCACAATCCCGTCCAAGTTCACACTGGCAGATAATGAGCTTTAATGAGCAGGCCACACTAATTGGTAAGTGATCCCAGAACCGTCTGTGGCAGAGTCAAGGGAAGAGCAGTGGCAGCTCCAGGCGAGGAAGGGGCCATGGCTGTGCAGCCCGCGGCGTTCCGGAGGGCAGGAGCTGTCAGAGCCAGGGCTGCCCGGAGCCCGGGCTGGGGCTGCCCAGAGGAAGGGCTGGGACTGCCCTGCACCACGGGCTGCTGGTGCAAGCGGGACCGCGAGCAGGGTTTGCAAGAGGGACCACGAGCAGGGGTTGCAAGAGGGAACTGGTGCCCAGTTTGCAAGCATCACCACGGTGAGATGTGCGGGCAAAAAGAGCCATGGGAATAGCCGTGCCTCCTGCTCCCCAGCTCTTTAGCAGGTGAGAAATGGGGCACAGGGAGATGGAGGCTTTTGCACCGTGGGGTGATGAGCAGCCAGAGGCCAGTTTGCAGTCTCAGCCCTTGAACCCGGAGCAGAGCAGGGTGGGCCCGGGTGGCCGGCCCGAGCGGGCGGACGTATGCCACTGCTAAGGCAGTCCTAATCGGAGATCATTGTAAATTCCCCTCTCAAATGGAGTGGAAAATTGCTATTAAGCTAATATAACATCACAGGGGAAGGACGTTCTGCCACCGTGGTCTCCAGGGAATCGGGCCGTAATGAGGGGAAGGAGCAGGAGATGACGGCAGCCGGTGTGCTTGGGGCGGTGGGAGCACAAACCAGCTCAGCAGCACCTAGCCCTGCTTCGCTGTGCCCTGCCTCAGTTTCCCCATGCAGGCAAGGGGCAGTGAGCTCTGCTCCAGCAGCCAGGAGACCCCAGGAGCCGGCTGAAGGGCTTATTTACCATCAACCCGCTGTACAGTCTGGGGAAACTGAGGCACAGGAGAGTTTGCAAGGGTCACCCAGGAGGTCAAGGACAACCACAGAACCCTGCATCCCCTGGGTGCCTCAGTGCCACATGCTGTAGGAAAAAGGTGTAGAAAGCACCTTGCTTAAATAGAAACATGTCCAGGAGGGCAGCTGGAGCTGGGGGTCACCCAAACTGTGGGCTTTGGGGTGCTGAGGAGCAGGAGCCGGGGAGCAGCCAGGGCCAGGGGCTGGTGGCATCGCTGCTGGGGTGATGTTGGAAAACGCACCGCTGGGTGCTGCAGGGGTTCACCAGCTGCAGGGCTGGCAGCGGGGTGAGGTCTGCCACCCACCAGAGGGGTGGAGGACCATGAGCCCCATCGCCCCATCATTAGGTAGGGACCACTCGCACCCGGGGCAGGCTGGGCTCAGGAACCTCGGGGGGTGAGCGGGAGCTTGGGGACCCTCCAAGGAGCGGGCAGTGAGCTCTGCTCCAGCAGCCAGGAGACCCCAGGAGCCGGCTGAAGGGCTTATTTACCATCAACCCGCTGTACAGTCTGGGGAAACTGAGGCACAGGAGAGTTTGCAAGGGTCACCCAGGAGGTCAAGGACAACCACAGAACCCTGCATCCCCTGGGTGCCTCAGTGCCACATGCTGTAGGAAAAAGGTGTAGGAAGCACCTTGCTTAAATAGAAACATGTCCAGGAGGGCAGCTGGAGCTGGGGGTCACCCAAACTGTGGGCTTTGGGGTGCTGAGGAGCAGGAGCCGGGGAGCAGCCAGGGCCAGGGGCTGGTGGCATCGCTGCTGGGGGCCACCTTGACCGATGTTGGAAAACGCAACACTGGGTGCTGCAGGGGTTCTCCAGCTACAGGGCTGG
>NW_009259105.1:234552-236655 GCF_000687185.1 Egretta garzetta | reverse complement strand
CCAGCTGCAGGGCTGGCAGCGGGGTGAGGTCTGCCACCCACCAGAGGGGTGGAGGACCATGAGCCCCATCGCCCCATCATTAGGTAGGGACCACTCGCACCCGGGGCAGGCTGGGCTCAGGAACCTCGGGGGGTGAGCGGGAGCTTGGGGACCCTCCAAGGAGCAGAGGGGTGGCCTGTCCCCAGCCACAGGCGCTCTGCCAGGTCCCTGCAGCAGCCGTGCTCCCTTCCCAACACTAAGTGGCAGCCTCTGCCCGGCTTTGGGGCAGCCCCGGGCAGCGGGGCCTGGGCAGCAGCATCCCGGGGGGGGCTGCAGCATCCTCTGCATCCCAGGACTCCCAGCTTGGCTGGTACCTGCCTAGGTGCAGACCCCACTGGGGGTCCCTCCAGGGGATGTCCTCACCCATACAGCCATGGGTGCCCGGCTGAGCCCCGCTCAGGGTCAGATCGGGTCGACGCTGCCTGCGAGGAGGGAGATAAGAAGCAGGGTTGGCAGCTGTTGGTACCATCTGCTGAACTAGAATCACAACGCGCTAAACAAATAGTGTCTGGGGATAAAAACGTGCTGCTGAAGGCAGGGAGGTATTTCTGCTGCAGGTATTGCTATGACCTGGTAACCCAGCATTGGGATTTGCAGCACTATAAAGCAGCTCAGGGATATAAATGAGTCCTGGGAGTTGTATCCTGCCTTGTGTGCATGCCTACGGAAGCACGTTGGGTCCTGTGCTGTATAAAGTGCTGACACTTTGGGGGAAGGCTGCTCTCGATTTTCTGCAGCACAGAACGGGGAGGGGGGGGAATCAAGCGACCATTGTGAGTGTTTTGGTGGAAGCCACCAGTTCAGCCCAGCATGAGATCCAAGAGACGAGCAACGTGACACCAGGGCAGCCTCTGCTCCCTTCCACGCATTGCCCTTGGCACAACACCAAATTATATCCTTGGGAATCACGCCCAGCCTTCCAAGATATTCCTGTGCAGAGCAGAACCCCCCCGCTCCCACACTGAGCTGCCACTGGTCCCACAGCCAGTCCTGCACCACCGGGGCACAAAATGCCATGCGGGAGGCCAGGATCTCCCCAGCCCTGCTCTACCCCAGCACATGCAGGCTATAGAATCCTGTGTGGACCTTATAAAATCGATAGGACGGGCTATTTTAAATAGGCACCTCAATTCTGTAGTCATCTAGAGGGGTAAATGCAACCTGCGGGGCTGCAGATGGGTTTTCCCCTGGGCTGGGGACAGGTACAGCTGACGGCCACCCGAGGACATGGTGGCTTTTGGCCGTGCACAGGTCCCAGCCAGCCCTGCTCCCCGGACCTGGTACCGCTGCTTTGCAGCTGCGAATGAAGATAAAACACGGCCCCGCTCGCTGGCCCATGCACATATAAGCCTCTCAGTGCTGATGCTTTGCCCCAGCGAAGCGCTCACACCGGGTTTAACACAGCCCAGCCGGCTGGCGCGCATTCCGTGCCACATTTATCCCTTCCAATTTTGGAGCAACCAACTGCTCATAACCATTCGCCCGACTGCAAAGAGCCTGGGGCTGAGCTCGGGGCACGCTCACCCCATCCTGCACCACCCACGCTCGGGAGGGCTGCGTCTCCTGCAGGCAAAAAGGGGTACGTGCTAAACCCCCCTAAAATCCTGGAGAAACCCAGCCTCCAGCAGGCCTAGGAGGTCTCTTCTCCCTTGTATCTGGTGATAACACTCATGGGAATGGCTCAAAGCTGCACTGGGGGGGTTAGACTGGACATTAGGAAGCATTTCTTTACCAAGGGGGTGGTCAAACCCTGGGACAGGATTCCTAAAGAGGTGGTCGATGCTCCAAGCCCATCAGTGTTTGAGGCGTTTGGATGATGCCCTTAATAACATGCTTTAATTTTTGGTCAGCCCTGGAGAGGTCAGGCACTGGGACTAGATGATCCTTGTGGGTCCCTTCCAACTGAAAAGATTCTGTTCTATTCTCAATTTTGAAACTCATTCCCACAGCCACACCGAAACCTCTTTGGCTTTACGTATCTCCTCATCCCCACGCCTGAGCTTGGGCTGCGGAGTTATTGCCATTGCCGCCGGACGATTTGTGGCTGCCTGCCACCGCTCCGAG
>NW_009259105.1:233023-234534 GCF_000687185.1 Egretta garzetta | reverse complement strand
CACAAAGCTGCTGATTTCAGCAGGGCTGATTTACGCCGGCAGAAGGCCGCTCCAAAGCACAGCCATGATTTAGCAATCCCATTAGGACCTTGCCACTTCTGCAGAAGAGGTGCAGCAGGTCGGTTTGTCTTCTCCTCCCAGAGAGGAAGATTCAGCAAAGAGCGGTGACAGTGCTGGCAGCCGGCCGTGCCTCCACTCCCCAGCCCCTCTCCCGGCCAGATCGGTGCTCCCAGAGCACGGCTTCATCCCAGGAAGGTAAAATCTCCTCTGTGATTTATAGGAGGCAGGAGAAGCCAGTCCCATCTGCTACCCCAAGTACCTACTCTCTCTCTTTTTTTTTTTTTTTTTAAAGCATGAAAGCTAACTGTGAGAAACAACAGAGCTGCAGGAAAAGCATCTTCCACGGGCATGGTTCTTCAGGAGGCAAAAGCTGCAAAGCGGTTGGAGCTGAATTTACCTCCCTGGGAGCCCTGGAGAAGACGAGCATCATTTTGCAAAAGGGAGAGAAAGGGAAACAAGCCAAAAAAGTCACCCAGGGGAAAAAAAAAAAAAACCCTCTTATCATCCTCCTTTCCTGACCCTTCCTCTGGTCCCCGTATGCACTATAAGGGCATTTTACCTTACGTGATGCTCTGCAGCTGGTGCTTGTGCACACAAGCAGAGCACGGCCGTACAAATCACCCCTCAGCCAGGCTAAAAAAAACGACGAAACAACTGCAAAGGCATTTTGCAGCACCATTTTTTCCCCCCAGATTTAGCAGCAGACTGGCTTTTCCGGTGCAGCTCTCCCTTCAGTCGCTTTCCCCCGGCCTCCATAACGTACCACCCCCTCAAGAAAAAGAGGAAAACAGTTAAAAAACCCAGGCCATTTCAGAGAAATAGCACCCACATACAAAATGGTTCCTGGAGGGCGGCTGCAGCCCTCCATGCTTTGATTTAAAGGCCAAGCAATTAGCGCAGCAAGCTGGGAAAGCAGCAGCAGGTAGGAGGTTTGCTGCTATTTTGGGGGGCTGAGGCTGGGAGCAGCCAGCGCTCGGCTCGCTGGGGGGGGGTCAGGGGAAGGTTTTCAGGTCCCACCGGCAGGAAGGGGTTGCTGAAGATGAGGAAGACCTCCCTGGAGGATGCAGCGGGGGAAAATGAGCGTGGGCTACAGCTCCTGGGCTGGATGCTGAGAGGTCTGGTTGAAGGAGCACCTGGAAAACGTCGGGGTGCGGGGTGGCGTGGGCTCACACCGATAGCATCGGCCCTGCGAGCAGAACAGTGTTAAACTTCCTGCAGGCAAAACCCATCTTTTGTCTGGCTGGGGTTCTGCCCATGCCTTATTCATCTCAGCAGTGGCCTCAACACTGTGGGCTACCCCATGCATTTTTGGGGGGAAGGCTCCTGCTGTATCACCCCAGCAAACAGTGGGGTCCCACTGACCACAGCCTTTCCCATCTCACCTGGGCACCCCCAAAGGCTGTTTTACCTTCTGATGGCACCATCTCCACTGGGAGCAGCACATCTTGTGC
>NW_009259105.1:222161-232564 GCF_000687185.1 Egretta garzetta | reverse complement strand
CTCCCCCCGATGCTTGCCTGTCGGGATGGTTGCCCCAGCACGGCTGGCTCGGGTCTGGAGCGCTGCCAGAGCCCTGCCTGATGCCGGGGTAGCCGCGGCCATGCCCTCCCAGCACTCTCTTCTTGGGGCAATAAACCATTTGGGTTGATTTTTGCAGCTTGTTGCAACAAATACCCTCAGGTTGGGTTGGTTTTTTTTTTGTAGTGCTTAAGCAAGTTACTTACGTGCTGGTGTGCCTGCACGGCGGCCCGTGATGGGGTTTTGTGATTTATCCATCCTCCCTTTGCCCTCGCCCCTGCTGATGGCAGGGTCAGGCTGAGCCACCAGCGCCTCTCCCCGGTGTCCCCAAGCTCAGCGCTGTCATCGGCTGCGTTTTGGGGGGCGAGAGGGGAGCTGGGGAGGGGAGGAGCTGTGAGCTCTGGGGAGGACATGGGGCAGCCCAGAGACATCCCCAGCCCCCAGGGCAGGGTTTGACCTCCAGGGCCAAATCTTCCCCTTTCTCCACCTCCCTCATCCTCCCCTTCCTCCTCCAGGAAAACAAAACTACCGTGGCTCATCTCCCGCAGAGCTTGGGCTGGGGCGATGCTGTGCCAGCAGCCACAGCCTTGGAGAGCCAGGGACGCGCCGTCCCTCCAGGGAAACTCCCTGGAAAGCCAAGGCCAGGCTGGCAACACATCCAGCGTGCTCGGAGGAGGCTTGGATTTACTTCTGACCATAAAAATCGTATAATGCCACAGCCTCGCCGTGCGCCCTTGGTCACATCCCTCGCTCCCCAGTGATGATGATGCTGGTGGAGACCATGGGTGAAAAAATAAGCATGATGGAGGATGAGGCTGCTGGCCACCCGCTGTGCTCCTGGCAAGGCTGGGAGCTGCAGCCGTGTAACACCACTTCTCCCTCGCGGTCTCGAGGATTAGCTTAATAGCACGGGGAAATAACAGGATGAAAAATTCGCTCCACTCCAAGCACTAAAAGCCAAGTTTCAAGGTTAATTGTCTGCCCTGTAGGAATAGCTTTTGTACGCTGCAAGGGGCTTAATTAGTGTCATTTTAGCCAAGCAGAGAGAGCGCACCCATACCACATGCCCCCAAGCCTATTTTCCTCTCCACGCGCTGGGCAGGGAGGTGATAGATTGCAGGCAGCTTCCCTCCGCCAGCACCCAGCGGGGCCGGATTTGGGGCTGATCATGAAACCCCGACATGCCCCTTGGCAGCTCCAGCACTGCCATGGCCTCGTGCCCCATCCCTACACTCCTGCATCCTGCTCCCGGTGCTTTGCGAGCCTGCTCGGGTTGTCCTGTCATGCTGTAAGCTGATGGAGCAGGGGGAAAGCATCTGGATGTGACCACATGGGGAATGTCCAACATGGGGGGGGTGAAAGGCAGCGTTTAAGGAAAGCCAGAGCAGGCTTGCAGCGGGTGCAGCACAGCTCAGGGTCCTGCCCAGCACCACGAAGGTGATGCCCAGCTGCCATGCAAAGTGGCCAGATCCTGCCTCCCTCCCCACATGCACCCATGTCCTCGCCAGCCTGGGGGGCACCCATCCCCACCGAGCACCTGCCTGGGAGAAAAGGCACATGCTGCCAGGCTTGGCTTTAGTGAGAGGCACAAGGAGAGGGAGGTAAATTCTCCTCCTGATGAATGTTGTCCTGCGTGTCCCTACCAGCTGCGGGACACAACCGCTCTCCACGCAGCTGAGACTTGTTTGCAGCCCGGTGCCGATCCCCGGCAGCCGCTGTGAGGCCAAATGCTGGCCGGCATCGAGGGAGGAGGAGAGGCAACTGCTTTGAGCCTTGCCTTGGAAACTGGACCCTGTGCCACCAGCACAGTGTCTCTGCTGGCACAGGGGCAGCCGGTCTGCAGGGGTGACCCAGGGCTTTCCCAGCCCAGGGCAGCTGCTTCCCATCACAGCATCCTCGGCAGTCAGGGGGAACAGGGTCCTGGGTGCCCCCACAGAGGGTCCCCATGCCCCGGCGCGGAGCCACTGGCCGCCCCCGAGCGCAGTTTCCCATCACCCGGCGTCCATCCTCGCTGAGCCCGCAGGGACAGCCGTGACCTCCTGCGCAGCCTGGGCCAGGAGGCTGCCCGGGACGCCTGCCCGCCGGGGCTGGAGCAGGCTTTTGGAGAGGAGCAGTCTGTTGGGATATCAAGTTTTTCCCATAGTGAAGAATTCATGGCAGTCCCCGCTAAACCCAGCTGCTGGCAGAGCCTCCTTATTCCCGCTCCAGCCAGGCTTCCAGCCGGGCTGTCCTCCACCCACCCTTGCAGTGCCCACGTCCCATGCCCACCCTGTCCTCCCAGCCCCACTCCAGCCTCTTGTCCTTCCCCCCCTGCCCTTTGTATTCAATTTCTCCTCCAGCAGCCGATGTCCAAATGGGGTCCCAGGGGCTCCCCATCAGCAACAACAAACTGCAGCAGCAAACATCCATCCCAATGGCCAGGGCTGGTGCGGAGCCTCTGCACCCCTGCCCGGGCAGTGACCTGCAGCCCAGCCGGTTGCCCTTTTTATGGGCATCTACAAAAAAAACCCCCACCCAATTCTTGGCAAGTGGCCGATGGTGCAGGCAAGCACTCTGGCAAAGGGGACGTCTGGGTTTTGGTGCTTCCAGGCGGTTTCTGGCTTCTCTGGGTGTGGGAAGAAGGAGGGATCGGTGGCAGAGGGAGCAGGGACAGCACCTTGCCTTTAGCAATAAGGGGATTAAATGCCTTAAGGTAAAGAGTCTGCTTGGGTTTAGGTGGGGAAACCCCAGAGCTTTCGTTTCAGGCCCTGTTTTCTACAATGCAAAGATCAGTTTGTGCTCGGTGTTCTTCATCTTGCTGAAAAGATGAAGGAAGAGAATTAAAAAGTTGGCTCCAGCAGCTTTTTTTTGCTGAAACGACTTGAATCGGCACCCAGCAATGGCACCCAGCTCCTGGGCTGCCTCCAAGGTGGGTCGTGGCAGCAAAATCCAGTTGCTCAATTTGGGGGGGTCCAAGGGGGAAGGCAGAAGCCCCCCTCTGCCCCGTGGCCAGCTGGGGAGGGGGGGTGGGGCGGCGGGTTTCCGCACCTCCCCCCCCCCCCCTGCCGCTGCGATTCAGGGCTTCGGGCTGCTGGTGGTGAGAAGCAATGTATTTTTAATTAATTTAAGGGAATTAAGCTCGTCTGTGTCTGACTACTCACATCGCCTCCGCTTTCATTAATTTCTTGAGCCGCTTGCCTGGTTTCCTTTGGCTCTGGCAGGGGTTTGGCATCGCAGGGGGACCGATTTCCTGCAAATTCAACAAATGCTGGTGGCTGGGGAGCAGCGGGAGCCCCTGTGTCAGCCCCTTCCCCACAGTGGGGGGCCCACCACATGAGTCCTACCAGGACCTGCTGCCTCGTGACCAGCCGCTGATTCAGGGATGGCACGGGGAGCCGGCCTGGCCGGGAGCTGGCAGCGCTCGGTACCAGGCTGCAGTCAAGCAGGGCTGGTTCATCCCGGTGGAGGAAGATGTCTGGCCAAAGGCTGGATGGAAGTGGAGCAGAAAGACCCTGGGATGCACTAGGGAGAAGGTGGAAAAGGCTCTGCTGGGCTTCTCCACCCCTTCTGCTTTTAATATCAGTCCAGTCTGGGGTGAGCATGATGCCCAGAGCAGAGGAGCTCCCTGCTCGGGGGCTGCCGTGCCCCTCGCCGGTGGGATACAAGGGCAGAGCTCTTGCCCATTGCATGTCCCAGGGACGACACCACACCAGGAGCCAAGGAGCTCACAGGCCATGGGGACTCTGCTGTCCCAGGGTCCCCGACCTTCTTCCCGGGGTCCCCGACCTTCTTTCCATCTTCCTTTTTGTGATGCTTCTGTGATGCAGCTCAGAAACAGCTGCAAAAGCAGAGGGGAAAGAAAGAAAGATAAAAATAACAGCAGTGGGAGTGGGTTTGAAGTAAATAACAGCAAAGCATCAAAGAAGAGGGGGAGTGATGCTCTGAGGAGGTATTTATAGCCAGCTCTGTGGTTCCTTAGGATAAACCTGCGTGCCCCCACAGAAGCCTCTTCCCTGGCCCCCGCAAGCACGTGTTTGAGTCCAAGACCTCCAGGTCTGCCCTTCTCCAAGGGGCTCCCCGGGTGGTTTAAGCCCAGAGGTAGAGAACATCCCCGCAGCTTTGAGAGACTACTCAGGGAAGGGCTGATGCCCCAAATGAGCTCCAAGCCCAGCTCACTGGGGCTGAGTGCCTGCTGCCGGGGCCATCACGCACAGCACGAAGCAGCCCCCGCTACCAGACTTTGCCCCCCGCTGAGTCCTCAATGAGGATTTTTTTTTCTCTCTGCAGCCCTCCTGGGTGTCACATCCTGAGAGCAAGGCTGATTGCCTGGGAAAAGCCGGCCGCCAGCGGAGCGAGGGACGAGAGATGGCTGTGGAGGTGATGCTGGGCACCGTGACTCAGCTCCCTCCATCATCCCTGCTGCGGCGAGCATGAGGCGAGCGTCTGGATGGCTCAGCGTCTGAAACCTGGCTGCTCGGCTAATGGGGACACCCTGATTATATGTGTCTGGATTGACACCCCATATCCCTGGGCTGACGATGCGCAGGGAAGTTTTTCGGAGGCTGGTTCAGCCTTCTGCAGCTTGCACCGTACGGGCAAAGGTGCTGGGGGTGCAGAGGGTGGTTTGTGGGTGCAGAGAGGACCGGGAGGTGCAGGCAGCATTAGGGAAAGCTGCCTGGCCTCTTTGGATGGACCCAAGGAGCATTGGGGGTTGTTTCCCCCCTCCGGTGTGGGACATGCTTGTGGCCAGGGCATGTGGTAGCCACGACCTTTGCAGCTGCCTCCGGCTTTGGGAAGCCTCAGCTTCTCTTAAAGCATCTGTCCCCATGAAAGGTACTTTGGAGGGATTTAAATGGTTTGGGGGATTTAGGGCTTTGGGGGAGAGCAGATTGGCAACAAACCCTCCAGCCAGCTGTGCAGAGTTGGGATCTTTTGGAGAAGAGGAAGCTGGCAGGGATTTCCAACCTCCTGGAGCCCCGAAACGTCCCCTCTCCTCGTAGCCATTTCCCAGGCTGGGTGAGCAGCCGCTGCCTTGCCAGGCTGCAGTAGCAAGGGCTTCTGCACACCCTCACTGCTCCTCTCTAATCAGACATGGGGCTTGCAATTAAGCGACACGGAGTACCCTGGGGACAGAGCTGCTGTTTGAGCTGAGCTCAGACGAGTTTGGGGAGGGAGAGACCTGATTTCCCACTTAGCAGACAGGTCACGATCGGTGGATTCATTGATCCCAGAAAGTAAAGCCTCCGCTTCATTAGAGACATGCTGGTGATGAACGTGGCCTTGGGGAGCAGGGAAGCTGTTATGAATCCTTCCCTAATGTTGTCTCCACCAGGCTCAGAGCGCCAATGCCGGGAAGCTCCTCCGACAGCGTGGCTTCCTTCGGAGGCAGCCTGCTCCTTACCACAGCGCCCGTCACATTGCGTGGCTCTGTGGGGCACTGGAGCTCCCTGGAAATAGGCTGAGGCTGGAAAGACGGACCTTAGTGCCTCTGTGTCCAACCCCTCCCTCTGCAGTTCTCCCCACCGATGCGTGACGAGGGCACGGTGCCCTGGGTTAAAGCAATGCGAGCCGTGGCTCTTGCCAGGGCAGAGCACCGAGGCGAGAGCCGCAGGGGTGCTCCCCAGCTCCAAGCTGCCAATGTAAGTTGTACCCACAGTCAACTGGGGAGTTCCCAGAGCCTGGGGTGTTGGCAAGGGGTGTTCACCCACAAGCACGGACATGGCAAAGCCTTGGAGAGCTGGCTCGGGTGCAGGCAGCACAGGCAGGGCAGAGAAGAAGCAGCCCCAGGCAATCGGAGCACACTGATGCTTGGCAGGACCCTTCTGCAAGGTCCTGCCCGCTCTGCTCCCGAACCAGGACCTTGTGTAGGCAAAATGGTTTGGCTGTAAAGGCAACGGGGCTGTTGTTACTCCCCTTTGCCTGCAGGAAGGACAGATCCCGCTCTGTCCTCTGCTGCGTTTCTGATTTGCCCTCCCCGGCTCAGCTCTCACCGGAGGGAGGTTTCCTCGCTGGCTCCTGCCAAGAGTTTCTGGCAATAACTTCTCGGTGCCCTTCAATGCAGCTGCTCAAGACAGCAGATGGGGACGTGGGTTGTAGCTGTGCCAGGCCGGTTGCTCTGCAAGCCTGGTTCAGGATAAGCTGTGCTTGTGCAAGTAGCTCCATCTACACCCAAAGTTCCCATTCCCTCCTGTAAAGACCTCCTGAGACACCAGTGCAGTTACTGGGAGCACAGCGGGAACAGCTTCAGCAGGGATGAGCCTTGCCCACAAGCTGGAGCAGGGCCCTGTACCATCCCCTTCGCCGCATCACGACTGCACATAAGCTAGCACGATAACAACACCCACGGGCAAAAAAGCAAGGGAAGGACTCTGAGCCTTCGACGTGGAAATTTTGGAGGTTTTCCTGGTTCTCTGCATGAGAGGAGCCACGCAGCGGACATGGCTTTTAAGGAGATTTCTGCTCCAGGGAATCATGCTATGCTGCTGGTTCGGGGCAGGGATGTGTCATCCGGCTCCCGCAGGTGTTAGGGCTTCGGGTTGCTAATTCTTCCTTTCAAGAAAGCATCTCCCGTGGGCAAACCTGCCTGGCAGGCCGCCCCGACGCCAACACAGGCATCCTCAGCTTCCAACAGTGACGAGCCTCCCACGCCGTGACACATCCCCTTCGCAGGGGCTGTTGTTCAACAACTGCTCGAGGGGCAGATCTCGAGCTCCCAAGCAGTTGGCTCCGGGTTCTGGCTCCTGCCGATACACGGAGGAGCTGGAAGCAAAGCATCCTCTTCCCAGCCTGGCTTTCAGTTTGGGAGCATCTCAAGGTTTTGGAGAATTTAGGTACGTGGAGTTGATCACGGTTGCTCTCTGCATCCCCGGGCATGTAAGGGAATGCAAGGAGCAGTTTGGGCATGGAAAGAGGGAATGGAGCAGCTGCCTCTCCGGATTTACAGGGATCAGCAGCCGAGTGAGTCCCCAGCATTAACCAGGGTGTAACTGGGAGCAGAGTCTGACTCACATACCGTATGTTCCCAATCCATCGCGTTCAATCAAGCCTAATAAAATTGATAGGGGAGCATTGAAAATCTCCTGATTAATTCTTTATGATCTGTAATAGGGGAGCTGTGTGCCAATTACTCGAGTAAATCATTCATCAGAATATAAATAGAGCTAACCTCCAGCACAAACACTAGAGGATTTCCACTAGGATTGAGGGTCTGGATTGCAGCATTGCACCACTGGTGACAACGTGTTATCTGACGGAGGACAGAAGAGTATCTGCAATTTTGCTGCTTCTGCCCGAGGTTTCAGCTCTGTGCTCCAGCGTTACTTGCTTCTCTCTAGGCTTGCAATGCTGTCCTTTACCGCGTGTTTTGATAATCCGTCCTTGATCTCCCTGACCCATCAGGCCAAGCCCTTGCGGGTTTGCAAGGGTTAAACCCACAGGGTTTATTTCAGGGCAGGTTTGAACACGTGGACACAGCTCTCAGGGAAGGGGAGGCAAAGGATGGGAAAAAAAAGCCCCAGCCCCACGCTGTGCCCATGGGACCTCTATCAGCAAGGGACGTAGCTGGGGTGGGACTGGGCGGATTGCAAGCTCAGGTACGAGAAACCAAGGTTGCCGGCAGAAAGCAGCAGCCCTTCCTGGTGACCACCAAGGCTTGCTGGTGACAACCACGAAGTCTGGTTCGCCTGGCTGAAGCGATGGGCAAGATGAGGGTTAATGGGAGCTGCAGGCAAGCAGGGGAGTTCATGAGCTTGTCTTGCTTTGCAGAGGATGGCAGCAAGAGTCACCTGCGGAGAGGGGAAGCTGTGGGTGCTTTATATCCCCCTTTTTCCTTTTTCTCCACAAGAAAATCAATCCTTTGGCCTGGAAACTTTCTCCTGGGCTTGTAAGGAGAGCTATCCCTCTGTGCTGAAGTTGACCTGGCTGCAGTTTCCCAACCAATGTCCCATTTCTAAGGGAAACATTCAACATTCATTTCTGGGAACATTCAAGGCCAGGTTGGATGGGGCTCTGAGCAATCTGATCTAGTTAGCAGTGTCCCTGCTCACTGCAGGGGGGTTGGACTAGATGACCACTAGTGGTCCCTTCCAACCCTAAACATTCTATGATTCTATGATTCTATTCTATAAACCCACCCAACAGCACTCCCTGCCCTGGATTTCCACCTGGGTCTCCTCGTCTTTGAGATGCTCCTGAGCAAACTGCAGCTCACTGAGCCGCAGCGTCCTGCTAACTCACAGCCACCGAGCGTCCTTCACTGGGCCGGCACGCATGCATTGCAGAGCTGCACGCGACGAGCGTCTCAAACGCATCGAAACCCTTTGGCACGGCCGCAGCAGATGCCAGCAGAAGCACCGGCGGCTGCCCGATCCTCGCGTGCCATTAACGGCTGCCGACCGGCTCCTGGTCCTCCCTCCGACAGGGCAGCCCATCGCCGCTGTTAACGAATGACTTCGTTTAAGTGCCTTCTGCCCACGCAGGCATTTGCAACTCCATATTCATTGGTGACCTCTCGGGGCTGTGGTGGCATTTCAAAGGGCGCTGGGGAGGGGGGTTCAAGCTGAGAAGGGACTTGGGAAAGCTGAGGGCAATGCCCTCTTCCTTAGCTCGGTGCTCGGAAACGGGGAGCTGGATAAAAGGCATGCCACGGGGAGAAGGGGAGGGATGGGGACACAAAGAAAAAACCCAGCCCTGCAGAAAGCCCTCTTTGTCTCCTTCACAGCTGCTGGGATCTTTCTGAGGTGGGATGGAGGCCGGCATGGAGGGGCCCCACAGCTGCAAGCACCCCCCATCCCTCTTAGGCAGAAAAAGTTCCCTGGACAGGGAATTTGGCCGCGGGAATGGCATGGGGGCTCCAGCGTGATTCCCTGCCCCAAACACAGATGAGCTGGTGGTAGGGCACTGGATCCTGCAGCACTGGGTGCCCCCCAGTGTGGGGTGACAGGACAGACATGTCCATGACAGTCCAGCTCTGCTGGCCTCGAGCGAGGAGCCAGTGAGACGGCTCACCCTTCTGCACCTCCTCACCATCCATCCCTCCCTCCACCCCCCACCCCTCGGCCAGACCCACGGCATCCTTGTGCTTTCCCAGCTGGGATGTCCTCCCCTTGCAGCAGAGAGGACAATCTGGAGAAGGTTTCTTCCCACTAATTCCCTCCCTGGGGGGATGTTTCCTCCTCTCTGAACACAGCCATCATTGCTTTCCCCGCTGCGTCCCCTTCGCCCTCCCCGCTGCCCCAAGCACCCAGCTGGCAGGACTCGCAAAATAAACATCCTCCCATCTGCTCCCGCGCCCCAGCCCGGGAGATGACAGAGGCGATAATTACACACTCGGCACAGCAAAATTATCCAGCGCGAGGGAGAAGAGGCCGGAAGCAGCTGGAGATCATCCGTAGGGAACGCTGCTCCCACCCACAGCGCCTTCGTGCATGCCTCACCCCAAACCGGCCCGGCGCTGCAATCTGTACTGTAACTGTGCTCATCAGGCCCGGGCGGGATGGGGTCCAGCCCTGTGTGAGCACCCCAAGTGCAGGAGCTGACCCTGCAGGCGGGGAGGTGGGGATGCAAAGGGTGTGGAGCAGCAGAACTCAGGAAAGTCAGCTTCCCGTGGGGCCGAGAGTCATAGCTGGGATCCCATGGGCCTCCTGAAGAGCAGCCTCCAAGGGTGCCATTTTCCCAGGGAGGGTTTCACGCGAGCCATCACTCACGCACATTTTGGGTGCCCGCCAGGGCGTGAGCGCTCAGACATCCCGTCCCTTTCCCGCTCCCGCGAGACCTCCGGGAAGGACACATGCAGCTCATTCACAAGGCTTCCTTCACACCAAACTCCTTTCTGAAGAAAATTTATTTCCCCTCAAAGGGGGGGTCTGCCAAAGCAGCTGGTCCATGCAGAGACCCTCGGAGGTCCGCAGGGATGATACTACCTGGTTTCCCATGCACAGGCAAGTCCGGGACTGCAGCTCATGAGGCGCATCAAGCAGAAGCATCCTAGAGCGGAGTGGAGAAATAATATTAGTAGGAATAATAACAGCAATAAATTAAAAAGAAAAAAATTACACCTGCCTGAAGGGAATAGGGCGCAGTGAATCGTCCTCAAAATACATCCAGGCTTGACGGCTTTACTTTTTGCCCTGGAGTGAGTAATAGCGGGCATGCAATGTTTAATTCCCACAGCCTTCGCAGTAGCTGAAAGCCACTGGAGCCATCTCCCTCCCTCTGGCCCTGGTGTGAGGGCTGAGTGCGGGCAGGGGGACGAGCAGGGGGACGGTATGGGATGGGCAGAGGGACAGGCAGGGGGACAGGCAGGGGTCAGCAAGGGGATGGGCAGGGGGACAGGCAGGGGTCACAAGAGGATTTGGGGGGGGCAGGCAGGGGGGCAGGGAGGGGGCAGGAGGGGGGGGGGGCGGGGG
>NW_009259105.1:219052-220668 GCF_000687185.1 Egretta garzetta | reverse complement strand
GTTGAGGAGGAAAAAAGAAGGTGAGTGCAATGTTAACGATGTTGCCAGCCAGGAGTTAGTAGGTCAAGAAGCTTTTGTTCAGCCCGTGCTGGCCGTGTGCTCAGCGCCGTACGAAACGAGAGGAAAGAAGCTGTCCTGATCCCACGGGTTGGCAATTGAAGCGGGACCAGACAGTTCGGCCCCCCGGCGCCGGCGGCTGTCTCGGTGCCCGGGTTACAGCTTGACAGCGCTCGCTTTGAAGGGACGAGGTCTGGTGGCAAGGGGCTGCACGGGGGTGAAGGGAGGGGAGGCCAGGGAGGGTGGGAATTGGAGGAGATGGGACAGGATTGGGCCCTGGGGGCTGTTCGCATCGTTCTTCGCCAGCACCCATGTCCCGAGGGCTGGGATGGAGGAGCCCCGGGGAGCTGGGGCGGTTGGAAGGCAGCCGTGGACCCCCGTGAGGATCCCTCCGTTTCCCTAGGGCGGTACGGCCTTTGCTCACGCACTTTGCACCGCTGGCTGTCGTGGCTGGGCGGGAGGCACCCGGAGCGGCCGGACGTGCCCCAGGACAGCGTGGGAGCCGTTCCCAGGGCCTTTGCTCTTGGCTACAAGAGGCGGCAGGTTTAGCAGCCCCTCTCTGTGGATCCCACTGCAGCTCTGGTTCCTTCAAAGAACCCGTGAGGAGCCAGTGGGAATTTTTCTCCTGGATGGGCAAGGTGGAGCCGATGCCTTTTCAAGCCTTTCCTGTCCCCTGGCATCCGAAGGACTTGCAAACACAGCTGTGTTTGGGAAGCAAAAACCTTCCACGTCTCGATGTTGTCCTGATTTTGATGCAAGCGAGGGAAGGGCTTGGGCTGGGCTATTTTGTCTTTTGTTTTCAAAGTTTTTGGCAAAAAAAAAAAAAAAAAAAAAGGCGTCTGTTTTTCATCCAAATACCACTGCAGGGAGAGGGGGCGGGGAGGGAGAAGCAGCGTGGCTTATTGCACGTAAAAATGCTGACAATGTCAGGGAGCCATCCTGGGAAAAATATCTCTTAAAAGGAGAAAAGGGGAAACCTGGCGAGATTTAAAGGTTTTTTGTTGTTGTCATTAAGACAGGAAAGTCTTTTGCAGCTTCTTACAATGCACATGCATTCCCCCTCACTGTGGAGGGGGTTTGCATCGGTCTGGCTTTATGGAAGGCAAGTTTGAGGCTGACACAGTTCATTGCTCGGAGTTGCCATGCAGACCAGCATCTCCGGGACAGTCCTCCGTCCCCGGGGACACCGAGGCGCTGCGAATCGGTGCTCTCAGTCCTGTGGCTTGGAAACACGCTTGGGTTGGCAGCTGCCCCATAGGGCTGGTGCTCGTCCTGACAGCAGCAGTGTCCTCGCGGTGCCCGTGTCCTTCTGGGCACTGCTGCAAAGGTTGGGGCTCCCTGAGAACCCGACGCCCCCGAGGTGTCGGGGGGGGGGGGGGCCCCCGTCGGGGGGTCTTCCCCCCCTGCCGCTGCTCTTTAAAAGCCGTAGCGACGTGTTGCGTTCGGCTGTTAAAAGATTCGTCCGCTCTTGCAGGGCAGCTGATGCGTTTGGTTTGAGATGAAGTGCCCCATATTCGGGTGCAACGCCCGGTGCCCCTGCAGGAATCCACACCCCCAGT
>NW_009259105.1:215826-216585 GCF_000687185.1 Egretta garzetta | reverse complement strand
CCCCCCAGGTGGATGTGACAGCCATGGCACGGCTCTTCAGCTACGTGGACGTGACCAACTATGGCTTCATTGTGGCTGTCCTCTCCATTGCCTTCAACCCGCTCTTCTGGAATGTGGTAAGAGCTGCCTGCATGCCGCCTGCCCCGTTCTTTTTAGCCTTCCTTTGCCAGCTACAGGGGGATCTCCTTTGGGCTGCACTGGAGGAAAAACCTTTTTTGGGGAAGGCTGCTGGGCTGGGTGGGGCAAACGGTGCTCAGGTATTGGGCGTTAGAAGTGGGTGAGCAGGGAGCTGGGCTGCAGAGAGAACTCCTGGGGCTGGGGGTGGCTGTGACGGGTGTCACAGAGGAGGTGAAGGTGAGAGCCGGCGTGGGATGCAGAAGGAATTAGGAGCTGAGCTTGGGAGAGGGGGCAAAGCAATCAAACCCATCCTTCAGCCACCTCCTGCCACACCTCCCACCCCAGCAGCCAGGCACTGGTCACCACTGGGACTGGGCATAAATGGCATTAACACCCGGTGGGGGGCTGCACTGGATACGTTGCCCACTGCTTGCCCTTGAAATACGTTGACAGCTGGTTGTGTGTGGATGGCAGGCAGCAAAAACAGCCAGCCAAAAGTTAACCTGAAGAATGTCCCCCTCCATCGTGCTGCAAAGCCTGGCACAGAGCTGCAGAGCTGGCAGCAAGCCAGCCCTAAGCAGGAGCGGGGATACCAGTGCACAGGTGATGCTCGCTGTCCCTGGGGGTGCCGGATCATCCGCT
>NW_009259105.1:213643-215737 GCF_000687185.1 Egretta garzetta | reverse complement strand
TCGTTGCTGGCCCCGTTTTGGAGCATGGCAGAACCAGCGTGCCAAGCGGGGAGCTCAAGCTGGCTGCAGCAGGAGGTGACCCCCACCCTGCAGCACCCTCGGCAGCACAGCTGAGGTGCAGGGTGAAACGTTCTCCCCGCGAGCGCTTGTGGGAACGGGATGTCATCTCAGCCAAGATTCCCAAAACCGCCCGCCAAACCTCCCCGCAGGGATTCTCACCCTGGGGAAGCCTCCTTAAAAAGGCCTTGTTTTTCCAGAGGGGGAGGACTCGGCTCTCTCTGAGCGTGGGGGCTCTTGAGATCGTCTCACGCTGGGCTTTGGAAAAGTGAGGCTCTCCTGGCTGTGAGTCACTTTGGAAACCTCCGTCGGAGCTCTTTGTTGCAGCCTCCCTAATTTTTCATGCAACTCATTATTAAAAAGTCTCACGGTGTCTGAAATGCCAACTAGAATATGCCACATTATTTCGACTTCGGAGTCATCATTTAGCATAAAGAATCAATGAGCGAGAAGATTCAGGATGTGGTTTCTGAGGGGAGAGACCGGCTCCAGTGAGAAACTGCATAAAAGGGAAAGAAAAAAGTACTTTATTAGCGTCTGCTGCTACGCCTGCGACTCGTGGGACGCCTGCAGCTTGGGAAATAGCATTGCTTTTTGGATCAAGAGTTTGGCTGCTGTTAAAGGACAGGGCAAGCTGATGTAACAGCAGGAAGTTCATTGCTCTGCGTTGCTGTTGTCCCCTTCCAGTGTTTGAAGAGCATTGCTGTTGGCGGCAGGTGGCACTGCAAGCAAGACGTGCAGGGCCTGCGCCTGGGAGCAGAAGGCATCTCTGCATGGGTTTGCAGTGAGCAACCTGAGCTGGTGTGTTGGTGGAAAGCTCTGGGGAGGTGAGCGTGGCACTAGATGTTTCCCCGGCTGTAACGGGCTGGGTGGCTCTCGCAGTCTGTGTGCCTCCATCCGTACGCTTGCTCTGCCCAGGCCCCCGAGCATCTCCCTGGTGTTTTCAGGCTCTGAAATTCCCGGTGTATGGTTCGCACCAGGCACTGCTGGAAGGTTCTTGCAGAGGGGCTGTGGGACCTGCAGCCCCGTGCAGGGCGCTGCTATCAGGTGCATATTAGCAGGAGTGGCCCCAGCCATCCCTGGATTTTCCCTGACCTGCTTCCTTTACCTCCTCACCATCCTTTTTTCCATGTGATCAGTGTCCCTTGCCTGCACCTAGCCAGCAGCTCTTCTTTCTCTACATCCCTGCACAGGCTCCCTTTGTCTTTTGCTATTTGAGTTCCTTCCCGGCAGCTGAGATCGCTTCTGCATCTGAATTACTTTGGGCTCACAGGAGCTTTAGTGCAAAGACTGGATTCCTGTGCAGTGCCAAGCACTCTCTGTTTAATAAGTAATGCGGGACCCTGGTCAAAAACCCTTCTGTGCATGAAATTCCTGATTTGGGTAGAAATTGGGTGGGGATGCATTGATTTAGTTCAATGTCTTAATTCTCTGTTTCTGCTGAACTCCAGCCAGGTCTGCCTCTTGCAAAGTTTGGCGCCGGGTTGTCCTCGCCGTGCAGTGCCTCTGAATAAATACGTGGTGGGGAAACCCCGGCTCCGCGCAGTGCTTGGCTGATGGAGAGGCGCGTCTTGAGGCCTCGAGCATAGCGAGGCATTTGCCCTGGTAAGCACCAGGCATGTTTCTTTGGGACAAAACCTGCAGGATTTGGGGACAAAGCACGAACTCTGAAGGCTGTGGGGGAGCATGGCTCCGGAAAAAAAACCCTGACGCTCGTCTGGGTTGATTTATGTACTTGGGTGGAGAGAGCAATTTAGAGGACCAGAGCCTAAGTGGGGCAATTTGCAGGCCTCCAGCTGGGCTGTGCTGATGTTCCCTCCTGTTCTCCACAGAGGAGAAAAGCTCTCCAAAAAGCCGCCCCAGGACCCCCAATTCCCACCCTCCTCCCTGCAGGCATGTGCAGGGGGGTACCATGAATGTCGCACTGGGGTTGCCTGCTGCATTTCCCCACCAAACCCAGGGCTCGCACCCCCTCTTCTGCTTCCCCCTCTCCGTGCCATTTAAAATTCCCCCCATCCCTGGGTGGCCCCCAGCTAT
>NW_009259105.1:199741-213236 GCF_000687185.1 Egretta garzetta | reverse complement strand
CTGGTTTTTTTTCCTTTTTTATTTCGTCTCGTCTCCTCATGCTGTCTCTGCTTTCCCACCCACCATGGCTGTTACAAAAGGAGCTGCTGGGAGCCACGATCCCATGTGAGGCAGGGTGCAGGCGAGGCCCCAAAAGCCAGTGGCGGAGCCGTTCTGGGGTTGGTGTCGCTTAAAACTCCCCAAGGATGTTCAACGCAGCTGGGAGACCTGAGCTGCCGTGGGGCTGTTGAGGGGCACCCGGCGAGGAGTAGGCGCGTCGCTGGAGCTGTGCCGTAAAACCTTAATGAGGTCAGAGCAGTAGAAACTTCAAATAAATCCCATCTGTGTTTGGAAAGCCACAGAACGATGGGAGAAACTTCCCATCCCTTGGTAACTAAGGAAGGTATTAAATAACAATTCCTGGGGGCCAAACATTTTCAAGCCAGGAGAGGCAGATAACCTGCATGTGGGAGGCTTTAAAAAGCTCGCTAAGCCTTGGCACACGGGGAGTTTCTAGAAAGCTGGGAGGTTTCTGACACTCTCTCCATAGCAAACAGGCGAGGGGCATAGTGAGCCAGGTAGTCTGACGTCCGTCACCACGCAAGTGACTTTCAAGTGGGGAGTGCATCCATCAGCAATTCTTTTCTTGATTTGAGCCTCTTGAAAATTTACGGCTGGCGTCACGGCCCGATTTAGAAATGGCACATCTTCAGCTGCCGCCCGAGAGCTTGCTCCTCCCGTCACCTCCGGCGACCCCCTGGAGACACCCATGCATCTCACAGGAATCTGCAGGGCGAATCCTCACATATCGCCATTAGGAACGGGCTTAGTGTAATTTAGCATGATTTTAAAGAAAATAGACCCCCATCAGACAAATGTGGTTTTTATTCTTCAAGGTTGCAGCTTTTCCTGTTCAGGGTAACAAGATCTCTGTTCTAGACTTCTGTCAAGTGTTTAAACTGCATGAGGTTTTGATTAAAGAAGTGGTTGCACAGGGACCTGGGCTGACAACGCCTGGCTCCTGATGGATGTGTATCTCCTGGTTCATTTCTTTTTAATTTCCCATCCTTTTCTCCTTCTTTGGAGACTAGAGGAATCTGCCAAGTGGATAAGAAGTGCTTGTGCTGGCAGGGAGGGGGGAGTTTGCAGGCACTGGCAGCCTGATTTCACCTACCTCTGACCACTTCTTGCTAAATTTGGCCTGGCCCAAAACCTCCCCACGCTGCTGGGAAGCAGCCGGGAGGTTGGGAGCTGTCGGGATTCAGACCTCAGTGAGCCAAACTCCGAGAAACCTTCTGGGGGCAGGAGAAAAATGCCTGATGATGGGGGATTTCAGCAGCAATCCATTTTCTGCCTTACAGAAGGGAAGGATTGAGCCGTGGCTTGATGGTGGTGTGTTAGCACCTCGCTGGGGAAAGGGAATCGCAGGCTCTGAAATGTCTGTGCCAGGGCTGGGGCTGGAGCGGCAGGCAGAGCCTCGGTTAGCTGAAGTTTACAGGGTTGGGAGATTAACAAGTCAGAGTGATTTAATGGTCTTTTCTGGCCTTCAAATTCTGCAAACCTGCGAGAGTTTGGGGGGCTCCCCCTGCAAACCTCTGCCTGCCTGCAGCCGTGGGTGAGAGCAGAAAACCAGCTCTCAACCATCTTCTGGTTGAGATTTTTAGATCCCGTTGTAGAAGCCATGGCACAGCGACGATGATTATCTGCTCGTAACAGATGCGAGATCAATAGCAGGGCTTCAAGCTCCGCTGCAAGGCAATTGACTGCAGAAAGTGTTTCTTTATTGGGGTAAAGCTGGGCTTGCAACCAGGCTCGGATTCGCTCTTACATGTCTGGTCTTAAAATGTCACCACCAGCTCTGATGCCTTTCATCCTTTGTGCGGGGAGAGAACGCACATTATTCGTAATTGGACTCTCTACCAGGCAGCAATAGCCGTTTTCGTTTCCTACAATGCCTGAGCAAGAGCGAGGATTTGCTTTTTTTTTTTTTTTTTTAATCCCCCCCCCAAACAGCACTTAGTGGCAATTTTATTCCGAGCGACTTGGTAACGCTTCCCACTCAGGCGGTGAGGGCTTTGCAGCGATGCTGTAACGCGTGCGGCAAGCGGACGGCATCGATTTTCCGGCCGTCTCGTAACGAAGCGAGTCCTATCTCTGTGTCTAACACCGCGCCTGTTCGGCTCCTAAATTTAGCTTCTCCAGCATGTCGGCACCGCTGCGAGCCACATAACAGGCACGAAAACTGGGTTGCATCCTCCAGCCTGCCGGCTGGAGCGACACAATTAGGACCGCTGTCACCTTGAGGCAGAGCCACATCCTTCATCCCAGCACCACTTCCCTGTGGCCTCCCGGTTACGAGCGGTGGTGGTTTCATCTAAATCCTCTTTTAAGAAGCGGTGCAATATCTTTTGACGATGTCCTTGCAGGCTGAGCTGCCTGCATTGGGGGGGGGGTGGTATCATGGAGCCCAGCCTGGCCGGGCAGCTGCGAGCTGAGGTGCTTCATCTGTGTGTCGAGCCAGGTAGGGTCTCAGCCCTCAGGGCTCCAGGTGAGGCGGTGGCAATCGTTTGAGCAGCTCCCCGGCCAGCGTGCGTGGGTGCCTGCCCAGGCGGGGTCCGCTTGGATGGCTGAGCCATTTCCGTGCCGTTCCTAGCGTGAATTTGGGACCCAGCTGGTGCGCGACATGCCTGCTCAGCATTTCTCTAAACTGAGGTCAGAATCTGTCTCTCACCTCACAGGCCCCTATGGCTCATGGCCAAACTGACCCGAAAAGCAACCTCCTTATTTTAGCTTCTGCAGTATGCTTCTCTAGAAACCCAGGGTGCTGCTTGTAGATACTGGACTTTTCTTGTTTAGTGTTTTAAAAATAAACTGTGGGCTGCTGGCAACCCTGCTGGGAGTAAGTCAGCACATGCACAAAAGATGAAAAAATATATTTAAGCCGAGATTCCTATATGCATCAGAGGATTATCTGTAGACCCTAGAAGTTGGGAGAGGCCCTTTCCTCTCTTGGGCGGGGAAACCCATTGCCTCCCCCGGGACATCGGCTGTCCGGGGGCCGGACGGGGGCTTGCCGGGTTGCAATCGCAGACGTGAGCTGAGTGTTTTCCAGCTATGCTATGGCGCAGACCATTTAGCAGAAGCCTGCCCAGTTCCCCGAAGGATGGGATCTCCCAAAATAGGCTGCTTTGACGACGAAATGCAGAGGATGGATGTTATTTCTGTAAGACCCGCTGCCCGGCTTCCATCACGATACAATCGCATCTCCCGCAGGCCTGGAGACTCGTGGTGGGATGGGAGGTGTTGGGGTTTCATGGTGGGGGTGCTGGGTCCGGCTTGCGGCAGGCTGGTGGCACAGGGCTGGCACCCCGAAGAAAATGCTTCCTCGTTTGCTCTTATTTTCTCCCCCCTTGATGAGCTCCGAGGGGACGCTTGTCTCCAGTTGCTCATGTGGCAGTCGCAAACGGGTAGTACAGCAGATTAGTAAATTGGTAAAGCAAAACCCTCCTTCTCTTTTCCACCTATATTGTGTCTCCAGTGACACGAGTAGCTGCAAATGGCACTTGGCAGGAGCATCCCACATCCCTGCTCTCCTGAGTGTGAAACCAGAGAGTTCAGCAGCCAGATCACAGCTTGGCGGGCACCGGTTCCTGGTAAATATTAGGAGCTTCATCTCAGTTAAAGCAAACAAGTATCTGCGCTCCCCCCAGGGTTGCCTGCCTGTGTCGGCTCCCTTACATTCCTCTTTTTAAGGCGTCCTGACAAAGCCTTGAAACCCCTGTACCCCAGCCCCGGGGAGAAACAGTCTGGTTTTGGAAGCTGGTGCTGATGTATTACGTTGATGGAGGACACGCGTGTGCCTGGGCAGTGGCTTTGGTTGATGTGACACGGAGGGATGGGAGCAGCGGTGCACTGGCTTGTTCAGGGCAAGGGGCTTTGATTTCGGAGGGTGGCCCTGACCCAGGGGAAGGGCTGTGGATTGGGATGAAATACCCCTACCCAGCGAGCTGCTGCCTGATTCTCCTTTTCCCTGCCAAGCCATCCGAACCGCTGTGCTAGCTCACGTGCGGGGAAAGAGGGGCAACTCTTCTAGAAAATTAGGAATTTGGTTGCCAGAAAAGCTGGGAGCCCCAGGCTTGCATGCCTGCGTGTGGCTTCATCAAACTCCCCCCATCTCCCAGCAAACGTTGGGGTCAGGGAGAGGAAGGCTGGTGGGAGCTCTTGATTCTCCCACGTGTCGCTGAAATCATGAAACTCCGTGGTGCGTTACCTAATCAGCTGGACTTGGCAATATCTTGCCTGGGTTTTTTTCCTTGCAAAACCTTTTTTTTTGTTCCCACTCTTTACTCCTCCAGACCAGGGACGATGCAGCCGTGGGCTTGTTCTGCAGGTCGGGACGTGTGAGCTGCCGCTTTGTCTGGTTGAAGGGTTTGCACTCGCTGTCTGTGTAGGCACAATCATTTTTGGTGTGATCCTTTTTGCGCTTTTGGGAAGAAAAAGCAGGCTGTGAGCAGCTCGCACCCCTGAAGTGGGTGAAATGGAGATGGGTTTTAGCAATTTTCTCCGCGTTCGGCTGTTGCGGGGAAGCCTGACCGTCAGGGCTCACAGAACGCCTTCGTCGCCTCCTTTGTGCGGTGGGAGGTTTGCTCATTATCTGGTTTGTGCTTCGCTTATAAAAGAAGCTGTAATTGTAGCAGCTCCTTGCCATAAAAGCACAAAGACGTTTTCAGGAAAGGAAAATGTACATGCAGCTTTTCTGATCCTTTACAGTACTCCTTCTGCCTGCTTTTCTCGCCTCCTGCCCTTTCTCCAGCATCAGCTTTGTGCCTGCCTGGTGCTCAGCGTGATTGCCTCTGGCTCGTGAGCACTTCTGGCTATAGAAAGGCCCCTTTTAGAAAGAAAAAGTTGAGCATCCTCCTCGTCCATCTTGCTGGGTGAAGAGAAGAGGGGACTCCAAATCCCCTCATGTAGTTGGGTGTTCCTATTCCTGCCTCTTCCCTCAGAGCTGTGTTTTCTGCGGTGAGCCCGACAGCAGATGCTCAGTCTGCAAAATCCCAGGGAGGATTTTGAACCGGGAAAAAAAAAACCAAACCTGGCCATCCATCTATGACTACAGTGCACACCCGTAACAGGACCGGAGTAATACCAAACCAGATCACCTTGGGGCACGCATGGCTGTCCCTATTAAAAACCCAATGACCTCAGACGAGATACAATATTTTTAACTATGAAGCATTCCTATTGAGTGCCCTTTCCTGTTTATTTTTACCAGGACATTGTTTTAATGACTGCAGAGTTACTCATTTGATTCCCAAGGCTGGAGAACAGCAATGAGTTAGTTTCATTTCAAGACTCTGTCGTGCACTCATTTTTCCAGAGATTGATGTACTCGGAAGCCAAAGCGAGTGCATTGCCCAACTGAGGAACATTACTTTCCTGCCTGTGCCCGTCAGACTTGGTCCGTGGTGTGGATGTGCGGGGATCCCAGCTGGAAGGGGTTGCTCAGCCTCCCCCATCCACCTCTGTGCAGGGCTCCGGTACAAATGCACGGAGCAAAAGACTGTCAGAGGGTTTGAGCGCTGGGTCTGGAGATGATTGATTGATTGCTTGGCTTTTGGGTTGCATTTCTTGCACTGAACAAATACCATGGGGCACGTGGTTACACCCATCAACACCCACAGGAACCCCAGTGATAACACCAGCAAGCCCAAGGGGTTTGGTGATTGTATTTAACCCTTCAGATTGTTATTACTTGTTGTGCCGCGCGGTTCGAACATCTCATCCCCGAGGAGAGGGGAACAGAGAGGGGAACAGAGCGCGCGGCTGCCCGCCTTACATAAAGATCAAATTGTCCCTCTCTATTGTTGGCCGTCGGGACGACAGCAGCATCGCAAACATGCGTGTCCTCGGCGCCGTGGGAAGTGTTCCCAGGGGAGGCTTAACACGGAGCGTGGAACTTGATATGTCGAGCAGCGAGAGGACGGGAGGCCCTCCAGTCGAAATCGGCACTCCAGCAAGTGCGGCCAGCGCAACCAGTACCTCTTTTCCACCGAACTCTCACTACTCTGCGAAGGGGTATTGGATTTCTCCTGCGTTTTGTGCTCTGCCAGGCGTATTTATTTTTTTCTCCCCCCTTCCCCGTCCCCGCTGTCACCACGGCCCCTGGGGGAGCGGTGAGCCAGTACACGCTGTCCAGAGGACGGGTGTGTTGGGAGCCCTTTATTAGCAGACTTATTCCAGAGAATTAAACCCTAATTTCACAAAAGGGCAACGAGAGAGCGGCTGCAGCTCTGGGAGAAGCTGCCCTGGCTTTGTGTGTTGTTTGCAAATAGCACAAGAAGTCCTGGTCCGAGACTGCTGGTCCTGGTCATAGGAGTATTACGACCAAAAGAATAATTGTTGTGTTTCTTTGCTATTTAAAACAAAAATTACAAAGTCGTTTACAAGGAAACCAGTCGCGTCTCCTCTACCGTGCTGTCGCTTGTGCCTCCACTTGTTTTGTTTTCGGTTTTAGGCAGGGTTTTAAAATGTTCCTAATCATCTTCCACTTCACCTTCTGACAACCCCGCTGCAAAATGTGCCTCTGCGACACCCGTCATTGTTTCTCCCTGCATTAATTGTTGTGTGTAATTGCGACCTGCCGCAGGACGCTGTCTTGCTCTATTAAAGAGAGAGATGCTAATGAAGAACATTGGGTACCATATTACGGGAGAGCAAGGCTCGACTCGCTGGGACGTGTACTTGGCGTACTGTTATTGCCGGTCTGGGCAGAAATGGTGTTTCTGTCTCTCGTCAGTCACTGGCTAATGATTGTAATTTTTACTTGCTGAGAAACTCTGGATATAATGGACTTCATTAACGGATACATGAGATGCTACCAGACCTGCATTAGGGGGAGAGAAGAAGAAAACAACCCCTGCATGGAGGCAATTTTATTATTTATTTGCAGCAATAGGAGTGATCCAGAATTAGTGTCTGATTCGACGGTCTGGCTAATGAGCTGGGCTGAGCTGGAATCCAAGCAAACCTATTAACAAGAGCAAACTGCAACGATGATGCCCGGGTCTGAAAACCCTCACATCAAACACAAGGTGCCAGGCGGCGCTGGGATGGCTTGGCTGCCTTTTCTTCCTCCGCATGGGGCTGTGTGTTGATGTGTTTGCATCTCGAGAGGCTTCTGCTTGTTGATCAACCCCAGCCTTTCCCCATCCCCTTCTCTCCTGCCAGCTCCTTCTTAACTCTCTTTGTACATAATGGGTGAACCAGAGCTTCTGATTTAGTCTTTAAGACAACAGAGCCAAAGGATTTCCACTCCCATGGGCCACATCTGCGTGAAGAATTGCGCCAACTTGAAATACCGCAGCATCCAGCCCCAGTTTTTGGTTGCAGGCAGTGGCACATCTGCAGGTCCAGCTGGTTGGGGACACAGTGACAGAGCTGGGTGCTCACACGGCCGCTGGTACCTGAGCTGCAACTAAATACAGGTCATACGGGAGAGCAAAAAAGCCACTTGAATTAGCTGACATCTCCAGTATAGCTTTCTAGGGTCTCTTTGCAATCAATCAGAGGCTGTGGGGAATGTCAGAGTCGTTAGGTGACCTCAATCTCCTTTTACCTGGAGCCAGTGAAGACTCGTCTCAGCTCAGTAAGAGGATATTTCTCTCACAGGAGGCACTTGCTGAAGACTGTCCATTTTCATTCCAGCTAGAATAGCTGGGTTTTAATCAGCTTGACCTTATTTGCAACGGCGATAGCGATTTGAGCTAGAGGTTTGCAGCAGCAACATCGGAAAGTGTTGAAGAGCAAGGTAGATGTTTTGTGGCAAAGATAGAAACCTTTGTCCCCACGCTTAAAACCAAATCGGAGGTGTTGAAGCCTGCAGCTAATTTGGAGGGACTTGACCTCAGAACTGTGGATCCACTGGGATCCAGGGCCTGATTTGGAAATAACGCAAAGGAGCGGAGGTGCGAAAATAGAAAGGAAGTCTGAAAAAAAAAAAGCAAAAAAAAAAAAAAGCAGCATTCGTCTTGTAACGTGGCATTTGTACTGAGCGCTTGCGGACAGTGTGGTGCAGCAAAGAGCTTGGCTTTCTAAATCGGTGCCAGTTCAAACATCGGCAGTGCTATTGTTGGAGCGCTTTGTTTGGAAATGGGTCTTTTGGGGAGAAGGCCCGTTTCTGTAAAGCGGCCGTGTGTGTGTGTAACACTTCAAGCACTTTCTCCAGCTTTGCTTTTTTTAGCGTTGCATGACTGTGAGCAACAGGGGGGAAAAAAAAAAAAAAGCAAATACAGGATGTGAGATGGGCAGAATATTCTCAATCGCTCGAGAGACCGACACACACCTTTGCTTCTGGTTGGTTTGGAAAGGTGCCTGCTGTGGACTGCCTGAGCAAAATCAGACCTGTTTGGCTCAGAGAAAGTGCTCCGAGCTTCAGAAAAATGTATGAAAATAGGAGGTTTGTGGTTTTCTGGCTGAGAACTGTGTGTAATGGGAAGCTGAGTGTGGGCCAAAGTCATCTGGGCATGGAAGATGAAAAAAAAATCCGGCAAAACACCGGGCAAAATGCTTCACTGTCCTGCGCACGAGATGCTCATCTGGCAGCACTTGCTGTCCCTCTGGGCTCCGGCAGAGCTCCAAACACTTGTGTAGGGGCAGCCTCTGCCTTTCCCTAATCCCGGGGGATTATTTTATTTTGTTGTATTATTGTTTTAGAGGAGCTGGGTGGATCCCGGCTGCTCCCCATTCCCCCATGCAGCCCGTGTCCCTCCCAGTGCTTGGCCATCCCCACCACATCCCAGACTAGGACTGGAAAGGTCCTTCCCCATTCCACGCTGTGCTCTGGAGAAATCGTTATTTCACAACTACTTTTTCCATGGGTTTTGTTGGCCGGGAGAGTCTGTTTGGGCCGTGCCAGCTTCTGGAGCTGAAGCACATCACGCTTGCCCTGCTCAGTCTTGGGGAGCTGCTCATGGGGCTCCCAACGCCCGCTCTCAAAATTTAATTAACACAGCTCGTTCTGGGGTATTTAAAATCACCTGCCTTCAGCTTCCAGTTCTTCGGACATAAATCATGAGCTCCTTGCCTTGAGAAGAAAGTGTTCAGGTTTTGTGTTGGAAATTGCTAGCAAATACAGCCCATATTCCGTGTCATTTTTGTTTTTATTGAAGAGGAGAGGATGTGGCTCATGGAACATCGATGGACCTGGGCTGCCTTGGCGTGCATTAAGCAGGGGCTTGTTTTTATTGCAACCAGCTAATGAGATGGTACTTCGACAAATCACATAGGCACTATTAGAGAAATGAAATTTATTATCTAGCTGTTGATCATGAGTGGATTCAAGGTAAAGACTCATGTGGAGGTAATCTCAAGGGATGGCTTTGAGGTAAAACGTACCTAGTCCTTACGAAACCCTTATCTGTTCACCTGCCGGCTTGTTTTGTTTCCCGAACTCAAGGCTGTTAGCTGAGGTGACCTGTGCCATTTCAGTCCAATTACTTTCACTGGGGATGGATGCAGGGGGGTTTATTTTTTAGGCTAAACTCATACATTATGGAGGCAGGCTGGGTTTCTCTAACGGTCATCATGCCACTTCTAAAGAAGGGGAGTCACTTTACTCTTCTGCCTGTGTCGACGTGCTCAGCCTGGACCCCGCTGAACCCCTCGGCAGCGGTGCAACGGCTTCATTGGGGAAAAGTCACTAGAAGAGGTACTCCAGCTTGCATTTCGACCTCTTAACCTGCTCGTTTGGGCGATGGGCATTGCGGGCAGCGAGGATTTGTCACGCCGGCTGGTCTCAGCGCCGCAGCTCCACGACCAGCCCCTTGGTTTTGGAGAAGAGCCCACCCTGCTTTCTGCTCATAGATAGTTCCTTTCCTCAGCCCCTTGGCTGTTGTCATTTTTTTTTTTGCAGCCTTTTCTGCTTTCCAAGCCTCTGGTTCCACTGCGAGAGCCTGCAAACGTGTGGTTTTTCCCTCCGTGAAACTCTGTCACCTGGGTGTACAGCCCTGTCCTTCCAACTGGCTGTTCCACGCCGCAGTATCGCTGCGTCGCCAGTTTACACACCGAAACCCCATCTCTCCAAAACCCCGCTGCTGTTTCTTTTGGCTGGAATAACCAACCACGCCCCCATCCGGAGCTCGTGAAAGGCAATGGAAAAATCTTCCTTGAGTCAAATCGACGCCTTCCTTTCCAAACTGAAAGCCCTCGGCAGACAGGGATGAGCTAAGCCGTCCCGCTCGGCTGCAGCTTGCTGACCAGTTATTGCCATTGTACCAGTGGGGAAATGGGAAATAGGAAAAACTGACTGGTGCAGCCTCCTGGAGAGACCTTTTGTGGCTGAGCCGGCCCGACCCCATCTCTTGGGACACTTGTCAGGTCTCTGATCATCCGGTCGGGGTGCCCAGAGCCTCCAGGCTCTGACAGGGAGTCCCTGCCCTGCTTCCAGCTCCACGGGCATGGGCTGTCACCCGTCGTCCCCAGTGCCCCTTGCTTACCAGCAGTCCCTCTCTGGGTGCGTCTATCCTTGGTGCATTACCATAAAAAAAGCCTTTACAAGCTGCACGGGCAAAGTCTCTGGCCTGCATTGTCTTACAGCTCACACGAAACCATTAAGATGGTGTCTGTCTCTTCTAATATCGTTTCAGTGTTTTAATTGCATGAACTGGAAGCTGCTGCTCCAGTACTTAGTGGGGGAACTTCACAGGGCTTTAAATAATTTGCTAAAAAGCTTTCGGGCTCCATTACCATCTCGTGGCTCTCTGTAATTGAGTGCCTGCAAATTGAGAAGCCTTCAGAGAAATAAGTCAGTCTCTAGATCAGGTAGTCCAGAGCCGTGGAGCCTGTCGGGGTGCTGGCAGGAGCTCACAGCCTTTGACCACCAGCCCCGGTGGTGGAGCACAGCTGAGAACTGGTGGCTCATAGCATGTAAGAGATGGTGGATGGGGGGATGCGTGAGGGACTGGCCTGCTAAAGGCTGGAAAAGGGAAGATATCCCTTGTCTGCTTGGTGTTGGGAGTCACAGCGGAGGCACCGACCGGTGATGGGCACCACGGCGGGTGCCAGGGGGTCACCGCAGCCCAGCGCATCACTGCCGAATGACCTCAGACGAGACACAATATATTTAACTGCTGAGCCTCAGCCAGGGGCTAAACCTTGTGGGTTTAGGGCACCTTCCCGGGGTCACGCACCCGCCCGGGGCTGGCCTGGTGCTCGCCGGCGGCACGGGGAAGGCGATTCTGCTGACGGGCGCTTCGTATCCCTGCCACTGCTGCACGGGGAACGTGACTGCATGGAGGTGACGGCTAATTGCTGCAGCGAGTCAAGGACTGTTTAAGCAGCTAATTAATTCCTCCTAATCAGCCCTTGATCTGTTGAAAACTGCATGGCATTATCTCCTCTGCTGCAACACCTTGATAATTCCTGTCTGAATGGCCTTCACGGAGAACATATTTAAATAAACTCAATAGAGATTTCAGACAGATAGCGACTATAATTACCAGCTTGTACAAATTAAACCGTGGTTTGTTCTGTTCTTTTTCTCCTGCCTTCGCTGCCCAGAGCTCCTGCTAATCATGTTCTCGCTGCCAGTGGCACGCCGGTCCCCGGGGCGTTTTCTGCACATGCCTTCGGAAAGCCTGTGCCCATGCCCGGTGCTGGGGCGGGGGCGCTCAGTGGGCCAGAGTTTCGGATGAGGCTGCACATGGGCACATGCCAGCCTCGGCGGGTGCTGCTCCTGTGCCAGGGGCTCAGTGCCGGCGAGCTGCAGGAACTGCCCCTGCACACCCCTCGGGGCTGCCCTGCACCATCCTCCCCAGGACCAGCCCTGCAAGCTCCTAGAAGGTTTGCAAGCTCCTAGAAAAGCAGAGTTTTTCTCACCCAGAAGCAGCACAAGCGCTCGGACATTTGCCTTGAGCAGCTGCAGGAGCCCAGGCTGGAGCTTTCAGCCCGGCCGTGGTGTTCAACCAGCGCCGTGGGCACTGTGGTACCGGCACACACTAAGCACTGCCGACTGCAGAGGGGCTCGAGCACGGTTCGTTAGGAGGGATAAGGTCAGGCCACACTCATTTCCTCCGTGGTCCCTTGGGACAGCCAGAAAGGCTGGCTCCCCTGGCATTCGGCAAAGGTCAGCCAGCCCTGGCGCTCGCAGGCGGGCGGTGGATGTGCGTTTCCATTGCAGCCTGCTCTGCTCTTGCTGCTCTGCATTGGCTTTGCTTCCTTGCTTGCTCCTGGGAGCACCACAGTCAGATTTCGGGTGCTCGAGTGTATCGTTTCCTCCCTTGTCTTTCCGATAAACCTAGTAGCTGCAGGCAGGGTTGTTTTCCAGTATCCAAGCAGTGACAGAGAGCAGAGAATGTCGTTAGGTTTTAACAAGGGATTCCAGGGAATCAGAAAGGAAAAATGGATTTTTCATAGAGGGGAACAGACTGGTGCCTCTGGTCCCTGTAGGTGAGATAAGAGGAGCATCAGGTTTCCTGCCCTTTCATCGGTTCTGAGCTAGCCAGGGCATGTCTCCTGCGATGGGAGATGCTCCCGTGGAGCTGCCCAAGTCCAGAATCAGGGTTTCTCCTGCCCCAGCACCCGCAGGAGGATGCACCCCCAGGGCTGGCCTAGGAGAGGTCAGACTGAAGGAGAAAGTTTAAAAATTTGTTCAGGTTGGGTTTGCCTTAAGGTGTTTTTTTTTGTTTGGGCTGAATTGTCTGTGCCTGCAGGGCTCACCCTACGCGTGTGCATCGTCTCGGGACCAGGGGCAGACGTGCCTCGAGGAGCTGATCATTCTTCCTCTGGGCTTTTCATGGAATTTCTGGGGTTTAGGTCTCTCGGTAGGTTGCTTCCAAGAGCCCACATGATGGGGCAAAATCCTTCGCGCTGGCAAATACTGTGAAACAGGTACGGTGAAGGCAGCGTATCTTATTGCCATCTTTTCTCCAGCCTAGTCTTGGCCACTGAACATTTTTATGCCAACAGTTTGGCCAGGGCAAAAACATCCACAGAAGTGGGCAGAGCATCTCCCCAGGTGCGTGATGGATCTGGGATTTCCCGGGATGTGGGCATAGCCATGCCACGCCGCTCCCTGGAGAGCTGGGAAGCAACCGCTCACTTCAACCCTCCGGTGCCTCAGTTTCCCTTGGGTTGTAGGGAGCTGCTAATCCATCCCAGGCTCCCAGGCATGCCGCAAGGCTAAATTCATTAGCGCCTGCACGCTCTTCTTCAGGTGCTATTGGCAATGGGGCGACGTGAGGACATAGACCGGCTGATTAGCATCGAGATGCAAAATGTCCCTTAGACCTGCGCCTTTGGGCTATCTGGTTTCGTTGCCCATCTCTGGGGCGAGCCAGATATAGAAATGGAGTCATGTGAAACAGAACCAAGTCTCTATTCCAGAGCTGGGCTGGAGCAAATTAAAATGTAGCGTGTTCAAAAGCCAGCTTCCCTGCATGGCAGACAAAAATAATCAATTTCCTTGAAACAAATACTAAATATTAATGAAAGGCAATGGCCTGCCATGCACAGGGAGCTG
>NW_009259105.1:189025-199721 GCF_000687185.1 Egretta garzetta | reverse complement strand
CTGCGGAGGCAGGTTGGCGAGACGAAAATTGCTTTTCGAATGGCTATTTCTGGCCCTTCTCGAGGTGCCTCGGGAAGGTTTGCCCGGCCAAAAAAAGAAAACTCAGAGCATTTCCATTTTGCATCCGCGCAGCCACTGGGGATGCGTGCCGGTGCTCTCAGTGTTGTTTACGTGCTTGCCCGAGCAGCTGGGGAGATGGCTCGGTTCGGTTGTGTAGAAATCAGCCCCAAATTTACGTAGAGGAGGCAGCGATTCCCTGGGAACATCAGCCGGCTGCGCCTGCCCCTGACGAGCGCCGCAGCGGCCTGCCAAAGGCAGAACATGGGACCCAAGAGCACTCCCCAGCTCTGCAGCCACATCCGCTCCTTGATTTATTTCAATAACGAGCAGTGGGGGAAACATTAAAAAAATTACTTACAGCCCTCACCAAGTATCCTAAAGTGAAAGCAGAGGGCTGGGAGCTTTGGAAAAGGAGCCTTGAATTTCTCGATTGCTTTGACCCTTGGGTAGGTCAGGAAGCTTTGTATTGACTCCGTTTCCAAACTTGGAGGTTGGAAGAAAAATAAAAATGCTCCCTTCCCTCCCTCACCAGGACACACGGCCGTGGCGTGGGGTTTTTCCCCCTCCCCGACGCTGTGCTCGCCCGTGGGCAGCGCGGTGCCGGCCTTGGCTGGGAGAGCAAACGGCACATGGGGAATATCCAGGTCCCTCCCTGGGAGGCTGCTGGTCCCAGCCCTGCCATGTCCCACACTGGGCTGTGGAGGATGCTGAGAGCATGTTGCATCCGTCATGCAGTAAATAATAACACATCGGCTCATGATTTTATAAAACCATGAAGCCAGCTGCATCGCCGCGGGTCGAACGAGAGCTAATATTAGCTAGAAATGACTAAAATTAGAAAATTAGAACGGAGCCAGAACTAATTAGCAGTTCAAGGAATAGAACCAGAACCGGAACAAATTAATTGTTGCTGAAATATCGCCGCGGGGCCTGGCGGGCGCCGCCGCTTCCAGCCCCACGCAGGCTCCCGCTCCGCTTTGCTCGTGATGACTCCCGCGTGGGCTCGGAAAGGAACCCAGGGTCCCATCTGAAGGCTGTGACAGCTAAATACAAGTTGGCGTCTCGGTCCCGGCCGGGGAGTCGGCAGCGACGCGATGCAGCACGAGCTGAGCTGCGCTGGGAGCGATCCCAACGCAGCCAAGCCAACTCCGAAGGGCTCGGAAATGCGTCCCCTCGCCCCACCGTGCTCTGTCGTGGCCCAGATGTGCTTTTCGAAAGGCGAGGGTAATTACGAGGCTGCCGTGACGGCTCCCAGCGGCGCGTGGGCTCTCCCCTCTGATCCCAGCGGCGCTGCCTTCTCTTTCAGCTTCAGCTCTGCCGCCAGCTGAGATGTTTTGCGAAGCTCTCGAAGCGAGCCAGGAGCTGCCATCCATGCAATCGCCGCCAGAATAATTTCCAGGGAATTAGGAAGCTGGTACAGATAACTGGCACGCGGCTGCGTTTTTCCATCTGTGACTAAGTCACCTGTATGGTCACTTCTCTTTACTTGCCCAAGGTGGTAACTCAGCCTATATTTCCTTCCCTTGCAGCCCTCAAACAGCAGCTCCCATTTTAGCAGCAGCATGACGCACGGTGTTTTAAATTCAATTTAGAATACAAACTATTTATACCAGCCAGAAAAAGGCAGTGAAGCAGCTCTTTCTGTCATGAGTGGATTTGTAATTTCAGAGCAATCATTGCATAACTAATTGAATCAGCTCTCAGCATGTGAAATCAGTGCCCTGCTTATCAGAGGTTTTCATCGTTCTCCCCTCCCGAAGCCAGCGGTCTCCCTCCACCAGCAGCACTTTGTGCTTCTGCACCAGCCTGGGAAGAAAGCGGGACCTGCAAAGCTGCTTTTCTCTGCTCAAATAGAGCCAATAAATGACCCAATGCATTCAGAGTAGATGAAGAGCTGGGTTGCAGGTGCCTCCCAAAAGCTGCCCAGGCTCCATGCGAGGGAGTGAAGTGCATTGGAAGCTAATGAAGTGCCAGCCATATCCGAGAAGCAAATTGGTGCCGAGATGTTCCGCTGACTCCCACCTCCCGCTTCATTGCCCAGGTGTGCTCTGCTTGGCTTGAATTTAGGGTCTGATCCAAACCCCAGGCTTGGTGCCTGAGAATGGAGCCTAGCAGAGGCGATAAATACAGCGACAGCTTTCTGAGGGATACAGGAAAGGTAGAAAACAGAGTAGCTGTAAGGATTTCCATCCGCTTGGGAGTGAGGGTCTTGGATTTGGTGAGTTGGGTGGATCCAGTCCTGCAGATTTTGGGAGCGGCTCCAGCCCCCTGCATGCAGCAGCTTCCCGGGGCGAGAGGGCACCTCCTCAGCTGCAAGGTGTTTTGGGCAGGGGCCCATCAGCTTCTGCTGAAGAGGGAGCTTAAAATTGCAGCC
Organism: Egretta garzetta; assembly: GCF_000687185.1. NCBI lineage: Eukaryota > Metazoa > Chordata > Aves > Pelecaniformes > Ardeidae > Egretta > Egretta garzetta. Next base: position 197,287 of record NW_009259105.1, on the reverse strand, counting down.
AGAGAAAAGTGTGCTGTGAAGGATGCCAATGCCTCCCTGGAGATGCTGCCTGCGTGCATGTGAGTCCTGGGCTGTCCCCGCTGTGCCCTGTGGATTGCACTGAGGGAGCCGTGCAGGGGCGGGTGAGGAGTGCACATGAGCCCTTAAGGGCCACAACTGCTGATTGCTAACAAAGGTTCAGCCTGCGCAAGTGGAAGCGGTCCTCTGGGGCAAGCTGGCAGGTCCTACCTGTGGGGAGCTTGGGGGAATGCTTGCAAACTTTTCTGGAAGTGAGCTGGGAGGGGTTGTTCCTGCCAGGTATGATCCCTACAGCTGGATGTAGGAGATGGTAGAGCCTGGAAAGTGAGGGCTGGGTGTCCCTGTGGTCCATCCCTTACTCAGGAATCTGTTTTCCTTCCAGGAGAGCAATACTAGGCTCCATGGCAGGGGCCTGGTGGTTTTGATGACCTTAGCAATGCTCTCAGCCTTGCTGGATATATGTTGTCTGAGCCACATGTTCCCCAAAACTGACGTGTAGGGGTTTTTTTCATGAGCCTCGGTGCTTCCGGCTGGCCTGGTGAACAGGGCAATGCAAGCACCAGCATGGGTAGGAGAAGGAGCTTCCATCCCCAGGCTTGGTTTAAGCCATGTCTCATCAGTGGCCTCTTCTTGCACAAAGCCATGCAGACGGCGTGTGTCCCGGCGGGGCTCACTCCTGGGGCAGCACGCACCCCGGCCCCCCCAACTACCTGCTTTGTTTTCTGTTGTCTCTTCAGGTAGCCAGATGGGAGCACAAAACGCGAGCGCTCAGCCGAGTCTTCGGCTCTCCACATGCTGCCTGCTACTGCCTGGGTGTTGTTATCCTGATGCTTAACTGTGTGCGGAGCCATTGGTAAGGAGCTAACCCTACTGCTACGCATCGATGCAAAGCAACGCCCCTACCGGGTGGGGGGGATGAGGGATATTTGCTCTGCAGTGCTGGATCCAGTCCCAGCATATTGCTTTTACATGGTTGGATACCTTCAGCCAGCAGCAGATTTATTCCAGGATTTGTAATAAAGACAAGGGATGCGGTGGCGTGGCCAAAACCATCAAAGTCAACAGGCGTTGAGCGTCGCAGGTTTCCTTGCTCTGCTCTCTGGGAGCAATTTCCCCTGCCCCAGGAGCAGCCTGGGTGACAGGAGGGCTGTCTGCACAGGCTGGATCATCTGTAACAGCAGAAATTTTTAATTTTCTCCTAAAAATCATAAACCAAATTAAACCTGGTTTTAAGAAGCCGCAGTTTCCTGTGCAGAAGAGCAGGATTATCTGGGCACTTAGCAAGCAGTCTCTTTAAACTCTTATCTGCAATCTCTTTAAATACCACCTGCGCTAGCTAATAGTATTGTATGACTGATGCACCCTACACCACGGGAATACATCCTTTGACGTTCTGAGTGCAGCCGAGGGGTTTACTGGAGAAGATTTCCTCAATGCCAGCAGTTTATCTGCGATCTGGTAGGCTCTATTTTCAACGCTGTTAGGAGAGACAGACTCTCTTACTAAATTCCCAGATTCAATTATGCCAGGGTCAGAGCTAATGGATTGTTCAGTACTTTGGGTAATTTCCCAGGCATGGAGATCTCAGGTTGGAATTTGCACATGTATTTAAGAGCTTTGCTTTCCTGGAAGTGACACTAAGACCTGCCCTTGCCCTTCTGCGTTTGTCCCAGCTACTGCTTATTGCAGAAACTACAGGAAAGGTTGCAATGAATGGGGCTGTAATTGAACGGGGGCAATGCAGAGGGCATGCGTGCGCTCTGCTGATGTCTCGGCGACATGGCAGGCTTGGATTTTGCTGGGGAACGTCTCGGTGGTCTCTTGCACGGATGACATAGTCACTTGTTTTCTGGGAAGCAGTGCAAAGCCTTGTGCCTGGCTTTAATTAGAAACACAGCTGATGGAGGGGCAGTCTCTGTTCCCAATGGCCCTGCTGACACCTGGGTCACAGCGAGGCACTGATGGGGAACTGCTGGGAGAGCCAAAGAGACCTCATCTCTCCCAGCACTACATCACGCTTTCCCCCTGCAGACCCCTGGCTGCCCTAGCAGGGCTGGCATCGCTGGCTCTGCTCCACGTCATGAGTTTGTGAGTGCTGTGAGGCTTGTTGGGGGTGGCTCTGCCTGCGCAACCCATGAGTCGGTTCCTGAAGGAGACAGCAAGGTCAACCCAGGGGGCTGGAAAACCCCCACTTGGACCTTGGTTTTGGAGGAGAGTCACTAGAAGATGAGGCAGGTCACCCCCAGGAGAACATGGATGAGACGCCAGCCAACTGCGCTTGCCAGCCCACCCAGTGGGCCAAGGCCATTTCAGATGATTGCAATGTGAAGTTTATTTTTCCCAGGTGTTTCAACATGGTTGGGTTATTCCCTTGTTTTTCCTTTGTACTGAAGTTGGCCCGAGTGACGGTTAGCAGGCTTTGGAGGCTGTTCAAGCAAAGCAAGCCCTTAACTGTGGGAGTGATGGGATGGTTTCAGCGTGGTTATCCGAGCAGCGACTGCCTGAGATGCCCTGAGGTGCACCTGGGAGACTCGCTGCCTCCATTCCCAGCTCAGTGAGCCCTCCAGGGCTGCCTGGGGCTTATTGCTCAAGCCTGGAGAGGTTGCACTGTTTGGGAAGGATTCATCCCATCCATTGCCCTTGCGTGAAAATACCAGCCAGCTCCAAACCTGGGGTTCAGCTGGCCAGAGAGGGGCTCATGGGTTGCCTGACACAGGCGCTGTCATCCTCAGTGGCCAGTGATGCCGGGAGGGACGAGTCTCACCCGCTCTTGCGATTTCCCTCTTCCCTTTATTTTATTTTCTGAGTCACTTGTACTCGAGCACGCTGATGAAAGCCGATCTTTCCTCAGCGCCGCGGAGGCAATCCAGCCGGCAAAGCGTAAGCTCTGCCTCGCGCTTTGGCTGTGCACGGCGGTCAGGGTTGCTTGTGCAGAGCGTGCTGGCTGCTGATAGCGAGCGAAAAGGCAACCTCGGGGGGGGTCCCTCCACCCCCGGTGCTGTAAATCCAGCCTTTAAAACCTCCTCTCGGCATGCTTTGGGGACTTTTGATGTGGGTGGAGGCTGCCAGGGAGCGATTGAGGAGCCTACAGGATGTCTGTTTTGTTTTTAAAAGCCTGCTTCCTTTTTGGAACTGAATTTTTGAAAGGCTCCAAGCTGGGGGCGGAGGAGGGGAGGGCAGAGCAGACCGAAACTTTACAAGTGGGTTGGCATCGTGGCTCAAAGCACCCGGGAGCTGGGCCCTGCAGCTGCTTCGCCTCCTGCCCCGCACGTGGGTCTCTGCCGTGGTCCTGTCCCTGGTTCGGCGCCATGTTGCCCTCGTGCAAGCTTTGCTCCGAAGGGATATTTTGGGTGTAAGAAGAAGAATGTCTTGTGCTCAATTAAGCAATTAGGTGTTTCCCAGCTCTGAGCTTCATTATCAGCCTTGGCTTGCTTCTGAGAAGCAATCCGGAATGACCTGTGACTAGGGGGGACCTGCTTAGTCAACTGCACAAGACAAGCATCCTTAATTGCTTTGGTGCAACGATTATTTTCATTACAGCTGTTTTGAAGCAGGGAACTTCCATCACCAAGGCCCTTATCTGTGAAAACAATTCCTGAACCATTGACCTATCTGCCCTGCGTTGCTACCCCAGCCGTTTATGGCTGTTATCTGTGTGACATGGGACGTGACAACCTTTGCTGTCCTCCAGATCTACGTCCACTGTCATCCTCTTCTACCTTACCATGTTGTTGATATCTTTCCCTGCATCGGCTCTACTGCTGGCTGCTGGTGCTGCCTCCGAGCCCTCCGGTGCTCCCTTTTGGACACCCTGGCAAACACCCATCTCAGGGCAGGCGTGTGCAGGTGGTTTTGTACATAGGGAGCTTATGAGCTTCCCACCTTGAGGGTCTCGGGGTGTTTGCCTGAGCTGTAAAGACCCGTGTGGACACCCTGAACTGGGGGGAGGGTGGCAGATGGGAGGCTCTCAGGGTGCCCAGGGCCATGGTGCCTCTGTGGGAGCGAGCCCCGCGGAGGCTGAGCGAGGGCAGCGCCGCTGGCAACGTGCTCGGTGGGTACCGCGCTGCTGGCTGGCATGACATCCTTCGTTGACGCTGCCCACTGGGCATTGCCTCCTGCATGGGTGGGCTTCTCGCTTGGAGCTGACACTTCCAAGAAAAAGAAGAATCCAGCCTGGGATGGGATTTTGCACAGGGAAGGAGTTGTTTGTCATTGCCTGGTACTGCCTCTCACCTTTATGCTCAGTGCTATTTAATTTTGTGAGCTAGTACTGTGAATGAGCTCGGTATAAACGGTATTGACCCGAGAACGCCCTGACCTTTTGTGCAGAAGTGACCACGCTCAGTGATGGGAATCGAGCGTGGCCTGAAGGAGCCGATGTCCCCTCCGAGCCATGCTGCTAGCCATCTCTGATGGCTGTCCGGGAAAGCCCCAGGTGGCCCACAGCACCTTGTGTCCCTGCTGGTGTGGCTGCCAGGCATCTGGATGAGGCGATCAGGCAGCTGGGATGGGAGGAGGGAGCAGAAGCTGCCACAGCCCCCAGCTGACCTAAATAACATGCACGCCGGCACTGGCGGAAAAGCAAAGTCATTATTGGCAAAAGAAGCTGTGAAGATGATGACCGGGCTAACAATTGCTGGTGGTATTGGCAGGATGATTTTAGCGTTGTTGGGGTTGCTGTTTTCAAATGAACAAGCTCTTTTGTTGCAGTGTGTGCTGCTGGGCACCACTGGATGGTTTTACCCCTGTTGCCTCCTTTTGCCAAGAGGAACAAAACCTCGGGCATGAGGGACGGACTGACGTCCCGCATGGTGAGTGCGGCACCTTGCAGAGGCGGCGGCTGCCTTCCGAAACCCTGGCTGCCAGCACCACCGCTGCTTCCTCGCTGCCTGCCGGTCCCTGGCCCAATTCTGCCCCAATTGCGTTTGCCAGCCCCAGTTACCAGGCTGATTTTTGGGATCAGGCAAAGGGAACACTGCTGGGCTGTTCCCAGCAGTGACCCAGTTTGCTGGACAAGGTCTTTGTCCTCCTTTTTAGGAAAGGGATTACAAAACATGCTCTCTGTGGGCCACCAGGAAAGGCCCAGAGACCTAAAAAGCTCAGCTTCTCTCTTCGTACAGTATTTCCAGGTTTGCTTCGTGCTCCGTGAGGCCTTTGGGGATGTATTTTGGGCTACAGGTTTGATAAACCTGCTGGTGTTGCTATCGCTGTTCTCTGGCTGAATAAATCAGTGCCTGTCTGTGCAAACCTGGCCCTGTGTCCCCTCTGCGTCCCAGCCTAAGGACCTGCAGCCAATTTCCCTCGCTCCCACTTTCTTCCCATGAGCCCACCCACGTGACATCACCATCTCCGTGCTTCGGTACCATGTTGAGTGTTTTCCCAGTGGCTTAATAAACCACCCAGTGTGGTTTATTGTGTGGTAAACTAAAATAGGGGAGATTCAGACTTGATATAAGGAAGAAATTTGTTCCGATGAGGGTGGCGAGACTCTGGCACAGGTTGCCCAGAGAGGTGGTAGATGTCCCATTGCTGGAAACATTCAAGACCAGGTTGGATGGGGCTCTGGGCAACCTGATCCAGTTGAAGATGGCCCTGCTCATTGCAGGGGGGTTGGACTAGATGGCCTTTAAATGTCCCTTCCAACCCGAACCATCCTGTGATTCCCACAAAGCAGTGGCATGAGTGCAGCAACAGCGTCTCCCATTTGGGAAGGGTGGGCAGAACAGCGCCTGCTGCCTTGGCTTCCCCCATGGAAAACCCTATGGCACGCTGTGGTGGTTGTGCAGCCCGACCATAGCCGCTGCGGCTCCTTGCAGCCTGCCAGGAATTGGCCAAACCTGCCTATTTGGCCAGAGCAGAGCTGATGGATTTGCGTTTTTTTCCCCGCTGGGGTGAAGAATGGGTGCCTCTGGTATGATGCTTCCTGCTGGCAAGTGTGGGAAGATGTCAGGGGAAGCCCCATTTTCCCAATTTCCATTTGCCAAAGCTGGGGTCACCTTCCAGCCCCCCCGCCCCCATGTCAGACATCCTCGTGATAGCAGCCGGGTCTGTGATTAAAGTAGGTCGCAGCCCACCCCCCCGCTCCCCTGTGCTGGTAAGAGGGATGCTCCTCACCATGGCAATCGCTCTGCTCGGCACATAAAGCATTTCCAGGTACTGGGACAAAGTGTGGCTTTAATTGGTGTCCTCTTGGGTACCGAGCTGGGCTGCTGCCTTGTCGTGCAGCCAGAAATAAATGCGGTAACAAACGTGACTCAGAGGCACATGGTGGAAGGGACTGGTTTCATGACAGATCGGCTGCATGACAAGCTCCCCTAGCAAGGGAGATGGCCAATACTTTGTCCTCCTCCTGCCGGGGAGGGTGAAATGCGGCGTGGTGAGGCTCCCCCGCCACCGAGGAGCAGTCACGGTTGCCAGAATAATTGACGACTCCGTGCTGCTTGTCATGGCCCAGCATCATAAATGCTTAAAAGCTTTATTTACCAATTCTGAAAACTCCTGTGTGCATCATGTTTAATGCAAATAGAGAGTGTGTTTAGGAAGATATAAAACATTACTAGAGGGAAAGGCAGTCCATTATCTCTGTGCAAACACCTCCCTCTCTAGCTGTAAGCCAAACAGCGGGGGACCGAGCAAGACATGCTGATGAGGGTAACTAATGCAGGCCTATCCGACCATGAAAAGGAAGGATGGGATCATCTGGAGCAGGGGAGACAGCTTTGCCAAAACAAACCACGTCACGTGCCGGTTGCAAAACCTCGGAGGCTGATTCGCAGTCAACCAGTTCACACTCTTGAAGCCACCTTTGTTCTTCTCCTGCTCTGAGGCCAAGTCAGGTCACCAGCGTAGGGTAGAGGAGCCTCGAGGATGTAAGATGGCATGAGTCCAGGTCGGCTGGAGCGAGAAGCAGCCTCCCAGTGCTGTGCTCTAGCTGTACCTCTCCGCTCTCCCATCTCTTTGCTGGGGGCTGGGATCCAGGCGGGGGCCAGCTGGGTGTTGCTCTCCCAGACCTGCCTCCCTAGGGAGCAGCACCAGTGGTTTTTGATGGCTCGGAGGTCCCTTCCCAGTGCCGGTGCCCTGTGGAGAGGTCCTGGCCAGATGTGGAGTCAAACCCCCAGTGCCATGAAAAGGCGTTAGCATCGTCCTCTGCAGGAGCAAAGAGCTCTGGAGCATCCCTGGGGATGTCACGTTGTGCTCTGAGAGCACGGCCAGGCCAGGACTGCTCCGGTGGATGGGCACATCCCCGCAGGGAGTTGCTTTCCTCCCCAACTCAGGCAGCTCTGGTAGCAGGGATGCGGATTTGGGCTTTCTCATAGGGGACACTTGTGTCATTTAAAAATAAATACCAGGGAAATGATGCAAAGGGTTGTGCAGCTGCTGCTGCTATCGCCTTGCAGCCAGATTTGTGTGTTCCCATCAGTGATGATTTTAAGCCAAACCAACGCAAGCCTGGTGAGCACAGGGAAGTGTGCTGGGCACTGGAGGAGAGCCAGCCCTGGGCCACGCCATCGCTCCTCTGCCTGTGCTCAGCTCCCTGGAAAAAGGAATTTCCCTGTGTTTTCCAGCATGGGGAGCGGAGTGTAAGTCACCAGGATACTGTGTTCTTGCTCACTCCCTAGCACCTTACATTTATTCTGCATTTTGTTTCCTTGCTCCAGTCCAAAGTGAAGATTAAATGACTTGCTCTGGGGTCCTAAAAACTCCCTGGCAGTCGAAAAGCTAGTAGGAACGAGGTCCGAGAAAAACAAAAAATAGCATCCAGGTCCCTAAACCGTGGGGTTTAAATATCATCCTGGACTTTGCTTGGTGCGTGTAACTTGCTGTCTGGTCTGTGAGCCTTGGAAAGGTGCGTTTCCAGCTGCTGGTCCATCAGCCGGGCAGGCAGGATTGTCTCTCTTGGCTTTTGTTCAGGCCACAGAGAAAATCCAGGGATTTGCAGGGCTTAGGGAAGCTGGACATCAGGGGGAAAAAAAAAAACCTATTCCAAGCCCTGCAGGTAACGTCATGGAAGAACTTTCCAGCTGAGGAGCCCAGGAGCATGGGCAGGAGCCGCTCTCGTGGCCCAGCCCTGGCAGGCAGTGGTGGCCGGAGGCGCAGGAGAGCTGTTATTGCACTTGAATTTCAGCCTCCAGGGTGCTCATTAAAAGAAAGCTCAAAGTTTCCTACCTCATGTGGAGAAACATGTGGAGAATCCCCGGCTCTGCGGGTCTGTTATCTCTTCTCACTGTTACTAATGGGCATTTT
>NW_009259105.1:184002-189004 GCF_000687185.1 Egretta garzetta | reverse complement strand
TTTTTAATCACGGTGTTTTCTCCTTTGTAGTCATACGTTTGTATCGGAGCTGTGTGAGATGCTGAGCCTGCCAAGCCCTGCTCCGGGCAAGGTTCAGGAGGCTGAAGGGAGGGGTCACAATTATTCCACTCACAAATGAGTATTTGGAAGGTCAGACCTGAAATGCCTGAACGAGGTTGGAGCTGAGAAGCTGTGTTCTCACTTGAAAATGCATGTCTCTAGTATTTTCCTTTTGCCGTTCCAATCCTCCCCCTGACTGTCAGGCTTCAGCCGTGAATCACTCCTGGGCACGTGGCTGACACATGAACGCTGCAAAATATTTTGATGGAGAGGAACGGGGGTGGGAGCATGAGATAACCCAGCCGATTGCTCCCAACCCTTCAAGTCCTCTACTGAGGCATTGCAGCCTCCAGCATTTGCAAGGGCGTCTTTCCTAGAGCTCCCGGTCATGGTGAAACCTGGGATTTGGCAAGCAAAGCAAAGCTTTTGATACTGCAGTTCAGTGGGGTTGGTGTTCCCAGGAGTGAGCAAGGGTTACAAGTAGAAATAGCTGCCCCCGGTCCAGCCCTGGCTGCTCGCAAGGCTTCATCTCCTTGCTTCTCCTGTTGGGAGGTTGAGTAGGTCCAGGTGGAAAAAGGGATCTGGTGAAGGGTCCTCCTCAGCGGCATCCTCTCCCAAAGCTCTGCATCTCCCAGGGAGAGGTGGGTGATGTTAGTAATGAGTTGCCGCTTTTAACAGCCCTTGTTGTCTCTCCAACAGCTTCACAGAAGCCATGAAGAGCCAGCCGAAGCTGGAGGGCTTGGACTGCCGCTGGGCCTATTTGTCAGGCTTGGCCATCTTGGCTGTAGGGACCTTGTTTGTCATCTCCAGCTTCTTAGCACTGGGATTCACTGGAACGTTCCTAGGTAAGTGCTAAATATTCAACAGCTTAACCAGAAAGTGCATTTAATCCTTGTGGGGTCTTTTGCTAGGGCAGAGTCCTGTAAGAATTTCCTTGTCCTTGCCTTCAGGGCTGTTCGATTTAGTCCTGGCTTTATGATCCTAAAGTGTGGTCTAACCACGCCGTTACGTCTCACAGAGAATACCATCACCTTCAGTGTCAAGCCTGAAATTTTGGAAAGCAGCTGATCAGCTGACAGTCCAAATACCCTCCAGAAAAGAGACCCCAAGTGCAGAGGAGGTTGGCACCGGCACAGCGGGTGTGAGCTCTCCGGCAGCCTTGCTCTGAGCGCCCACGTGCTCGACACACGTGCCGAGTCAAGATCTCGTTTGCTCTTCCCCCTGCAATAAACCTAACATTTGTTGACGGATTCTTTTATCAGCCGCTTTATAGCAGAAGGCATTTTCCACTGTGCCTGCTTTCACATTTAGAGAGTAATTCTATTAGTGCTGTTGACTTTAAAAACATGCCAGTATGTGTGGAATTCATAAAAATAAAATAGAGACAGGAACAATAAATATCTAAGGAAAGGGGCAGCTCCCGCTGGCTGAAATAATCACAGCCCCAGCTTTGACACTGCATTTAGGCTGTGCTTTTGCAAGTGCTTTACAAACCAAATTCAATTAGCTCCTGCAGCGTCTCCAGGAAGAAGGGAGGGAGGTAATAAGCCTTCCTGGTTTCAAGTGGAGTTGCAAAGAAATGTGTTGAGTTGGCCAAGATCCTGCCACCAGAAATAGAGCTCAGCACTCCTGAATGTGTGCCCTCACCTTTCGTCGGCACAGCCCCGCTCCTGGCCCTGTGTTACACCCCTGTCCCCCAGCCACTGGGCACCTGCATCCCCCACAATCGCCCAAGGCCCCCCAGGAGCGATGCTGTGTCTGTGGAGACGTGTCCAGAGAGGCTGGGCACAGGAGTAACTGGCCAGCAAGAGCTGCCTGAATGCTCCTGAAGTTCTGCCAGGTCTGGGGTTGTTTACGTAAAGCCTGATTCATCCGACCGGGAGGATCCACTGGCCTTGAACCGCTGGGGAAAAGCAAACAAGTGAGTCAGGCTCAGCGTAAGCGGTGAGAGTGGCCCTGTCCCCCTCTGCTTGGCCAGTGGTTCCCATATCCCCCGGGGCAGGGAAGAGGCAGGCGTTAGTGGCCCATGTTGGGCACTTCTGCTCCATCCTTTCTGCCGGCAGAGGCTCTCCCTGCTGCTGGTGCGCCGGGCGGAGGCTGCGTGGCTCCAAACCTTGCCTGACGCAGCAGGGAGCGAGGCCAGCTCTCTGCTAGCTGGGGCATGACAGGCGCTGGGGCAGAGCTGAGTCAAGGTAGGGAGATGCCAAGACCATGTGCTGGTGCAGCCGGGCTGGCTTGGGACCTCTGTGCCACGGAGGCATTGCCCAGCTGGAGCCCCACAGAGCATCCTTGGACCGACAGCGGCTTCTCAGCTCCATGCAAGCCCCCACGAGTCCAAGTCAGCAAACTCTTAACGGAGAATGCTGTTCAGCGTGGTTTCTTACCCAGCCACAGGGAAGGCGAGGGGTCTGCAGGTCTCTGAGGATCTCAGGTGGGATGTTCTCTTGCTCAGGACTCACTTGGGACTGGTACTTCCAATGTCCTCCTGCAGGGTTTTAGTGATGTGCTGGTGCTGCAGGAGGAGCAGGGTCTCCCAGCAGCTTTAGCACTTCTGACTGCGGGTAGCAAAGGGCTGCCCTGCTTTGGCAAGAAAGGGGCACCCAGCTTCTTCTCACGGTTGATACCTGAGCTCAGAAGTTTTGAGAGAGCCTCTGACACCCAAGCACTTCAAAACTTACTGGAACAGCTTTTGACCCTTCCCTTTTGGGTTTTCCTACAGCAGCGAGGGCTGAAGCAGGCAGAGCATGGAGGCTGCATCAGGGCTGCCCATTTGATTCCTCTTTAACAGCACATTTAAGCTTTGGAGTGGCTGCAGAGCACTTTATCTCTTAAGCGTGGGCTGAATGCTGCAGTGGGAGCTGCCTCAGCCACCCTTCTGCAAGAAGCCCGTCCGTGCCACCCCATCTCCCGCCCAGCAGCACTGACCAGAGTGCAGAGCACAGAGCTCTCTCCAGAGGAGAGCAACAAGGATGATGAGGGGACTGGAGCATCTCCCCTACGAGGAAAGGCTGAGGGAGCTGGGCTTGTTCAGCCTGGAGAAGAGAAGACTGAGAGGGGACCTCATCAGCATGTACAAATATCTCAAGGGTGGCTGTCACGAGGACGGAGCCAGACTCTTCTCAGTGGTGCCCAGCGCCAGGACAAGGGGCAATGGGCACAAACTGAAACAGAAGAGGTTCCAGTTGAATATGAGGAAGAACTTCTTTACTCTGAGGGTGACCCAGCCCTGGCCCAGGCTGCCCAGGGGGCTGTGGAGTCTCCTTCTCTGGAGATATTCAAAGCCTGCCTGGACGCTGTCCTGTGCCCCCTGCTCTGGGTGAGCCTGCTTGAGCAGGGGGGTTGGACTGGGTGATCTCCTGAGGTCCCTTCCAACCCTTGCCATTCTGGGATTCTGTGACCCCAGCCCCTCTTTGCCATGGCTGGATGCGGTCCCTCGCCCCGGCAGCCTTCTCCCCCGCAGAGCAATCCTCCCGGCGCCCCGTCTCCACACCGTGTCTTCGCGGGGATTCGGGCATCAGTTTGGCGCCGTCCGCCTCACCATTTGCCCTATTTCCTGACGACTGCAGTAACGAGGGCTTGGCTTCCCAGAGGCCGAGGGCACCGAGAGGCAGCTCTGCCTGTCTGAGCCCATCTGTCTCACACCCGAGCGCAGTGCCTTCCAGCGCTGACCAAGATTTCAAGTAAATCTGACTTGACCAAAGTCTGTTACTGGGCTACGGTGAAGCCGGCGGCTCTCTGGAGGGAAGCAGAGGTGGTGCTTCAGCCTAGGTCAGACTCTGGGGACTGTGGAGGACCTTGCGAAGCGCATCAACTGGCTTTTTGCCACCGTGATCCAAAGTGTCTACCCTGTCCAGCGAGATGATTATGCTGACCTCCAGCAAAAAATAACCCAAATTAGATGCCGAAGTCCCCCAGCCTGACAAGGAGCCGATTCCTGATTTGAGGGCTTAATGGAGGCACAGGGGATGCCCAGGCTGATGCTGTGCAAACCGATGCACGGTCCTTTCCCTTAGCACCTGCCTGAACCTAAAAATATTGCAAGTCCTCTCTGGTGGCCATGTTCATTTAACTGCCTGGGTTTAGAGCAGGGTTTACATCGGAAAAGCTTTTGTGGCCTGGGGGAGCTGCCTGCTTCCCCCAGCTGCTGCCTGCTCTTGCTTGCAGGGAGCCTGCCCCGGGGGGGTCCTGCAGCCCCAGATAAGCCCCTGCCAGCCCCACAGACCCAGGGCTTAGTGCAAACCTCCCTGGTGCCAACGCCGTTTGGGGAGAGAGGTGTTCAGCCCAAAGGCGAGGGCGGGCAGGGTGTAATGAAGCATTTTGACACATAAGAAAGCACAGGAATGGGTTGGGGGGGTGGTGGTGATGTGTTCTTTCTACCAGAACAATCTCAGAGCTGCATTGCCAAGTAACTGTGAGAACATATAGTATGAATACCAGGCAATTATCTCACTTAGTGGCCTGTAGTTAAAGCCCAAAAGCATTGTCTAATCGGGCAGGCGCTGTTTATCCTTGGAAATAAACGTTTTTGCACCGTGTGAGGTCAAAGAAATTACACGACGATCCAGGTAATAATAATAACCTTGAATAGTTTGCACTCCTATAATGCCTTTTATCTGGATTTCCAAGCACTTTCTCACCATACATTAATCCTCACCACCCTCCGCGCTATAAGAAAGACCGATATTCTGATCGGTGCACAATAGCACCAGGAGGGATGGAGGAGACTTGCCCAAGGTCAGGGAACGGTCTGGCAGCAGAGCTGGGAACACGACCCAGGCTGTGGCAGCTCCCTGAGCTGATCACAGAATCACAGAATCCCAGAATGGCAAGGGTTGGAAGGGACCTCAGGAGATCACCCAGTCCAACCCCCCTGCTCAAGCAGGCTCACCCAGAGCAGGGTGCACAGGACAGCGTCCAGGTGGGGTTTGGATACTTTCTGGGA
>NW_009259105.1:174955-183963 GCF_000687185.1 Egretta garzetta | reverse complement strand
CCCCCTGGGCAGCCTGTGCCAGGGCTCGGTCACCCTCAGAGTAAAGAAGTTTTTCCTCATATTCAACTGGAACCTCTTCTGTTTCAGTTTGTGCCCATTGCCCCTTGTCCTGGTGCTGGGCACCACTGAGAAGAGTCTGGCTCCATCCTCGTGACAGCCACCCTTGAGATATTTGTACATGTTGATGAGGTCCCCTCTCAGTCTTCTCTTCTCCAGGCTGAACAAGACCAGCTCCCTCAGCCTTTCCTCGTAGGGGAGATGCTCCAGTCCCCTCATCATCCTTGTTGCTCTCCTCTGGTGGACCAGCACCACTCCTCGCTGATTGATGCTGCGTCTTGTACGGTGGACACTGAGCAAAATCCTTGCTGGGCTTCGTGGTCTTGCAACCAGCATAAAGCGGAGCTCGTCATTCCCAGCCCTTTCCCTGTGCCCCCCAAAACACCACTCACAAGTTGCACAACATCTCTGTGCTTGTCATTTCTTTTCCAGGCTCCTTTCAGGAGGGTGGAAGGATTACTCCGAGGTAGATAGGAAGCTGGTTGGATGCTGACAGTTCTGAAAGCTTTCCTCCTTACAGATGACAATCACCTATTATCATCATCATGCCGATAATTGAGTGGTTTGTAGGCAGAGGTGCTATTTTCTGAAATTCTGAGAAATTCTCTGAACTATGAGCTAAGGGTGACACTGAATGAGGGCATTTGGTGGTGGCGGTCGTGATTATAACATCTCAAAACGCCATTACAGTGCGCTGGGCTTATTTCCCCATTAAATGGATTTGATCCTATGCACTTGCTTCCTCGTCAAGTGGCATCAGATGGGCGGGTTTCAAATGAGAAAGCCAGAATCAGCCAGTTGGGACCTCGAGAGCTGCTTCCCAAGGAGGGACATGGCCGCCGTAGCCTCCTTGCAATGCACAAACCTTCCTCGTGGGCAAAGAGCCATTCCCGGAAAAAAACGACAGATGCAGAGTAAACAGCCGACCTGTTTGTTGCTGTTTTCTCAACCTGGAAGTCAGCAGCGAAACCGCGTGTTTGCCTTTGCTCTGCATCCCTGGCAGGGATGCCCTGTGGCACAGGGAGGGTGTTGGTGTGCCAAACCCCCCCCACAACTCCCAGCTTCACGGACCCTAACCAGAAACCCTCTGTTTGCTCTGCAGGTGATTACTTTGGCATCCTGATGGAGGCAAAAGTGACCAGCTTCCCCTTCAGCGTCTTGGATAATCCCATGTACTGGGGCAGCACGGCCATCTACCTGGGCTGGTCCCTCATGTGAGTACGTGCCCCCCGCCAGCGGCAACGGTTGTAGGGCAAGCGTGGGGTCTGCGCTCGGCAGGGCATGAGGTGCCAGGCTGCATCGGGGGCCAAAGAAACTCCTGGTGATGGCAGTCAGCAAAAAAAAAAAAAAAAATGGCAGGGAAAGTGCAACATGCCCTGACTTTTGGCTTTGTGACTATTTTTGTGCGTGCAAAATCTTCCGCTGTCACAAACGACTTGCAGCGTTAATTGTAGAAAAATAAATAATGGCCAAGTGCTGGGGAGAGGAAGCCTCAGCAAATGCTCTGCAGCTGAATGAGATCCTTGGCAGGCTCTGCACGTGGAAAAATCAACAGTCAGGGCCAAATTCATGCAGGGTGTCACTCGGCAGGGGCAGGGCACTGATACTGGGGATCAGTGTGACCCTGTAATTACCTCTGCAAAAAGCAAAACAAGCCAACACACCCTTTCCCCGACTGCACAGTGATAACACTTCCGAAACACTCCTCATGTGATCCAACGCGACTTAATAGCCTGCTTAGGAGGAAATGAATAGGCTGTAATTTAGCAGTAAATGAGCAATATACTCTATTCTGTGTAACGTGGTTTTCATTTAATATCAAGTTTTATTTATTTGCTCGGGAGAAAAAAACCTGGCTGTGTTACGTTGGGAGCCCATGGACTCTGTCGCTGGGTGTTTTGCACTGGTGCTGCTGAGTGTGACCAACTCTCTTCTACTTTGGTGGAAAAAACGCTTTGCCACTTTCAGGTCACCTTTTCAGCCATGTGCGCAGGGCTTTCTGGCCCCTGGTAATACGTAAAGCTCATAGAATCATAGAATGTTTTGGGTTGGAAGGGACCCCTAGAGGTCACCCAGCCCAACCCCCCTGCAGGGAGCAGGGACATAAACGAAAAACTTCTTCACCAAAAGGGCTGTCAGGCTCTGGAATGGGCTGCCCAGGGAGGTAGTAGAGTCCTCCTCCCTGGAGGTATTTAAAAGAAGGATAGATGAGGTGCTTAGGGACAGGGTTTAGTGGTGGGATGGCAGGGTTAGGTTAAAGGTTGGACTCGATGATCTCAAAGGTCTTTTCCAACCAAAGTGATTCTGTGATTCTGTGACACCTTTAACCAGATCAGGTTGCTCACAGCCCCGTCCAACCTGGCCTTGAATGTTCCCAGGGATGGGGCCTCCACCACCTCTCTGGGCAACCTGTTCCAGGTTCTCCAGGCTGAACAACCCCAACTCTCCCAGCCTGGCCTCATAGGAGAGGGGCTCCAGCCTTCAGATCATTTTTGTAGCCCTCCTCTGGCCCCGCTCCAACTGTTCCATGTCCAGCTGATGGCTTCTCTCCTGTCTCCACCAAGCCTTGCTGCTGTTCGTTCTGCACTTGAACCCCTCCTTTCCCGGTGCCGTCAGGGCTGGCTGCACGGGGCCATTTGCCTTCCTGGCAGATCCACGGCACTGGATGGGGTCCAAACCCCGGGAAATGGTGCCCGAGCACCGGAGCGAGCTTGCTGCTGGGGCCACAGCAGTGCTGGGCAGGAGAGCCGGCCACGGGGTCGGCGGTGTGGATATTACTGGGGGGAGCGGGGCAGAGCTGGGGCAGGATGAGCCCCCCCCCATACCGCACCGCAGCCAGAGACAACCACAACAGCGCGGAAGGAGGAATTTGACCAGGAGGCATTATAAGGAGATTTTTTATTTGTTGAAGATCAGCATGGAACTATTTCCTAGAACCTGTGCAGAATGAGGTGAACCCTCCTGAGCTGTTTCTGTCGCAGAAATCCCTTCTTCGCCCCCCGCGAGAGAGCAACCTCGCACCCCGTGCACAGTTACTTGGTTTTCCACCGCAACCCTGGGCAAAAGCAGCTGGAAGTGGATGGAGATGACAGTGTGATTGCCTCCTTTGTCTCGTTAAAAGGCTGCCACCATCCAGGGCAGCGAGGCATGACGAATAATTGCTGTTAACAAATTGCTGGAGCTGTGCAAAGTGGCACCAGGACACCACCAGCCTGCCCTGGGGAAGCTCTGCACAACCCTTCACGCAGCAGTTTTGACTGTCTCTTCCCTGCTCTGGTTGCTGAGGGGTTTTTTTGGGGGGAGTCCTAGATCTCTTCTGAGGTTCTAGGGCTTTGAGATGTTGGGTGTCTGCCCTCAGAGGCCAGAGCTAATGCCCCAGCTCCATGGCAGTGGGAGGGATGCCGGAGGAATGTGTTTGCCATCTGGTTTTGGACAGACCTAAAACGTAGAGCGTTTTTGACCAGGAGGCATTATAAGGAGATTTTTTATTTGTTGAAGATCAGCATGGAACTATTTCCTAGAACCTGTGCAGAATGAGCTGAACCCTCCTGAGCTGTTTCTGTCGCAGAAATCCCTTCTTCGCCCCCCGCGAGAGAGCAACCTCGCACCCCGTGCACAGTTACTTGGTTTTCCACCGCAACCCTGGGCAAAAGCAGCTGGAAGTGGATGGAGATGACAGTGTGATTGCCTCCTTTGTCTCGTTAAAAGGCTGCCACCATCCAGGGCAGCGAGGCATGACGAATAATTGCTGTTAACAAATTGCTGGAGCTGTGCAAAGTGGCACCAGGACACCACCAGTCTGCCCTGGGGAAGCTCTGCACAACCCTTCACGCAGCAGTTTTGACTGTCTCTTCCCTGCTCTGGTTGCTGAGGGGTTTTTTTGGGGGGGAGTCCTAGATCTCTTCTGAGGTTCTAGGGCTTTCCGATGTTGGGTGTCTGCCCTCAGAGGCCAGAGCTAATGCCCCAGCTCCATGGCAGTGGGAGGGATGCCGGAGGAATGTGTTTGCCATCTGGTTTTGGACAGACCTAAAACGTAGAGCGTTATTTGTCCTCCCTCAGTGATGTATCATGCTCCGTATCATGGCATCGGAGCCCAAAGGATTGATTCATTTTCACCCGTAAGGGCACATAACCACATAACGTAAGCGAGCCTGGCAGCGCACCAGACAGCCTGCCTCCCGACCGCAGCCCAGCCTTAAAAGCATCGCGTGGGGCGAGAGCCGCTGTTCTCTCCCCTACAGGCTATTGCAGCCAAAAATGTGTCCGCCAACTAGACTGGAGAAGGCATCTCCACCGATCACCACGAAAACAGGAGCTTCAGGAGGCATGGGCAAAGCGGGTGTCCCACGTCCAACACCCAGGACCAGCGAGGCCGTTGGGGAAGGATGCAAGGCCCCGCTATTGCTCTTGCAGACAACTCACAACAAGGGTTGGGGATGGACAGACTTCCTACCCCAAAAAAGCCCTTCCAAGACTACGAAACCTTCCTGGCTGACTCCTTGTCCACCCTGCCACAACATGAGCTGTTGCCCAATAAGTAGGTCGAGCTTTTAGGAGGAGGGAAACAACTCACCCCGATGCTTCTGATCGCCAGCATCCAGCAGCCTGGTTTCTTCTGAAAGAGAAATGGAGCGTTAGCTGTTTGGGGACAGCTTTGTGTATCTTTGGTAGGGAAGTGTTTTAACTCATGGCAACAGGCTGTGTAAATCAGAGCTGGAGCCGCAGCCAAATGATGCAATTAGAGGTCTTGCTGTCAACAAACAATCATGCAAATTTGTTCTCTCTGATAGGAGTCAAGGAGGAGACATGACTAAGCATGTAATAGCTGGGGGTTGGGAGAGGAAGAAGTTGCCCAATGCTTCCTAATGAGGGAAAAACTTATTGCAAAATGGAAACAGTGAAAAGGTGAAGATTTGTCTGTGTCTCTCCAGGAACTCATATGGCCAGGCAGTACCTGATGCCAGGTCCAGCATAAGGTTTAGGTAGTTCGGTCTCTCCTTTGAAGGCGTTTTCCCGACTGGAGTAGCCCCCTTGCACAAGGCTTGCAGGATGTTTATCCTCACCAAGGTCCAGCTAAGTAATTTTATTTGCTGACAGCCAGCTCTTGTCCCCCTTGGAGCTTTGCTGCAACCAGCAGTTAAAGGCAATCAGCAGTGTCCTAATTAAGGGCAACACTTGCAGCCATTAGCTGGAGGTGTAGGATGCAGAAAAGGGGTTTTGGGGGGCTGGTGGTCAGCCAGACGCAGTCGTGCTCCTCACTGCTGCTGGGTTAGCGAGCGAGGAATGGCTGGTGTGGCCGCTCTCCCCTGGGGGAATGTGCCCACCATGGGGTGGTCTCAGCACTGGTTTGGGGACTGTAACCCACCCATTGAAATCCTGGTGCCTTAGCAAAGCCCCCGCTGCCTTCGCTGGCGTCTGCCTTGGACACTTCTAGGCCAAGCATCAAAGAAGCGGCCCCACGTGGGTGGTGCAGGTTTGCTACAGGAG
The DNA here is from genome assembly GCF_000687185.1 of Egretta garzetta. NCBI lineage: Eukaryota > Metazoa > Chordata > Aves > Pelecaniformes > Ardeidae > Egretta > Egretta garzetta. The sequence goes on along the minus strand of NW_009259105.1, from coordinate 178,419 downwards.
GCGATGGGGATTTTATGGTCCCAATTCTTTGGCCTCGGAGCTCCCGTCGTGTCCACAGCCCTCGAGCACCTCTGCCCATAACCAGTCAGTGCGGGGCGGTGGATGACATCAGTCCCCCATGCTGTGCCTGGTGACCTCTTGCTGAAGGACGCCATTCACCTGGGCCTTGGGAGGTGACAGGACATGTTCCTAAAACATCTTGAAATGGGTTTAAATGTGAACAGAGCCCCCAGCACCCAACACACCCAGCCCTGATGCAGCACCTGCCCTGCACCCTTCACAGGGCAGGCACGGACCTTTCCATCCCTTCCCATCCCTTCCCATCCCTTCCCATCCCCAGCTCCGCCACGGCTCAAGCCGCCGTGTCAATGTATACGGTACCATACGCTGCTCCGTCTGCCAGGTGTCTCTTGCGCCCTGGGTGGCCTGTCTTTCTGTGCACATCAGGCATTTCCTTTATAGCGCGCTGGCTCGGAGCCACAGCCGTACGTAAGCAGCTGCTCAGCTATTAAGCAGCCTTATAATCTCAGGACTTAGCATCAAAGCAGAAGCTCTCTTAGCAAGAGACGTGCAGGGATCAGACTTAAAAGAAGTCGCCGAAGTAGGCTGGGGAAGAGTCTTTGCCAAGGAACATCTGTCTGAGACAGTTAACATTAAGTACAAAAAAAAAAACCCACCCTTTTGTTCGCTTCTGTTTAATGAGCGAGAGAGTGCTCTCACGGAGCCCAGCATCTCGTTTTGCTTTCTAAACCAGGTCTTGCATAAGCCCATGTACTTACCTGATCTTTCCCTTCTCTTTCAAAACAGGCATGCAAGCCCAGCTGGCCTTTTGCTGACAGCTGTAGTGGCAATTTCCTACACAATTGCAATGCTGTATGAGGGGTGAGTAGCTTTGCAAAACTGGAGAGCTTCTAATTATTTCTACCAGCTTTAACTCCCGAGGTTTCGGGCAACTGCCGAAGCAGAGGGGTTTTTTCCAATTAATTCGGCGGGGAAGAAGGAAAACAGACGATTGTTTTCCAATTGTTTTGATAATGGGCAGATTCCTCTCCGAAACTATTTGCTGAGTTCTAGGAACATGTATGCATTTGTTTATTTTTATCAAAATGAGATCTGTCTGCCTGATTCTGTCTGTACAAGAACAATAAGGAAGGCAGTGAGAGGACTTACTGTGTCATCTGAAGAGACCCAGCAAGAACAGCTTGCATTTTATAGTTCCTTGGACGGGCTTCTCAGATATTTTGCACCACAATAACCCAGCAGCCCAGGACAGAGCAGCCCAGAATTATTCCCAGAAGCAGCGGTTGTGCTTCAGCAGTGAAAGGTCTTTTGTGTTTGCAAGGGAGGAGGAGATGCAAAAGAGAGCCGAGGCCAGTCTGCATGCAGGGGGAGTCCGAGCTTGTGCTGAGCCTCATCCCGCTCGGTGCAGGGATGGTCCTGGGTCGGCGCAGTTTGGAGCTGCTCCATGGACCAGAGAGACCACCAAGGGCTGTGTGGCACAGGAATAGTCAGGCTGTGCCAACCTGTGCAGGGCAGAGTTTCTGGGCCCAAAGGAGAGCATACAGTAGTCTCAATTTTAATTCTTCCCCCCCCCCCTTCTTTTGCCCCTGTCTTGTGTCTCTGCCCCCTCTCTCCCCAAATTCCCATCCTTCCAACCACAGGCCTTTCACAGAGGAAATATATCGGCAGAAACAGAAGGGAGTGAAGAACAAGTAGCAACAGGTATGTTTGCCGATTGGTGTTTCAGCGAGAGGGGCTGCTTTGGCCGGACTCCCCCACCCACGAGCGCGTTAGGTGGGGACGGGAGCACCACCCGCCCTCCCAGTGCACCCCTACCCAGCCCTGGCTCCCCCAGAGCCCTTGCTGCACTTCTCAAGGGATTTGAGCTTCAAACTTCGGCAAAAAACCCAGGCGGGAAGGCTTTACACAGTGGCAGTTGTGTCCGCCTCTTGGCACCCACCCAGCAACCCCCAAATTGTTGTGATTACATACTTGAGAGCCAGCGCGAGGGAAAATTGCTGGGGAGCTTTGAGGCTCCAGGCTTAGTCTAAATCAGGCAGAAAAAAGCAGCTATTGGCCATGGCAAGTGCTCCGGCGAGCGGCAGGGATGGTACAAGAGGGCTTGCGTACCCAACCACCCTGCAGGGAAATCGGGCATCCCTGCTCCAGGCTGCTCCATGCCTGAGCTGAGAGCATTTCTGCACATGGACTTGGACTGGCTCACCCCAGAAACTCAGCCCAGGCTTGCTTTTTGGGACCAAAGGTTCCTGCAAAAGTACAAGTTCCTGCCCAGGCTCCTTTCCCTGGGGTTAAATGCCCTCCTGGAAACGCCCCGGTGCATCTGCCTGCTGGCAGTTGGAGAAGCTGGACAAGGACATGGCACTGCTGAGGTTTTGGCAGCCCAGTAGCCTCGGCACCAGCAAGGATGCTGTGGCACCAGTGAGGGCCCTAACGGAGTCTTGTCTCTTTGCCTTTTGCAAAGCAGTGTCTCGGATACCTCGGCACAGCATGCCTCTCCGGTCCCCATGCTGTCCGATTTGACCGTTTTCCTACTGAGATGTATCCTACTAATTAGCCCAGCAACCCTTAATGAGCCAACTGAGCACCCTGCAGTATTGGAAGTGATCAGAGGAACAGCCTGAGCACGGCGGCACCTCCTCGCTGCAGCCCGTGGGAGCTGGAGGTCCCTGTCCCCAGGGGAGACGGAGGGATGGCAGCCATCCCATGGGGGAAGCCCCAGCATGGAGAAGACCAAAGGGAAGAGTCAGTCCCCATCCGCACCCTGCAGATACCCCATCCTGAGCACCCTGCAGTATTGGAAGTGATCAGAGGAACAGCCTGAGCACGGCGGCACCTCCTCGCTGCAGCCCGTGGGAGCTGGAGGTCCCTGTCCCCAGGGGAGACGGAGGGATGGCAGCCATCCCATGGGGGAAGCCCCAGCATGGAGAAGACCAAAGGGAAGAGTCAGTCCCCATCCGCACCCTGCAGATCCCCCAGCCCTGGCCACCTCGGTGCCCTGAGCCCCTCCACACCCACCCAGCCCCTCCTTTTCCCCGGGGGCCACCTGAGGGTCCCGCCTGCCTTCCCCCACCACCCAGTGCCTTCCAGCTATTTTTCACTGCCTTGCAGGGGTGGTGGGTGGGAGGGAAGGGGCTGCTTCTGCCTCTGCGCTGTGCAGCAGCCCAGTACCAATCTGCCCCTCCGCCCCTGCCACCAGCTTCGGAGAGTCCCAAAGAGCCCGGTGCCGGATCCTGCCCTGAACGGGAAGCTCCCAGGGGTGATGCTCCAGGCCCAGGTTCAGTGTTTACAGATTCCTAGAAGGGTTTGTGAAATAAGCTGTAAATGACCAAAAAAAAAAAAGCAGTGTAACAGTGTAAAGCCCCCGGCAGCGGCGCTGGAGAAGGGAGCTGCGCTGCTGCCGGCTCCCGCGCGGGCACCGGGGTGCGGTGCCGTGTCTCCGCGCT
>NW_009259105.1:171960-174835 GCF_000687185.1 Egretta garzetta | reverse complement strand
GTTTCTTTTCAGTCCAGCCTCTGTTTCCTTCAGCCGGGCTCACGGATGCCGTGTTTCTGTTTTGCCGCTCCAGAACCATTACACAAGGATTTATTTTTTTTTTATCGCCATCTCAATGACCGTCCTCTTCAAGACTTGGGCATAGTATTTTATTTTTAGATAAGTTTCCACATCCCCTTCACAGTTAATGTTTATAGACAGAGGCTAAACCAGCCCAGTACCCATAGCAACCAGCAAGGAGAGGATATGTTGCATTGTTCAGCCAATTTATGTCAGAGTTGCCAGTCCTGGCTCAAAGTCTCTGATGTAAATAAATTGAGATTTGTTGATAGGAGAAATCAGTATTTACCGAAGGGACACGTGCTTGTTCGGGACGGATTAATCTTAATGAGAAGGCAGCGAGGGCTGTGTTGGTGCCATCTCCTTCCCAGCCTGGGGACCACGTACGCCTTTCCCTTTCCCAACTGCAAGGCCGGGGGGACCCCAGTTGTACCATTCCCATCCCCAGTCAGCGTCAGCCCCCCCAGACGGGTGTCTATCACCATAAACCCCAGTGATGGAGCTGCTTCTCCTCCTGTGCCCGCAGCATCCCAAAAGCGCAGGGGTTTGGTGCTGCACTGGGACCAGTTTCATGGACTCCTTCCCCCTTGATCCACCATTTCACACCCAACCCTTCCCCTTCCCCAGCCGCTCCGTGTCGGCTTTGGATTGCACAAAGGTTTTTCTGGGCCTATGCCAGATACATCCCCATTTTTAGCAGCTCTTCCCGCAGCAGCCAGCGCGGATGAATGTGTCGCTGCATTCACAGAACTGGTCTCTGGCTGCCATAAAGCTGGAGTTTGACGTTTCAGAGGCGCCTGCTCTGCTCCCTAAAGCAAAAACAAGGAGCTGGAAGGTGATGATGTTCAAGCCCATCTTGTGGGGTCTAAGCCTACGTTTCTCCCTTGGGTGCAGGGGTCGGCCCTGGCTGGGGCCAGTCCCCGGCGGTGCCGTGCCGCTCACTGGTCCTGCGGGAAGGAGAACACAGAGACCATGATTTGTATTGTTTTATAGTATTTAACAGTGAGGGATTAAATTTATTCCTCTCCAATTACCTAATATTTTTTAGAATTTGCAATTGCAGAGGGTAGGGATGAAACCTTCAGGCTGAGCACGAAGCACTGGTGGTGTCAGAGCTGTTTACCCCCTTCCCATCCCCAGGGCCAGTGCCTGGCTGCGGCTGGGCCATATCCTGCACTGGTACAGGGATGAACCCCGCAGCCTCCAGGTCAGGATGTGAGACTCCTGGTACTTCCAAAGACGAGACCTGCACTGTCGGAGCCCAACCAGTGGGTTGCAGACCCGGCATCGCGCCGGCACGGGCAGCTGCATCCCTCCAGCTTTTGGGGGGGCATTGAGCACCAAGTGGGGTCCCTGGAAATGTGATCATGGGTCAGTTTTCATAACTTCATGGCTTCAAAATCCACTGTGGGGCTTGCTGGGCCCACCTGAGCTTGGCAGGGGGGTTTGTTCACAGCCTTGGGAAACGCCGCACGTGATGCCGCAGATAACACTTCGCTTGATGTTCAGGACATTTCTCCAGAGCAAACACCAGGGAAGGAGAAATTAGTTAAATCACAACTCCTGCCTGGCAGGGACGGCCGGGTCACCAAGTCCATCGCACCGCGCTGCCCCGGGTCATCCCATCCCACCACGCAGCCCCTGGCCGTGGCTGTGCCCACCCTCACTCTCTGCCCAGGTTTTCTCCTCCTGGCCGCTTGCATGGCTCCCCTGCATCGCATTGCATTGCATTGCATCCCTCCCTGAAACTGCATGTGGAATTCTTCAGGGGGTGGGGGGATCACCCATACAAACCCAGCCGGCCCCAGTGATGGGAACGCGATGTGGGGCCAGCTCCACGCTTGCGGGAGGCTTCACCCAGGGACCCTTTGGGCTGCAGATGAAGGCCGCATCCTGCGGTCCTTTCCCTGAAGGCAAGAGGATGGTAGGGACATCCAGAACGGGGGACACGTCCCCGAAGTCCCTGCCCTCTGCTGTGACCACCCGTAACCCCGCGCCCGTGTTTGCTTTTGCCTGGGGAAGCTGCGCTGCCTTCACCCGGGGGAGGGACGGCCACTGGCCCTTCTGTGGCAAACACACACAAAGCCAGGAACAGAGAATAAACACAGGGCGCGATCGAGGCAGCGCGTGCCGCGCCAGCGGAGCAATGGAGAAGTCACGATTCCCACTGGGCTCCTGCCAGGCCCAGCTTGCTGAGCCTGCACTTTTGGTCTTCGGGAAGATGGAGGGAAACGGGGGGCTCGGGGCTCTGGTGGTGGCTCCCGCACCCGCCCCGACACCGAGGCTGAACCTCGGTGGGGCTGCGCGGGGGGCAGAGGAGTCGGGCTTCCCTGCCAGCCATGGGGATTGATGCAAAAGCAAAGAGGAGCTTTGAGCGCAGGCAGTTCGGGGGCTTTCAGGGGCAGTTTGGGCACTGGCTGCTTTATTGGGGACCCCCTTAATCCAGAGAAGGCAGATGGGGGACATGACAGGACTTACTTAACCTTTACAGGGGAATAACCCAGCCTCCTCCATCCCTGCGTACAGGGAAAGCAGTCTGGGCTCTAAATGGTCACAAAGAAATGCAAGCCCAGGCAGGAAGCTGCTTCCAGGTGGGAAACCACCCGTGTTGGAGCCCAAACAAATGCCTGAGGCCAGGATCTGACCCGCCTCAGCGGAGCCAGGGTTGAGCTGCATGGGCACTGCAGGCAGGCTCCTGCCTTGGGGTCTGTGGATGCAGGCAGCCCCCGTCTCGTGGGTCATGAGTAGAATCATAGAATCGCTTTGATTGGAAAAGCCCTTTAAGATCATCAAGTCCAACCTTTAACCTAACCCT
>NW_009259105.1:167365-171337 GCF_000687185.1 Egretta garzetta | reverse complement strand
TGGCTCTGCTTTGCTGCTGCACCAGGGCCGAGCATTTGCAGGAGCCTCGGGGGTCCTTGATTTGGGCACCAGCATGCAGCAAGGCTCAACCCCTACCCAGTTCAACCCCCTAACCCCAACACCCCCATCCCTGCAGCCTCAGCCCCCTCCGGACCCCACGACTGAAGCAGCGGGTGCAGATGCGGGACCCAGACCCAGAACACCTCCAGGCTCCAAGCCCTCAGCGCCGGCTGCGCATCCCTCTGCCAGCTCCTGCCCATCGCTGCTTGGCCGGCTCCCTGTCGCCTCCTGGGCTTTTACTTTTGTCCTACAACCCCGGCACCCATCATTATTTCCATGGGAACCCTCCTGAAATCTGTATCAATGCATCCACCGGGGTCACCGAGCCTCCCTCTCCCCCGTGCCCTATATTCCAAGCCCAGTCGCTGCCCATCTCCGGTTACAGGTGACATTTCTCTCTAATCCCAGGGAGGCTGCCGCTCTCTGGAAGGGAGCAGAAGGTGCTGGAGTTTGGGGACACATCCAAGACACACAAACACCTTTGTCCATGCCAGATGCTGGCAGGATGCTGCTGCCTTCGAGCGAACCGTGGGCAAGAGGATGGCATGAGACGGGATGGGAACCGGGAGCAGAAGATTCCCAGGGTGCCTCCAGTTTGGAGAACCCCAGTTCTGCTCTGTACGGAGCTCGTGACCCAGCTGCGCCGCATGGTTATCCACGATGAGTTAATGCCACCTCAGTGCACTTGGAGGGGAGATGTTTCCATGGCGGGAGAGTGGGGCACCATCCCCGGGGCAGCCGGCCAGCAAAGCCAAGCCCCTGCAGAGTGGTACCGCCAAAACCCCAGCTCTTGCCATGTGCTCGGCCATCCGACACATGTTTGTGCTGCTGGTAAGGAAAGGGGCAGCACCGAGCAATCCTCTGGAGCACGAGCATGATGCTTACCCGGCCTTGCACCGTGATATGGGCGTTTGGGTGCTGTGGGTTTTTGGCGAGTTTATCACAGCAAGCACGCACCAAAGGTGGGAGAAGGGGAGCAGATGCCGAAAGTCCGGAGACCACGGCCCGGCAGGAGCCTGCTCCAGGAGCTGCATTGAGCCAGGCACGGGGATGGCGTCTCTATGGGAGCTCTCACCGCCCCTTGCCTGGATGACTCAAGGAATTGGGGGATTTGAGATATGTCTCAGGTTTTCAAATTCACCGTTAATCAAATCCCAAATGCTAAAAGGAATCAAGAGACATGAAAAGTGTTGCTAAAGAAGTAGGGGGTGGGGGGGAAGGAAACAAATAAACCCACACCCCCCCAGTCCCCAGCGACAGAGCAGCCTGCTTCTGCATCATATCTCATCTGGGAAAAATTATATGTTGTGAATTACGTGCTTCTTTTGAAAAGCCTTAAAGGAGATTTAATAAAATGAGACAAGCTAATAATATAGGGAATGAATAGCAACCCTGGATGCTGCATCTTGATTTAATCAGATGCTTTTCCCCAGGGGGACGAGCGAGAGCTATAGCTAAAGCCTCCCTTCCCTTCCCTACCCAGCTGCTCCCCTCTTCCCCCAGCCTCTCGCTCCTTCTCCTGTCCCAGGGGAATAGCCGGGGCAGGATTTGGGGTCCCACAAGACCCCGCTGTTCATCAGCAGCCGCTGGGAAATGCACAGCCCACGCTGGTTATTTGTGAGCGGGCAAAAGAGTGGCACGCCAGGGTGCCGTACACCAAACAGGGAAAGGGTCCCTGTCTGAAGAACAGGTCCCTGTCCTGGGGGGTAAAAGCAGGAACTGGGGAGCCAGAAAAGCCACTGGGCTGGGGAGAGGGCTTGGCCCGTGTGCGTACTCAAAAAGCCCCGGTCCGGAGCCAGGGAATGCCCCGTGCTGCTGCGCAGGGGACAAGCCCTGGGTAGGATGTGAAGCATCTTAACGGCAAAGATAAGGAGCTGGAGTGGGATGTGCTCCTCTCCGTGGCCTGGGAGAGGCCGTGGGGTCTGCGTGTGCCAGGGCGGGAAAGGCACAAACAGCTGCTCCAGTCTTGGCTTTTTCACTGCTTGGACCCATAGGCCCCAGCCGTGAACGGAGGCTGGCTCAGCCCCGGGGTGAGGATACTTCCCAGCACCGCAGCGCACTCAAAACTGAAAGTTGCGTTCTGATGTAATTGTTCTTTTCCGAGTATTCCCCTGCCTGCCCCTGGGCCGGGCAGCAGGATGCACGCTCCTGCCTCCTGGTACATTTTGCTTCCTACATTTTTGCAGGGCGAGCTCTATTTTGCTGCTTGCACAGTTCGTCCAAGCCAGACCCTGGGGAGCCGCATGTTCTGTCGCCGGGATGTTTGCGTGACTTTCGTGGAATTTCCTTTCCTCAGCCACTTGCTCGTGGACACCGGGCGGATTTTGTTCATTGGCAGGTGGCTGGTAAACCCGGGTGGGTGCAAATAAGGAGAGAAATAGCAAGAAACCAGGGAATGATCTGTACTGAAGATGTTCGACTCCATTGAAGGTGCCTGCAGTCGCCGGGTTTCATGCACGGCAGCCTGCCTGAGGCTCTTGCTGTTCCGAGCAGCCGCATGCGTGAGAGAGCAAAGAGCCTGTATCCTCCAAACCGGGCGAGGAGCAAGACACCCTGCAAATGGCAGGGTCAAATTCTGCACAGGTGGTACAGCAGCTGTGGGGGAAAAAAAGCTATTTTATCTGCCCCTGCTTAAAACTTGGGCTATTTGCAGTCAGGTCTGAAATAGGTGGTGATTTTTAACAGAGTCATAACTGTAGGAAGGCTTTGCCTTGCAGCGAGGTGGATCCTTTATCATCCATCACTGGCAGCCGGCTCCTGGCAAATGTGTTCTGCTTCCACTGGGAGATGAGTTTCTATATGATCCTGGGAGGACTCAGCCTAATGCCTCGTGATGCTCCTCTCCTTCGGCTCTGCGTGACTCTGCGAGGAGCTGGGCTCTGGGATAGCGCAGGCAGTGCCCACGTCCTCTCCCCGGGAGCTCCCGCAGCCATCAGCTCTCCTCTGCCCGCCCAGGATCCCTGGCCCTTGCTCCCAGGGGGTGCCTCCGGTCACATCCCGCATCCCTGAGCCGAGCCCACGGGATCCTGGCGGCACATCTGCCTCGTGGCATGTTCTGCCTTTGCTGTTGCCAAAGAGCCTTTTGGAGGGAGCAAATGGATTTTCCATTGCTGAAGCCTGTTAACCGAAGAGTAGGCTTCGCGTTCTTACCCATTCCTGGCACGATTAACAGTTGTACGGTTAACACTAAACACCAATAGAGATATTCGATTTGTCTGCCCCCCAGAGACCGGTGCTTCCTATTCCCCCCGTTGTTTTCCATCAACCGCTTCAATTAAATGATCTTTTTGCTATTTTGGAGTGATACATTTGCGCTCTGCCATTAAACCTCTTTGCTGTCTCGCACACGGATCAATAAACATGGGAAACTGTCCCACTTTCTCTCCCCGAAGCGTCCTTGTGCCTCTGCTGCCAGGCACGGCTGGGGCTGCCAGGGGCTCCTTAAACCGCTGCTCCCTTCCACCCCGCAGGCACCAGCAATTCCCTGCAAACCTTGGGACAGTGTTTAAATTAATGTCCAAGCCTGAGACCACGCTCGGGGGGAGACGAAAAAGCTCAGCAGCATCCATTTCTCAAGCGGTGCTGATGAAATGCACCATGCTCCACAAATTTGGGCATTCCAGCTGTCCCCCAGGTCCCTCTCGGGGTTGTAGGTGAGGCTTCTGCTACCCTGAACCCTATTTAAACATCAATGCTCGCTAAGTTGTTTTTTTTCGAATAGGTTCTCACAGGTTTGTGGGGTTGGGTCTTTTTTGTGATTCAAACTTTCTCAGGAGCCTGATGTGAAAGAGGAGCTTGGCTTTTCCTGCGTCTCGCTTCTCCTTGGTGGCACAAGGGTCCCTCCACACAGGGATGCTCCCCTTTCCCCAAGGAGCATCGCCTGGGTGCTGCTGCTTCGGGAGGGTGCTGGTG
>NW_009259105.1:158836-166416 GCF_000687185.1 Egretta garzetta | reverse complement strand
GCTGGTAATGAGCTGACGGCGCAGAAAGCAGGGCACCTGCTCGGGTTTATTGCTGCTTTTGTGCCGCGCAAGCTGCTAGGCAGCACTGCTGGGGAGCTTAGTTGCTTAGTGACTGCCTGAGCCCCATCCTGGTTTTGGAAGCTGGTGATGGTCTGAGGGTGGGAGATGCTGTTCATCCCCAGGTGCCATGCTGGGCCGGGCTGCCCCGACCTCCCAGACACATCACTAGAGAAATCCTCCTCCTCCTCCTCCTCCTCCTCCTTCCTCTCGGTGCAAGCTGCCCCTTCGCCGGCTTCAATGAAACTGGCAGCGATGATCAAGAAGATGTGTCCCAGCGAGGCCGAGCTGAGCATCCCCGCCAAGAACTGCTACCGCATGGTCATCCTGGGCTCCTCCAAGGTGGGCAAGACGGCCATCGTCTCGCGCTTCCTCACCGGCCGCTTCGAGGAGCAATACACGCCCACCATCGAGGACTTCCACCGCAAGTTCTACAGCATCCGCGGTGAGGTCTACCAGCTCGACATCCTGGACACATCAGGCAACCACCCCTTCCCAGCCATGCGCCGCCTCTCCATCCTCACAGGTACTTGGCTGGGGAGCACCAGGAGGAAGGGGGGGTTCCTTGCCAGATTTCAGGCTTTCTTGCCCAGTTTGGGGATGGTTCTCCAGTCCCGGGAGGATGGATTTTGTGTGGGCAACTTTGCACCCTGCACGGGGTGGATGGGAGGATGTGGGACCCAGGTTCTGCCTAGTCCTTCCCTCCCCAGGTCTCTGTACGGCTTGGGCAGTGGGTCTCTGTGTGTGTCCCCGTCCCTGCAGCCATCTCACGTGCCCTCTTTGTCCCCAGGAGACGTGTTCATCCTCGTCTTCAGCCTGGACAACCGGGACTCCTTTGAGGAGGTGCAGCGCCTGAAGCAGCAAATCCTGGAGACCAAGTCATGCCTGAAGAACAAAACAAAGGAGAACATAGAGGTGCCCCTGGTCATCTGCGGCAACAAGGGCGACCGGGACTTTTACCGGGAGGTGCAGCCCCGGGAGATCGAGCAGCTGGTGGGAGGAGACCCCAAAAAATGTGCCTACTTCGAGATCTCGGCCAAGAAGAACAGCAGCCTGGACCAGATGTTCCAGGCACTCTTCGCTATGGCCAAGCTGCCCAGCGAGATGAGCCCCGACCTGCACCGCAAGGTCTCGGTCCAGTACTGCGACATCCTGCATAAGAAGGCGCTGAAAGGCAAAAAGCTGCTGAAAGAGGGGGGCCGGGGCAGCACGGAGGAGGCGTACGGCATCGTGGCCCCCTTCGCCCGGCGACCCAGCGTCCACAGCGACCTCATGTACATCCGGGAGAAAGCCATTGGTGGTGGGCATGGCAAGGAGAAGGACCGCTGTGTTATCAGCTAGGAGCCCCCATTCACGCTCTTGCTGTTCCGAGCGAAGGAAGGAAGGAAAGAAGGAAGGAAGGAAGGAAGGGAGAGGGGAAAGAGGCTCGTTTCCAAATTGACTTTCGGCAGGCAGGAGGGTGGGTGGGCGCCCACCCAGGTGGAAAGGGGGTCGCCTCTTCCCCAGCCTCCCTCCTCCCAAGGGATCGCTTTCATCAGCTCCCTCCCTCGGGGGTGCATTTTGGGAGCGAGGGATGTGAAGGGGGAGGCTCTGGAGGGCAGGAGGGGGGTGTAGCAGCCTCCTGCGGGCAGAGAAGACGGGGAACGGGTGAGCTGCCGGGCGGCCAGGTGGGAGGATGAGCATGGAGGGCACAGACCTTGGTGTTTCTTTCCCTCCCAAACCACCCAGCCTCAAGCGCTGCCTTCAGGAGGGAGGGCAGAGGTTCACCAGCGCCTGCTTGGGGCTTTGGGGTTGGTGTTTTGTTGTTTTGGTTTGGTTTTTTTTTTTTTTTTAACTTGAGAAGCTGTGCACGGACTCTGGCTCTGTGTCGTGTGTTCATCTGTGACTGCAAACCACGTGCAGAAGACACTCCTAAGCTGTTGCAAAGGCATTGCAGAGTTACAGCCCCGATGGACCAAAAAACTGACTCTTGTTTACATTTGTCTTGTCTGATTTGCAAGATTTGAGGGGGTGGGGGGAGCGGGAAGGGTTTTTTAAATAAGAAAATAATAGGCACTTTATGTAGGTATTGGTTGTCATCGACACGAACAAAAAATCTTCAAGTGTTTCTACTGTGGGTGAAACTTGATGTTTTATTTTTTCTACAAACAAATAAAATCTTTTTAAAATGACACCTGTGGGTTTGCTTTTGCTTTCTCACCCAGCCCTGTAGCAAAACCAAATCCTGTTAAACCGAGACCCAAGCCCAGCTCCGAGGTGCTAAAAACGGCCTCTCAACTCAATCCCTTTACCACCCCATTTTCCCCGACTCCCAGTGCAAAGGTTTCCGTCGCTGCAAGCAGCCGGTTTCTTGCCACAGGGGGTAATGAGGGGCCATGCACAGAGTTACTCAAACGGGTCACGGCGCCAGGACTCTTTCCTCACTTCACCAGCGCCGAGTTACGATCCTGCCAGCCCCATGACACGCCGGGCATTGGCACACCGCTGGCTGCAGAAACCGAGCAGACTGACTGACATCACTTCGTTATAAAGAGCTGATTGTGTTTCATGCTTTTTCCCCATCAACCAAGCACACTTTAATGATGTCAACAGAGAGTGATTCATTTGCGCCCCGTCCGGGATATTGTTTTTATTTTGCAATACGAGTAAAGGAAGTACTTTGCTCGAAAGGTTACCTTTGCATCTGATGTTTTTTAATCCCTTCCTAATAACAAGTCACAGTAACCACTGCTGGAAGCGAAAGGGAAAGGGCAAAGCTCTTCAAAGAACAGCTCTCCCCGGCTCCAGCTTGCTTGGGTTCATTTTCAGCCCCCGTTCCCCACCCCCAAGCAGCAGAACAAATCTACGTTTCATACATATTAATGGCAAAAAAATTCTATCAAAGCCACAAAACTAAGGTGGGTGAGCGACACCGCAAACCAAACTGCTTCAGTTTCGTTTGAAACTTGGATTCAAGTTGACAGAGTCAACTTGTTCCTGTGTTAAGTGCCAGGCATTTCTTTGGAAACACATTTCTTCCAACTCCACGTATGCCCTGATTTCACAGGAACAGCAACTGGCAAAAAAAGGGAAGCCAGCATCCAGGCATGAAACACAAGAATTTATTGAGCTGGGACAGGCGATGGCTGGCAGAAAGGTAATTTCGGTAATAAAAAGAGGGTACATTGTGCTTTGTTTATCTTGGTGTTCTGCTTTACTCAGAGTTTACACACTGGCACCTTCCCAAAGAAAGTACTGGTAAAGTATTCCAGTGGGGACAGAGTAATGTCTAGGGTTCAGGTGTGTCGTAACTATCCCAGCTCCCAACGAGCAGAATTACTCGCCTTTTGCTTCAGGAAAGGAAAACCCTACCCCAAACAGAGCTCACTTCTTTTCTTTTGAAGGCACGAGTGCTACCTGCCTTCGGACCCTGGTTCTCAGCAGATACTCTATTTCACTAGATGTTTTTTCGCCTCTTCCACTACTGACCGGCACCACCTTTCAGCATAATTCAGAGAACCATGAAATTTAAGGTCCCATCACATCTGTGTTAGTCGGGAGAGATGTGGTGCTGCTTACCAGGTCGTCGTCTGCTACTGTAAGAGCTACCAGCGGGAGGACAGAGGGCAGGGAACCTCGAGATCCACCTGAATGCAATACAACATTTGAGAGCTTTCCATCAGTCGCTGGCAAATGGTCAAGCCGCTCAAATGCCTGTGTTTGTAAAAAGCCCCTGGAGCACTTTGGATGTGGAACTGACCCGTCCTGTTGGGCCTGACTTCTGTCACGCATGGAATAACTAAAAGCTGTCATTTATGCCTTTGTTTTGATTCCGTTTGCCCTCCCTCTGTTTTAAGAGCAAGATGCCCAGCATACTGCCTACAAGCTGCACTCACCCAAGGAGATTTACGCACCCAAAGCCGACCAAAATCCACTCCCCCGGCAGCCCCTGCTTTGCTCTCCCGTCACCCTGCTTCCAAAAAAGTGATGTAAAGAGACAGGAGCTGGGCCCAGGCTACGCACGTCCTCTCTCCTGCCAAAGTCCTGCCCCTGCTCAGCCCACATCCACTCAGTGATTACACAAGAGGGGCAGTTTGGAATTTCTAAATCTTTACTCATCTTGGACACAACCATCACTGTTTAAAAAGAGAGAGAGAGAAATACAAAAGTTATTGAAAGCAATCATTCCTCTTTCAACACACACAGACTGGAAAGCGCCCCAGAGACCCTTTCCAGGAGCAGGGCCAAACAGCTCACGCTTCCCTCTCATGCTCCCTTTCGACGTCTGGCCACTTGTGTCAGTTCAGACGTGAAAAAAATTGCAGAAAATGCCCTCTTTTTCTTGTTGAAGTTAACCAGCAGGTACTTTGACCCTTAGTGAGGAGAAAACATAATGTCTCCTGCTTGCTTGAATGTAAAAAAAACCCCGCCACCCCACCCCAAGAGAAAACAGAAGAGATGCATATACAAATGCACGGTCCTACAGCAGATCAAAGTGAACGTACCGCTGCAATCATCATATGTGAAGCACACAGTGTTCTGGTTCAGTGTCACACGCCTGTGATCCACACAGAGACAACTTCAGAGCAATGTGACCAAAAAAGGCTTAGAAGAAAGAAAAGTAAACTTCTGCCACCTTTTTCTCTCCTGTTCAGCCAGAAGAGGAGGTATCTCGGACCCAGAGAGCAGAGCTGTGCCCTTCCTACTCCTTGGGGATTTCAAACATGCAAAGGCTCTTGTACTTCTGCAGCAGTTCATTTTTGGTCCGGACCTGCTCCCGCAGGTTCTGCAGCTGCTGCTGCTGCTGCTCTGGGCTCACACCGATGCCGGGCATGGAGCTGATCAGCTTCCTCATCTCCTGGAACTTGTTCTTCAGCTCATTCAGCACCTGGTGAACATCCTGGCTGTCCTTGTCCATGCTGCAGAAGACAGAAAATCAACACATTGTTGAATTCTCCTACTGGAAACGCCCCTTCAGCCTGTGGGGGTGGCTGTCACTTCCAGTAAAACCAGGGCTGAAACTGGAATTCACTAGGAAACTTTTGGTCTTGGTATGTAGCTACACACACCCAATTCACCTATCCCAACAAAATGGACAGAGACTGGGTAGCCTCTGGGGCAAACTGGATTCATGCTGATTTCCAGCACGCAATCCAGTTACCTCAGGACCCAGCAATCAGGTTAGGAGCCAGCCTGCAGCTTTAAAACATCACCATGGAGCAGGCTAAATTCTCCCTCTGTTTGAACTCCCGTAACTCTCTTTGGGGAAGGTAAGATTACATCTGTGTGTTGTGTGTGTAGGCACCTGGAAAAAAAACCCTCAGCCTCATCCGTGACCTGTTGCTGCTGTAATACAAAAAATCAATGCAGTCAAACAGCTTGACAGCAGAAAACAGAAACCGTTCCCCAAAGTATCAGAGAGTATCCAATGGCAGAGAAAACGGTACTTTGGAGCTTTAAAATGACTCTCTGGGGATGTATACCTAATAAAAGAGAAGCGACAGCTTTATTTTATTTTATTTTTTTTTTTTAAGAGCAGCACAATTGCTTCTGCAGCCAGCCCTGTGCTTTTCAAGGATCAGTGTTGTCTGAGGCAGCGTCTGCCCTCAAACCCTCATTAGTATCTGCCTCAGCTTTGTTAGCACCAGCGAGAAGTTTTACTGATTCCAGGCAAAAGCGAGTCCCCGCTTCCAGGGCGCCTGCTAATAACGAGAGTTGGATTCTAATGGTCTTTGAAAACTGTGAGCCTGTTCAAGCCAGACCTAAAAATAAATCCGCTTGGCATGACCAGGGCAGAGAGGTGCTCGATTGTAATTTTGGGGAATCATGACATGGCTGAGAGCAAAACTTTTAACCAGATGGTCCCTGTTCATTTAAAAAGCCTGTTGGAACAAAATATTCATTACTCCCTTCTAAATAAAACTGCAGCTGGTACTATAATGTATCCCCATTATGCAGGCATTCACGGTCAGGTTGAGAGTGGAAAAATACAGGCGCACACACAACCCCATGGCACGTCTGGGGAAGGATGGGTTGACACCGCCTTTAATCTATGATAGCTGCAGGCTGGCTTTGAGAGGGACGTCCTCCCCGCTCCGGGTCTGCCCGAGTCTTGTTCCCTTCCCCACAATTAGAGAACTGTCAGCTGCCTGTCCGGCTGGTCGATCCAAAGCAGTAATTATTTCAGGTTTGGGTTTTTTTTTTTCCTGATGGATGGTTTTCCTGCTGGATTGAGCCACTGAAGCGACTCCCTCTTTGAGGGCATGAACAGGCAGGGGCGAGGAGGCGCGGGAGGGGACTGCAGCTGCCTGCAGCAACACAGGATTCAACGTAACGTCCAACCTCAGCCTGTGCTGACAGACCACATATAAGACCTCCCTTTAGGCACAGTGCTCTTCATTACACCAGCACGACCCACCGTCGGTGGAGCCACGCGCTGGGACCTCAGGGTGGTGAGGTTATTTTCACAAGGGTAAAAACATCAGCAAGCCCCGCTTGGGAAAACTTTCTCGAGACCCAAAAAACAGGAAAAGAGCATGCGTCCTTGAATGTAAGCAAATTTACGCGATACATCCTTGCTCCCAAGCACAGAGTCACCTTGGAGATGTGTCTTCATGCCTGAGTCAGTGTCGAAACAGCAGGGCTGGACTCTGCGACTAACGGCTGTGTTAAAGGACAATACATTTGCCATCTGTCAGGGACATGAGGCAACACATCCCACCACTTGCCTCTGCGGTCCTACCCGTCTGCAGCACCGCTCAGCATACCTACGTCTGCTCAAGCCGCCCAGGAAATGCCGTGTGCGAAGCTGAGGGACGTAGCTGGGTAGGAGTGGGTGGCTCAGTGGGACAGGGCACAAGATATCCTAGGGACTGTCATCTGCAGGTCACCATGACCTGCTGGGTGACATGTAGGAATCTGGGAGGTCTCGGCCCATGGCTATTGCTCACTTGGCTTATGTACATGGATGCACCTGGCAACGGGCTTAGCCTTGCTTCTGTGGTCTGGACAGATCAGGCAGAATCAAGGTCGGGGGCAACTGCCCACCTCCAGCACCACAAGGAGACTGAGGGAAATCAGAGCATTTGCGTTCTCACAGCCGTTCTGTATCCGGACCGGTGTGCCAGGGGGTATTCAGTCCTTCCTTGCCATGGCTCTCAGGCTGCAGTCGTTAAGGGTGAATCTCACAGTTCAGACGTGCCTGATACAAGTGAAACATCAGCAGGACACAAACCAGCCTCAGCTCCTAAATAAGCACACAGGGCAAGGGCGGCCAGGCCCACACCTGGGAGCTCATGCATCCCCTGGCCTCTGCCTCACCCCGCAGTGTGCCCAAGTGACAGCATGGATGGATGTTCATGGCAGAGCTACGCCCCTACTGGGACCTGACAAGCATCTCTGAAGGGGTTATCCTGGGCCAGAAACATCCCAATTCTCAGGACCCATGTACAAGCACCTTCTACCCCTACAGTACTGATCTTGAACCGGGAAGAGAATAATTTAACCTGTTCCACTGCAGAAGCCATCCTCTTTTTTACAACTTC
>NW_009259105.1:157981-158728 GCF_000687185.1 Egretta garzetta | reverse complement strand
GCTCCTGGGTGTTAATGGTGGGGCAGTGTACCTGGGCCATCGGAGCACCTGCACTGTCTGGGGGACCAAACACCACCCAGGTATTGGCGTGACTCAAGAGCGGAGATGGACTTGGGGCTGTGTCAGCTCCCTCTGAAACTCTTCCCAGGAACTACTGCTGCGAGAAAAAGGGCAGAGGAGATTCTGGAAAGTTGGAGAGCATCACTGGAGGGGTGACCCCATTGCCCTGCTCCCCATCCAGGGCACCCCAAGGATGCTGGCAGTTGGGAGAGCATAATTAGAAAGGGGATCCCGCTGTCCTGCTCCCCATCCAGGGCATCCCAAGGATGTTGGCAGTTGGGAGAGCATAATTAGAAAGGGGATCCCGCTGTCCTGCTCCCCATCCAGGGCACCCCAAGGATGTTGGCAGTTGGGATCCCGCTGTCCTGCTCCCCATCCAGGGCACCCCAAGGATGTTGGCAGTTGGGAGAGCATAATTAGAAAGGGGATCCCGCTGTCCTGCTCCCCATGCGGGGCACCCCAGGCATGTTGAGGGCTGGAGAACATCATTAGAGGGGGATCCCATCGCCCCGCTCCCTGTCCAGGGCACCCTGAGGATGCTGAGGGTGGGTAAGCATCGTTAAAGAGGGCACCCCATAGCCCTGCTCCCCACCCAGGGCACCCTGGGGACGCTGGGGCTCAGGCAGCACCGTTAGAGCGGGGTGGCTGGAGCAGGGATGAGGTACCCGGGCCGGGCCCGGTGCAGAG
>NW_009259105.1:148374-157704 GCF_000687185.1 Egretta garzetta | reverse complement strand
CTTGGGCCTCGGCCTGGGCCTGGGCCGGAGTCTGCGCTGGGCTTGGGCCTGCGCTAGGGCCAGGGCTGCGCCTTTCCCTGAGCTTGGGCCTGGGGCTGCGCCGGGGTCGGGCCTGGGTCTTTCCGTGAGTTTGGGCCTGGGGCTGTGCCTGTGCTGGGGTCTGGTTAGGCCTTCCCCTGAGCTTAAGTCTGGGCCTGGCCCAGGGCCTGCACCAGAATCTAACATGGGGCCTGACCTGGGCCTTTCCCTGAGCTTGGGCCTGGGCCTGCGCCAGGGCCTGGGCTGGGCCTTCACTTGAGCTTAGGTCTGGGCTTGGCATAGGCCTGGGCCTATGCTGTGGTCTAGGCCTGGGCCTGCACTGGGTGCAGGGCCTGGGCTTTCCCCTGAACTTGGGTCTGAGCTTGAGCTTGACTTTGGGCCTGAACCTGAGCCTGAGCCAGGTCTAGGTCTGGGGTTGGGGCCAGGGCTTGGCCTGGGCCTGAGCTTGAGCTTGGGCTGAGGCTGGGCCTGGGCCTGAGCTTGGGCTGTGACCCTGTGACCCCCCAGCAGCCCCTCTTCCCTCCCCAGCCGCACACACCCCGCTGGCATGTTGCCCCACGCGTGACCGAGCCCGGCACAGGAGGTGGGAGGTGGGAGGAAGGGCAGCGCGTGGGGTCCCGCAGCCCGAGGGTGCGTTGTTCTGTGTTAAATCAATAACCACAGCAGGGTTTCGCTGTCTCTTTTAGATCCCAGCTTTCTGCCGTGGTGTTTCATTAGTTGGTGTCCTTCGTTTGACTTTTAATGCAACTGGGGACAATATGTCGAGGGGGCTGAGTGACGGGGACGTGGTCTTTGTAATGACTTTAAAGACGGATGCTTACGTAGGACCAGGCTTTCTGCCCGAGGGAGGAAGCAAGGCTGACATCAGTCGGAGGGAAAGTAAGCTGGAGCGTTGGCTGAGAGCCTGGGCTGGAAACCGGAGGAATCTGGAGGAAGAGAGACCGAAATCTGGTGTCGGGGCTGGGACCGCTGTGAAGCTGGGAGAGGGGGAAGAAATGGGGGCTCTGGCGTGACTGACCTGCGGGTGGAAGGGGCGGCTGGAGATGGCATATGACCGAGGCTGGGAGGTGGAGGGTGATGCCCCTCTGCACCAAACGGGCTCAGAGTTTGCTTCAGCAAACCCCTCTGTCAACACAAAGGATCGCAGTGCTGACAATACCAGCCACAGTCACGAGTTCTACCTGGGTTGGCTTAGGGAAAATGAGTAATTTAATTTTTCATTTGAAATAGGCCCCCATGCTCAGCAGTTACGGGCTGAGGATGACTGGGAAGGCAGTTTTCTTTTTAAAACCAATTTCTTTCAAAAAGCAAACAGAGGCTATTTATGTATCAAATAAGAATGCTTGGTAACCATCTAAACACATGGAGTATTGACGGTTTGCTCTAAATATAGCAGATGCAATCGCTCACTTTGTTCCTACTGTCAGAAATAGATCCCGGCTCGGGCGCTGGTGCTGGAATGTGCGAAGGAGTCCGGGTCCCGCTGAGCAGATCCCTGCGGGGAGGCTGGTGGTATTTATGGACCTCGACTGAGCCAAGCAGGAGGTACAGGATGCTGCGTCCCTTCCGTGGGGCTGAGTTGAGAGGTTCATTTCTGTCACTTTTTATGGGCTGTTTCTAAAGCGAGACTTGATTCGGGCTCCATGGGGGGCAATTTTCCTCTGTGCTGTGCTGGTTTTAACTCTCCCCTTGACTTTATGGAGGAGGGCGGCTAATTGCTAGGCTGCTGGATGCCTGCCTCTGATGGGTGAGTCAGGCAGTTGTTAGAGCAGGTGACAACACGCGGGTACCATTCAGCCGTACCTAAAGCACTGTCAATCAGCATTTATTTGTGCCGTTCAGTTCCCATTTTGGGTCATGTGTTCTCACAGCAGCTGGAACACATGGCTTCATCTAGTTGGGTGTTCTTCCCTGTCCCTGCCACTTACCTTCCCTTTCTTGTGGGAACGGCTCCTCCAGCTCCCTCAGGTGACCCATCTCTGTCCTTTGGGGGTTGTCATGTCTCGTGGCAAGTCCAGGGGAGAGCGAAGTTGTTTTGCGGTAGGGTTGTGGTTCAACAGGCTCCTCCACCAATTCACCAGCATCTTCAGTGGTTGGATGAGGCTGTGTGTTCACCATTTGAATGTCAGCCTGTGCGAGGGGCACGGTAGAGCTGTTGTCTATACTGTGACAGTGTGTCCATATCCCTGGTGAGGACTGCAGGGAGAGGTGAGAGCCAGCTGGCAGGTTGGGGAGGGAAGAGGAGACATGGTTTTGGGCATGCAGACAAGTGTTGACCTCAGCTGAGGAGCAGTGCTGGTGTGCCCTAACCTTCACCTGCCCTTGTGGAGCTCCAAGCTGTGAGACCCTTGTCCCCATGGGGTGAATATTTGATGACCTGGGTTACGCCCTTGTAATGCAGTCCCTAATAGACATCACCACCAACGTGGTCTTCCCCCTACACATCACTTTGCAGTCCTGTTGGGGGTTTCCATCCTGTCGGGGTCTCCAACGGAAGGGCTGTGTCTGTCCATCCGCCATTCTTGTGTGGATCTGCAGTTCTTCCTAATTTTCAGTCTGGATTTTTTCATCCACTGACAAATCCTCAGCAGAAGGACCTGACCGAATAACCTAGGAGAACTCCAAAGCATGAACAAAGGTGCTTAGTGTGGAATGAAGAGAACAATTTTCCCCCTGGATTTGGTAATAACCCTGAGGTGCAAATGATTGACCTGTTTCTCCTCAGTATGCATTCAATTGTGGCTCTGTATAATTCACTTGCAGTTTCTGAAATGTGCAAATGTCTCCAAGCCATCTGACCTCCTGCATCTTGAAGCCATCACCTATACTCACTGCTCACCCAAATGTTTGGTTAACCTGTTATCCTAAAAACCAGCTGATCAAATAATAATTATCCAAATAATAATATCCAGAGCCTCTTTTGTTATTGCTTGTTTCCTTTAAAATACCAATGTTATTCTTATTTGTGTCATTTCCATACAAATTGCACCTCTTGTCTGCTTCCAGAGCTAACTTTTGAGGGATTTACCACCAGTTTATTCATTTAATTCAGCACCAGGTGACTCTGCACCTTTCACCATTTCCTTACAATGACTTGACCTTCTTATATTGATGGTCTGGCATTTCACCGGGCTCCGCTTCTCACTGCTGGACCATCTGGAGCTTGTTGTGCTGTTGCCACCAGCTCTGTTACCATTTTTTACCATGTGGCTATCACCGGGTTGAACTTTGTCTCTTCCTCCTGTCCCTGCACTGCATCGTCAGCCTGAATTTTCTGTTTTAAGCTGCTGTGGTGGGGTAAGTCAGTATTGCTAAGTTGGGAAGGTGGTGTCAGGGTTGTGGCCACCTCAGATGGGGTGATAGAAATGAGAAGTTACAGCTCCAGCCCTTGGCTGTGGTCAGTGGCACAGAAACGTTGGCCCTTTTCGTTAGGTCATGGCTGTGATCCTGCAACTGCTCTGGTTCCTTGCCAAGTTCCCCTTAGTTTTCACCAGATGGGAATTGGGTCTCAGGCTCTGACTCATCTTGACTCCTGGAATCATTCAGGGGCCATTTCAGGGCCCTGATGTCCCTGGCTCCTCGGAGGTGCTGATGGGAATGGGGGTGTCATAAGCTGAGCTTCATCCTTTGAAGCAATGTTTTAGCCAGAGAGATTTTAGACCCTGAAGGTCTGGCTGCCCCCAGACATGCAGCCCTGCACCAGCACACGTTCCCAGAGCTGCTGGTGCTCTGGGTACCATCAGGGTTTAAGAAGCAGCTGGTGTGAACAAGCAGCACCAAATGTGTCCAGAGCACCCCAAGTGCCTCCTGGAGCTCACCATGCTTTGGCAGAGCTGCTGGGGAAACCCTGCAATGCCCCATCCTGGGGCTGCCACGAGAAGGGGGGCCATCATCCAGTGCCCTGGGAGATGCCGTCCTCAAGGAGCATGGCTGCCCAGCATAGAGAACAGAGCCTGGGACAAGAGGTGGCACAGGAGGTTTGGCCAAGCCACTTGTAACTCCGGGTTGGGTATCGGAAGCTGTAGGGCATTGGCCTGGCCGTGAAGGCCAGTGCTTCGCTGCACTGAGCCTCGGGGGGAGAATGGGGACGATTCAAGGGCACAGGGAGTGTCCAGCGATCTCCTGATGTTCACTGATGCCACCCCACCGCTGAGCAAACACGGAGGCTGGCCCAGGCTGCATGCCACCCCGGGGGAGGCTCCCAAGCCAGCGTGTGGGCTAGGGGAGCCTGGAGGGCTTCTTGTGCAAGGTCAGCTACGCAGAAACATGGATCCAGGAAAACATGCAGCCGGGTCAGCCACAGCCCCCAGCCTGGCCCATCTCTGGGCGCAAGCAGCTCCGAAGCTTATTGCCTCCATCAGGCCATGCAGTGCCCGTGGGGCATCCCGGGGTGGTGGGTCCTGGGAGCCACCAGTCCCCGCAGGGTCCCACCAGGTCATCCCAGAGCCGGGCTCAAGCATTCCCAGCCTCAGTTTCCACACAGTGCAAAGGGGCGAAACTCACCCTCAGGAGCAAGGCAGGAGCTTGGAGTGTGAATTTGGGGTGCCCCTGAGGAAACCTACCCCTGCAGAAGGAAGTGCCTTTGTTACCACGGGACAAAACCAGCCCCGGATCCCTGCTGGCTCTCACCCGCGGCGTGGTGACTCAGCAACGTCCCTGCCATTATTTACAAATAATGAGTTAGCCACGAAACATGTGCCACGAAACGCATGAGGCGGCTGCGTTTGCACTCTCGATACGCAATCGTGGGCTTGAAGAGCTGCAAGAGCCTGCACCAGTGCCCAGCGCCCGGTCTGGGCAAGGATTGTTTCCCTCACCCCCTGGATGAACACGCATCCAGGGTAGCACATACGTGTGTGTGCATCCCTGGGCACACGCGTCCCTGTGTGCGTGCATCCCTCTGTGCATCCCCGTGTGCATCCCCGTGCCGTGCACCCCTGGGTCCCAGAGCAGCACTGCCCGGTGCATGGGCACGGTGCGGGTTTCACAGCGTGCCCTGTTCAGACAACAGACTTGTCGAGATAAATTTACCTGGATGCATGTAGCAGACACTTGCTAATGGGGCTGCATTAAGGACTTTATTGAAATCCCTGCTCCCTTTCTTGGTGTAGTTCTTATTCTGCTGAAGTGGGTCAGGCTTTGTTTGTGTGTTTGTCAGGTTCCCTTCGAGTGTGGCAGGAAAAGCCATTACCTGATGTTTGAGCGCTTCAAAATGTTGCTCTTTGGTTACTTAACGCAGGGGAAGAGGAAAGGAGCTTTGTTTGGGCTGTGTTTTGGCACCACTGAAAAGGCATCAGGTTAAGATTTTAGCCTGTCCTTTGCTCGAACTGCAAATACCATTTCGCTATAATTGGCCTAATTACGGAAACCAGACAAATTTTGCCTGGGCTTTGCGAGATGCATCAGGTGTCCTTGAAGAGCACAGTTCTGTGTGCCCGAGCAGTGGGTTTCTGGGGCAGCGCTGGCATCATGGCAGACACATCTGTCTTGCGAATCAAGGCGCTGGAAGATGGGGAAAGCTCCATCCAGCTCCAGTGAGAAACCATTTCACCCTTCTCCTGACCTGGGGAAAGGTACATTTCTGCAGGGCCACAGTGAGAGCAGTGTTTTGGTGAGCCTTCCTTCTCCTGGTCCTGGGCTCCCTTTGGCAACTGCAGCCGAGCCTGGACCCCTGAGATGCTGCTATCCCCCTGTCTGGAGCAGCCTGTCCCCCTCCTTGGCTGTGCCTGCAGCTCTTGCCCGTTTTTGGGGCCGGCAGCCCGCGGGGTGGCTTGTCACGGTCACACGTCCCTGGCCCCAAGGAGCCCTGTTTGCCAAGGGTTTAATGTTTAGCCGCTAATAAACAAAGCATATCAGAGAGGTTTTGCTGACCAGGTAGCTAAACTTACCTGGGAAGTTTGCTGGCTCTTGCAGCACAAACAAGGCCAGGATGTGGAGGCATGCTTGCCTCAGATAAAGTTTTCAATGGAAAATAGCCTGGATTTTCCTGGAGCAGGCTCCCCGCATGCCTCCAGCTCCTACTCCCTCGCTCCCGGCCACCCCTTGGGCATCAGCTGGTGATCCAGTGCTCAGCTGCATCCCATCCTGCCCAAATCTTTCTCGCCATCCTGGCTGCACTTGGATTTATCCGAGGAGGAGTTGTTTATTGGGCTGGGATTGGTTTGGGGTTTTGGCTCTGAGCAGCTGTCAGGGAGCAGGGCTTGCTTCATTTTAGCTGTGTCAAAATAAGGTTTTCAAACAATGTCAAGGGGGAAAAGAAGAGCCCTCCTTGTTGTTCTGGCTTGAGAAATGAGTGAAGTTGCCCTTTATGCCTTTACCCCATGGGCATTTCTCAGCCAGAAGCCTGACTTTTTTCCCCAAAGGAATGCGTCCTAAAGCCCAGCTCAGCTAGCCGCTGACCGGCTCGGTGACCATTGGGTGCCCGTGGCTTGATCCAGCCTGGAGCAAGTTTTTCCCATTTCTACCTTGAGGATAAAGCTGAGCCCAGCCTGGCTTCTCCCACGATGGCAGCCGGCAGAGAGGGAAGCCAGAGCATCACATGAAGCAGTTCAGTCCATAACGCCATCTCCTAAACCCAGCGTGGCTCAGCCCATCTCATCATTAATCCGAATGCAAACAAATGTCATTAGAGAGGGGCATTTGGCTTTCAGATAAACATTTGCCTGTCCTTGCTCTCACTCCCGTGCAAAACCGGCCCTCCTGGCACTGCAGGAGGCTTCGGATGCTCCCGCTGTGTTTTGCTTTTCCTCCCCGGCAATGGCAGCTCCTGGCAAGGCCAGGCACCATGTCTCTCCTACCCAGGGATTACACCAGGAGCTGGCTGCTGGCCGGCCTGTTCCGGCATCTCTCAGCAACTGCAGAGATAATTGCATAAGTCTAATTGTTCCTGCTGGATAACGAGCATTTTGCATCATCATCCCCAGCTGCCGAGAGCATCATCTGAGTTGCTATTTCAGAGATGGAAAGCGGCTCCTCTGGGCTGGGAAAAGCTGAACCAGGCTGGATCCAGCCACCTGAAGCAAAGCCCCCATGCTGAGCCCCCACTGACAGCAGCGCCAGTTTGCAAATGTGCTTTGGGACAAGGCGCAGGCCAGGGACTATTCCCAAGAGGCGGCCTGGACATGAGGGCATGCAAAGGTGGGATTTTCGGTGTGCTGATGAAACACGGCCAAATCCCCAGGGAGTCGTGTCTCCAAAGAGATTTCTCCCACCTGGACATGACATTGTCCCTGTGAGACACAGGGGGGCTGGAGACACACGTGCACATGCATGGACGTGCACACATATGGATGCATACATGCCCGCAGGCTTGCACATACATAAATACACACATGCACGTGTGTGTGCAGATCTGTGCATGCAGAGCTGCTCCCACGCCGGGAACCTGCGGGCCCATTTCCCTGCCAACGCAGTGGGCTCCTGCTCCAGCCTTCCCCTGCTGAGGGCTGTGGGTTGAACCTCTCCCTTGCACAGGCAGTGGTGGCCATGAGCTCCGGAGGATGGGGGATCTCTGAGGTCCCTCTTTTCCTCGCGTTGCTAAATTTTATAATGTTTCAAACTAGCTAGCAGGCTCACAAACTGGGCAATTGCAAAGGGGAGCTGGCAGATGAGCAGACGGAAACCTCGTCCCCTTAGAAACCAAGCGAGGAAGGAATTGCTTTTACACTGCTCAGTGTAACGAGCTGTGTGCATTCTCCAACACACCACGTTGCTCTCGGTCCAACGGTGCCCCTCAGTTTGGGTGATGCCGTTGCAGACGGCAGGGCTTGCTGCAGCCTCTTCACAGTGTTGCACTGGGCAGACCTGCTCCGTGCTGGTGAGACACGTGGCCCAGGCTGGGACGGCAATGAATGTCACCCTCTCCCCTTGGGCGACAGAGCAGATGAACCAGCCATGCAGCAGAAACCCCTGGCTGGGCATTGATTTCTCCTCCACCAACAAGTGCTCTGCAAGACCCGGGAACTCACTGCCTCCCGGGCAGAGCCGACCATGGTCAAGGTTGCTCTGATGCATGAGGCTTGCTTGGCAGCAGGAGCGAGCATTTGAGCAAGTGGAGAGCATGGTGCTTTGCTCCCTGCACCCCATCCAGCACCTGACATGGCTGCTGGCAATTGCTCGGTGCCGCAGGATGTATTGAGTAGCCAGCTGTGGCGCCCCAGCTCCACTCATGTTCACAAACATGCAGCATTAGCAGAGGCTGTCCATCCCACCCCATCCCACCCCATCCCATCCCATCTCATCCCATCCCACCCAGCCTTGGTCTCTGCACCTTGCTTGCTTTTTATTTATTCTCCACAAACCCGGAGACTGCAGCCAACTGTCAAGTGCAAACCCTGTTCACAGAGCAGCACACCTTGAGGTAACCCTCTGGGCTCCTCGGGCTCACAGAAGCTTTCCAACACCATTTTTCCCTCCCCAAACCCCTTCCAGCAGCCAAGGCAGGGTACAGCAAAGGCAGCTTGGCCACAGTCACAGGGCATAGGCAGCAGAGCGTGGACCCCAATGCCCAGCATTGCCTCCTTGCTGCTGGGCCGTGCCCATGCCTTAGCCGCTGGAAGGGGTTTGGGGACATCAGTGTGGTGTAAAGACTTAAGGCAAGAGGATTTTCTTGCCTGGTTGTCACTCGCACCCCTAATGCTGTGCACAAGCCCCTGGAAGTGGGTTTGCAAAGGATGCTGCTGAGCATGCCTTGGGAAAGGGTGATTTGGGGCTTGAGATAAGAGTCCTACGGGCTGGCTGGGAAAGGAGAGAGAGGAAAAAATGTCTCAGGGCAAGAGAGGGGAGAGATAAGCGGCACATCTGGGCTGGGAGCACGAAGCCGTCAGTCTCCCTGGCGCCACGGGGCTTCAGGGTGGCCGGATCTGGGCTGTGACAGCCTTGGATGGAGCCGGCCATGCGGCAAAGGCTGCTGGCTGGCAGGGCTTGGGAAGAGGTGTCTGGGAGCCCCCCACCAAAACCCTCTGGCTGCAGAGGGCAGCGAGGAGGCAGCCCTGCCCGGGGACCTGCTCTGGCTCCCAAGGGCTGGGAGGGGAAGGGGTGATGGGAATGGGTCTCCCCACCCCGTGCAACCCGCACCCCACTCTCAGCCCTGCTCACCGCCATCCCAGGGCACAGGATTTGGTATTTGCCAGGGCACGGGCCAGGCTCAAGAAGGAAAGGTGCTCATTTAGCACCATGAGCTTGTTCTGTCAGTGACCATACATTACACCTTTGGGAACTGCAATGCTCTGCCCTTTGTATCAGCTCGAGCTTTTGGGGCTGGGGTGGGTTTTGTACAGAAACTGCCCCTGC
>NW_009259105.1:143892-148344 GCF_000687185.1 Egretta garzetta | reverse complement strand
AGCTGGGCCCTCGTGGTGGATTTGTGCACGTTGCCTCCTAATTGCAGTTCTTCATGTTCTCTGAAAACAAAAAGCATAATTAGCCGGAGGGTGGGAAACGCGGGGAGCCGGGAGCAGCCTCCAGAGCTGGCAGCGCGGGGGTGGCCGCTCGAGGGCCCGGCTGCAGCCCCCACTTTTGCAGGAGCCCATCTCCCCCTCACCAAACTGGCCTCTGGCATTTCTCCTGCCATTATCCCTGTCCTTCTCCCTCGGTGTGCCGCATCCGCCTGGGCATCCTGGGAGGAAAACCAGGTTCCTCGCTCTCGTCCCACCACCGCTGCACCCCTGCAAGCACACAAACACGCTTCTCTTTTGCCAGTTCCGTATTTGCAGCCGCTCTATATACAATATAATCCACCCACAGGGTATCCAGGCTGTACTTGGCCGGGAAGGACAGAACATCCTTGTGATTCGAAAGGTCAAAGCGAATGTCAATACACTGTCGGCTTGACTCAGCAAGAATGCCAAAGCTGCCTTGGGGACGAAGGGTGCTGGGAGGGAGAGTCACTGCTGCAGGGTACGCTGCTCCCGGCGCGACAGGCACGGGGTCCCCAGAGCGCTCTGCTTGCTGCAGGGTCGGGCAGGGCAACTGTCAATAATAATAATAATAATAATAATAATAATAATAATAATAATAATAATAATAATGTTGTCATGGTGTGCAACAGCTTTGCCTGCTCAGCCCGGAGGTCCCTGTACCCCCTCTCCGCTCCTGGATAGCGAGGGGTTAAGCAGGTCGTGATGCCCCTCCAGAACATCTTCCCAGCCTCCTCCAGTTTCTGGCTCCCAAGCCCAGCCCTGGTGCCTCCCCAGGTCTCCGGTGCAGGGTTTTCCTCCGAGGGCTTAGCCAGCTCCTGGCTGAGGAGACTGGTCCTGGTTGGCGGGCAAAAAGCAGCCATTTGCTCTGGGATCCAGAGGGCAGGGAGTCCGGCAGAGCCACGGGCCTGGGAGCAGCCCCCCAGGGCTTGAGGCTGGAGCAGGACCAGCATCCACCCTGGTCAGACCTCCTCCTCCTCCTCTCCAATGGCGAGAAACTGCTGTGGCTTCGAGCTGGGCTGGAGGAAACTTGGCTTGGGCAGACGGCTGGGATTGATTTCCCAAGTGACAAAAGGCGCTTGCGTGTCCCTTGAGCTCCCAGCCCTGTGCCTAATGATTTTCTCTGTTAATAATCTCTGCCAAGCAGGCGGCAGCGCATGCAGGCACCGAGCATGGGGACGAGGGGGATAGTGCAGAGCCTGCTGTGGCGATGGCAGGGCCACGCTGCTGTTCCTGCCATAGGGCCCCTTTGCATTTCTCCCCTACCAGTCCCAGCAGGAGGGCTGCCCGCAAAGCCCTCCGTGCCAGCAGCACCAGCCCTTCTAACAACGGCCCCCCATCTAACAAGAGTGAAGCCTTCTTGGGGCTTGGGGGATTTGGAGGTGGATTAGGAAATCCCTTCGTGGTGGCAGGGCACGGGAGCTGCTGGTGTTTTGCGGCAGGGCTTTGGGGTGGTGCTGGGTGCAGGGGCTCGGTGGTGTGGTCCCTCCGGACACGGCATTCCCACGCACCTCCCTTCCCTCCGGCACGCCTGGGCAGTGCAGGGAGCAGGAAAGAGAGCATGAACGTGGGTGCAGGAGCTCCAAACACGGACTTTCGGGGAGCCGTTCAGTCGGGCAGGAGCAGCGGCACACATCGGTCCCCACATGTGCCAAGGTTGGGGCGGGCGGGGGGAGCTGGCAGTGCCTCCCAGCCTGGCAGGGCTCTTGTGGCCCCGACCTTTCTGGCTTTGAAAACAGGACAGGAACAAGACGCACTCTTGTTTTCAGTTCGGGAGCTGGAACGGGACCTTTGGGCTGTTCCTGGGATGTTACGGCATCCCAGCTGCCGCGGCAGGGAGGACCATGCTCTGACACCCTGGGCAGCCTTGCTGTACCCTTGCACCGTGCCCATTTTGTCCTTCGGCGGCAGAGCCCAAAGCTCTCCCCATCCTGTCCAGCAGCCAGGCTGGCTGGGGGCGCTCCCCTGGGGCCACCGGCAGGGATGAGTGGCTCTTGCAAAGGGACAGCCTACAACTGGAAACCCTGCTGGATGTCACCACAGCTCACGTGCCCGGTGAGGCCCGGGGAGGTCAGGGAGTTTGTGCCGCTGCTTGATGCAAAATGTGACTCTTGCCCTTGGTGGTGCAGGGCACTGAACTAGAAAACCAGCGTACAAGGAATGAGGGTGCCCCCACCTTGTCTCACCCCTAAAACCCAGCTTGTGGCCACCAAGCAGCCCCTGGCCAGTGACCCCAGCCCATGCTGCGGGGCCGCAGCCAGGGAGAGGAGGGCAGGGAGCGGCTGTGCCTTGCAGCAAGGCCATGCTTATGCCCATTGCATGGGGAAAAATGGGGTTGAGCCCCTCATCCAGCCACGAGCAGGGTGGGCTGGTCCTTACCTGGGGACCTGGAGACCTTCAAGTCACAGGAATTAGGGACAAGATGACCCTGAACCACCAGAATTAGGAAGATGCCCTTCGGGAGCCTCTCCCTGCACAGGGCTGGCACCAGTTTGTTGCTCAGTATATTGACCACAAGGCAAGCAAGCAGCAGATGATGAGGGTATTTTTTTCCTCTGGTGTGGAAAGGGCTGTTTCTGGAAGAAAAGGCAAACCATCACGTCCCCCTGATAGCCAGTGGGGACCTGGCACTTCGCTGTCACCCACCACCTGCCCCAGAGCAGCCCCAAGGACAAAACGCTCAGCGGCTCCCTGCTTCCCGGCTCCTTATCAACCTCCCTCACCCACAAATGGAGAAATAATCTGCCGGTTCCTGTATAACAGATTGCAGAGCTGGCCGGTGATGAGAAATTACAGGGGCCC
The DNA here is from genome assembly GCF_000687185.1 of Egretta garzetta. NCBI lineage: Eukaryota > Metazoa > Chordata > Aves > Pelecaniformes > Ardeidae > Egretta > Egretta garzetta. The sequence continues at coordinate 145,467 of NW_009259105.1, read as the reverse complement.
TGACACGTCAGTGTGCACGGCAATCACTGCCGGTGCGGGGGCTCCTTCCTGGCAAATCCCTGGGATCTGCCCAATAACTCCCCGGGAACTGCTCACGCTCGCCCGGTGGGGTCTCCTGCCCCTCTTGTGTGCTGAGAGCCCATTTCATGTGTTGAGTGACAAATTAATGCCACCCTTTGCAGGCTCAGGCTTTCCGCAGCAGCTGTCAGAGCCAGGAAACAATTTTTTTTAAAAGAAAATCAAAATTCCCAGGTATTCTTAGCAGTGGGGACCTTAGGAGTTCACTAGGAATGAATAAAGCCCGTTCTCAACTGCCTGTGCCATGGAAAGCTGCTGTGAGGTTGTTTGCATGCCCTGTTTGGTCCAAAATCTTCCCAAATCTCCCCAAAGCCTCTGTTGGCAGGGTTCAGGTGGGGAACAGGGTGGGGACAGGTCCCCGTGGGCCAGGAGCTGCTACAGGGCTGGGAACAGGAGGGTTTGTAAAGCATGGGGCTGGGAAAGGGGCTGGGGAAATCATGAGGAACCCCCGGAGCGGCTCCGTCCCTGTCCCCTTTGGCCACAGCCCCTCCGCAGCGCAGTAACACAAGGCATCCCAACACTGCGTGTTCCTGCCCCGTGCCCCCATCGCCCTGATCCATCCCTTTTCCTTGTGCCAGCACGAGGGTTCACGCAGGAGCCGGGTCAGGGACCGGATCCGGCTGGAAGCATCTGCCCTGCCGAAGGCTTTGTGCCCTGAGTCCCTGCATGGCTCCGGCTGGATCGGTGCCGCCCCGAGGTGCCACGGTGCCAGCACCCCCCTGCTCCAGGCTCTTGTTTGTGCCTGCAAGTAATATTGTCCCTGCGGAAAAACATGATCTTTTGTTTTGCTGCCTCAGGGCTGAACCGTTGCCCTCCTTGGGGACAGGTCCCTGAGCGCTGGCGGGGATTTATTGCTTGCCATGATTTATACTGGAGGTAGAGCGGGATGGAGCCGTCACAGCCAGCACCGAAGGGACCCAACAGCGGGGCTGTCCCGGCGTGACCTTACCTGGCCATGCAGCTCAAAGCCCTGGGGACAGACAAGCATCCCCAGAGGACAGCGGTGGCATCCATAGGATGGTGTGCATGTTCAGAGTCACTCGTCCCCCTCCTGGGAAAAAAAACCAGACATAAGTAAGATTTTAAAATGCAAATTTCTGCCTCTAGTTCAGGGGTTTGCTCCTCTCCCCCCATCCAGGAGGGATGTGGTGGGAGCTGGCTCTGCTGGGAGGAACACCAGGCGACCCAAAGGCAGCATAAAGTGGGGTGAGCCATGATGGATGTGTTGTTGGACTTGGGGGAATGAGCTGAGCAACAAAACAAAGCAGAGGGGCTGTGGAAATAAGGACCTACTGAGTAACCGGGGCCTGGGGACACCCCCCAGCCACCTCTTCTCCCTGCACCACCACCCTCCTCCGCGGAGGCTGTGAGGGGGAGCGGGGAGGGGAGAGGGCAAAGCAAGCCCCGAGAGCTGACCCCAAACCCACCCACTGCCCCTCAGCCCTTGGCCGCTGCTGCTCGCTTCCCACCCGGCTCCTCCTTATCTGCGCAGGGCTC
>NW_009259105.1:143028-143841 GCF_000687185.1 Egretta garzetta | reverse complement strand
CACGCGTGGGGCAGCACGGGGAGGGTTGGGACCCAGACGATTAAATAAAAGCATCTTGTCTTCTGTAGGGTGTCGAAATCCAACCCTGGGTGCCCCCAGGCGGCTCCGCTTTCCCTGCCCTCCTCCTCTCCTGGGTGAGAGGTCTGCGGTTGCTCAGCTCTGTTTACTAAGCATGCGCTTTCCCCTCCAGCTGTTTCTTTATTTTTGCTGCAAAGCGATGCAGAACCACCTTGGCCCAGAGCAGGTGAAAGCCCTGTGCTGATGCCTGCACCAGTTCAGACCAGCAAGGAGCTGGGCATCCTGCCAGGGGGTGGGATGGGACAGAAGGGGACATGGCGAGGTCTCTGCAGCAGAGTCGGGTACCAGGTTGGGGGCTGTTGTGAGCTGGGGGACAGCTGGGGTGCTGGGGCACATGGGGTCACACCGAAGCCAGCGCTGGCTGGGGGACTGCTGGGGACCACCGACCCCTGGGGCACCTCAGGAGGGTCCTGGGGCCATCAGGACAGGGCTGTCCCCCTTCCAAACCCAGGGTGGAGGTGTCCCCTGCCTCCCGCGTCACCAGCGTCCCTCCTGGGACAGTCGAGGACAGTGGCTGGCCATCCAGACAAAGAGCCTTTGGTGCTGAAATGCCTCTTGAGCAGCTCCGTGCCAGCGCAGCCAGACACACGACCAGCTCACGCCAAGGTCACGCTCTTTCTGCTGGGTTTCTACCAACCAGTGAGTTATTGCAGGAGGAAAGAGATGATTTAGCCTTAATTTAACCCTGCTGCAAGGAGCCAGGCGTCTCCCCCCGTGGCCTCAAGCCTGTGCGTT
>NW_009259105.1:133355-142723 GCF_000687185.1 Egretta garzetta | reverse complement strand
GCCCCAGCCAGCACCGAAGGGACCCAACAGCGGGGCTGTCCCGGCGTGACCTTACCTGGCCATGCAGCTCAAAGCCCTGGGGACAGACAAGCATCCCCAGAGGACAGCGGTGGCATCCATAGGATGGTGTGCATGTTCAGAGTCACTCGTCCCCCTCCTGGGAAAAAAAACCAGACATAAGTAAGATTTTAAAATGCAAATTTCTGCCTCTAGTTCAGGGGTTTGCTCCTCTCCCCCCATCCAGGAGGGATGTGGTGGGAGCTGGCTCTGCTGGGAGGAACACCAGGCGACCCGAAGGCAGCATAAAGTGGGGTGAGCCATGATGGATGTGTTGTTGGACTTGGGGGAATGAGCTGAGCAACAAAACAAAGCAGAGGGGCTGTGGAAATAAGGACCTACTGAGTAACCGGGGCCTGGGGACCCCCCCCAGCCACCTCTTCTCCCTGCACCATCACCCTCCTCCGCGGAGGCTGTGAGGGGGAGCGGGGAGGGGAGAGGGCAAAGCAAGCCCCGAGAGCTGACCCCAAACCCACCCACTGCCCCTCAGCCCTTGGCCGCTGCTGCTCGCTTCCCACCCGGCTCCTCCTTATCTGCGCAGGGCTCTGCAGCCAGACCAAACAGCCGTCCCCGCCGCCGCCACGCGTGGGGCAGCACGGGGAGGGTTGGGACCCAGACGATTAAATAAAAGCATCTTGTCTTCTGTAGGGTGTCGAAATCCAACCCTGGGTGCCCCCAGGCGGCTCCGCTTTCCCTGCCCTCCTCCTCTCCTGGGTGAGAGGTCTGCGGTTGCTCAGCTCTGTTTACTAAGCATGCGCTTTCCCCTCCAGCTGTTTCTTTATTTTTGCTGCAAAGCGATGCAGAACCACCTTGGCCCAGAGCAGGTGAAAGCCCTGTGCTGATGCCTGCACCAGTTCAGACCAGCAAGGAGCTGGGCATCCTGCCAAGGGGTGGGATGGGACAGAAGGGGACATGGCGAGGTCTCTGCAGCAGAGTCGGGTACCAGGTTGGGGGCTGTTGTGAGCTGGGGGACAGCTGGGGTGCTGGGGCACATGGGGTCACACCGAAGCCAGCGCTGGCTGGGGGACTGCTGGGGACCACCGACCCCTGGGGCACCTCAGGAGGGTCCTGGGGCCATCAGGACAGGGCTGTCCCCCTTCCAAACCCAGGGTGGAGGTGTCCCCTGCCTCCCGCGTCACCAGCGTCCCTCCTGGGACAGTCGAGGACAGTGGCTGGCCATCCAGACAAAGAGCCTTTGGTGCTGAAATGCCTCTTGAGCAGCTCCGTGCCAGCGCAGCCAGACACACGACCAGCTCACGCCAAGGTCACGCTCTTTCTGCTGGGTTTCTACCAACCAGTGAGTTATTGCAGGAGGAAAGAGATGATTTAGCCTTAATTTAACCCTGCTGCAAGGAGCCAGGCATCTCCCCCCCTGCCCTCAAGCCTGTGCGTGTCCAGGGCAGTGGGACCCTCGCACCACTCCCCCCGCACTCCCCTGCCTCCCCGCTGCCAGCCTGGTGTGTGCGGGTCCGTGGGGACCCCCTGCGCCTCGCAAACTTCTTCCAACATGCTTCCCACTTGCTGGAGCATTTCAGGGACCTGGGCAGACTCTGGATCAACCCCAGTTTGGGTCCTCCCTGGGTCCCCAGGCTGGCCCCGCTGCCCAGCCCGCCCGGGCAGAGGGATGGCAAGGGGCTCCAGCACACGCGGGCTGTGCCGTCCCCGGCCCCGGTGCTGGGAAACACCCCAGTGAGCCCGCATGATTGAACTCACAGGAGTGGTACCCGATCGCTCTTGCTGATAACGGCCAAAATTTTACAGCTCTTACCCAGGCTCTCTGGGAGAGGTGAATCGGTTCAGCCTCCCACAGCCCTAAGGAGAAGGGAAGGAGGCACAAAGAAGGAAAAAATGAATTTGGGGAGAGCCAGGGCGAGGCTGTGCCGAGCCCTTCTGCCTTCCCAATGGGTATCGAGGCAGGCGTCGCACCCTGGGAGAGCCCATTTTCTTGCCGCTCACCCCCCGCTAATATTTTCCAACTCCAGTGCTCATTTTCCCCCAAATTGCACACAGAGGTAGAAGTCAAAAGGCTGTTTCTATGCATGTCAGGAGAATTGCCCATGGAAAGGAAAGGCAGTTCCTGCTGAGAAAAACACTGCAGCTCTTTGCTAGACATCGGAGCAGGCACCGAGCGGCAAAACTTCACGGGAAATTTGGCTTCCTTGGGCCGGCCGCTCGCGGCGTTGCTGGGTTTGTTTTGTTCTGGGCTTGAGATACCGGTCGGACAAAAAAAAAAAATGCTTTGTAAGTATTGAATTAAAAGGATGATGCAAAAGCCGCAGGGTGCTTCGGCTTGAAAACGTGAGCGGTTTGCAGTCGGCCCTGGCGGGGCGCAGGCTGTTTGGAGAACATGGGGTTCCTGCGATTAGCCTGCTCATATGACTCAATATATAACCACCAGTTACACACTAGATTTAATCTTGGGTCAAAAGTCATGGATAATTCAAACCACGCAGAAAATGTTGATTGCATGCTTGCTGGAGCTGTTTTTTTCTGCTGTTCTTTGTAGATGCACCCTGGCCCAGGGCAAGAGTGGGTCGGCGTTACCTGTGCCAGCTCCTGCCTTGGCTGGAGCGAGCTTCGCTCCTGCTCTGGGATGTGCCTGCTCTATCTGCATCCTGCATCCAGCTTTCGGAGTCTCATTTCATCTCATGCACTTGCTATGGGTGAAAAAAAAAACGATGATTCACGCCCTAAACCTCCCGTCAGAAGCGTAGCATCGGTCCTCGGCCAAATTAGTTTGCTGTTTGTGCAGGTGACTGCAGCAAAGGTGCCCTGGTCACCCCGAATTAGCGGGAGCGCGGGCGCTGCCTGCTGCGTCCCTGTAGCAGATTGGGTACCCTGCTCTGCGCGTTCTCTATTTCTGTCAGTCCCTCTTGGGTGCTGCCCCAATTTCTTGTCTTGGGCAGTTTCTTTCCTGACTGAGTCATGAAAGCCAGTCTGGTATCAAAAAGATGTCACGGGGGATGTTCAGGAACGTCCTGCCTGGTTAGGTTAATTGAGCAAAGGATTTCAAAGCAGCATCTCGGAAACATCGATCGGGATAAAGATCCTGCGCTCTGAAGTTTCGGTGCTGCTCTGTGCACCCACAAGCAGATGTTTCTCTCCCACTGCTTTCCAGAGGCAGCATCCGTGGTTTCTTGCAAGTGGCTTCTCTGATGAAGACTTCACTGAGTGGGGAAGGGAGAAGCTGTCCTGCAGTTTTGCAGAATACTGTCTTGCAAGGATGGTTATTTGTAGGGAATGCGTCGTCCCATCTGCTGGTGGCAGCAGATGTGTCACTGCCCAGTTGTTGCACGGGGACAAGGGCTTGTCATGGACCACGGCTGAGCTCATCCATCACTGAACCTCCTCTGTGCCTTGGTCTCCTCTTAGGTCATTAGGAAGGATGAGCGATCCCTCCCTTCTCTTGCAAAACCCTTTGCCGTCCAGCGACACAGAGAAGGACACCAATAGCCCCTACAAGCACAGGAAAGCTTTTCCCCGTGGGAACACGAAGGAGGCAGGGAAGCAGCATCATGTCCATTTTGTAATCCGGAGAGGCGGCGAGACAATGAACTCGCCCGTGACTAGGCATGATGATGCTAAACTGCATCTCCAGGCAGAACTCCTGGTCTCCGGCTGCTCCCGCCCTCATCGTAGAACCGGTGGCTCCAGCTCGGTGGTGCTGGTACAGCCAGAGGGTTTTGCCCCAGCAAAGCTGGGATCTGAGCCTGGGCTAGAGCCAGCCGGAGCCCAGGAGGGCTGATTCCTCTTCCCAGCCCCAGTACATCTGCACAGGGAAGAGGATAAAGCCCTTTGGGACAAGGAAGAGAAAGCGCTGGAACAGGCATAAATAGCTTAGTAATAATACTAATGGTAGCACTTAGCACGTAGACAGCAGTTTGCAGAGCAGAGTGCTTTGACAAACATTAATTAGTGCTGGTAGACAGTTCAGCGACATGGTTCCCATTTTGCCAACTACAAAGAGCAGAGAACTGACCATCTGCTTAAACCCTTTTTCATTTAATCCTGGGGCATTCATAGGAAAATCCTGAGCCCGTTTCAGCATAGGATGAAACCGCTCGAGCGCGCCCAGGCCCTTCAGACGCTCTCAGGAGAGGGATGTTTTGAAGTGTGTTGGTGGCTGTGGGTTGTGCCCGGGGTGTGGAGCTGGAAAACACGGGGCGGCTGTTTTCCATGTCAATAAATACAGGCGGTGTTGCTAGAGCGCTGATGGTTTCCCCAAAGGCACGTTTTGTTGCTGGAGCCTTTGGGTTTTGCCAGCCGGGGATGGAGGGTTGGTTTGGGTTCCTCTCGCCCTTTGCTTGACCTGTGGCAGTTTTGACAATCTCTCAGGGCACCCAGTTCATTAACAAAAATTAAAGCAGCTGCCAAGAACGATGGGGGTGAGTCGGTTGAAGCTGTACGTGGGGCTCAGCCCTGCAGCCTGGCCACCCTGGCCTTGGGGACATGTGTGGCTGACACTGTGGGCACTGGGCACGGCAGCTGAGGATGCCTGAAACTGGGATAAGCTAAAACTGCTTAATTTAGGGTATCCAGATTTTTTTTTTAGTTTAAAGACGCCTGTTGCGTATCACACAGCAAGCAAAATCTGTGCAACACGCCGCAGCGGGATTTTGCTAAGGATGGGGGTTAGGGCTGGGGTCTTGGCCAAGGGGTTGGAACCAAATTTAACACTGTCCTGAGCCGGACGCGGGTGCAGCACCCCAAAAAGTCCTGGGGGAAATGCAGATACAGCAGGGAGTCGAGCCAGGAGGGCGAACGGCTGGGGGCGGCAGCCGGCCGGCGCTGGCACAGCCTAGTTGGAAGCAAAGCTGCTGTTGCACCTTGAGACGGCATTGCAAACGGTGTACGGGGCGCGCAGCCCTGCGTGGTGGCTTTCCCACGGCTTTCGCTCTCCCCACAGATAATTTGCAGGCAGAAAAAGAGGTAGATGAAAACACGGGGGATGGGAAATGCCAACCCTCCCACAAGGAGATCCCCTTCCGCTTCAGCAGCAAAAAACCCCCCATGTTTTCTACTTTAAGCTGACATGAAAGCCCTTTCCCAAACATGGCATCTAAATTTCCCACTGCATCTGAACTCATCAACCCTACAGATGGAAAAGCCTGCTCAGCCACGGCACAGGCTAGTTTTCTCAGCCTGATTTATTAGGATTAGTGGCTTTTTTTATAAGGTATAGATTTAAAAGTCCGTAATGATGGATTTTTCCTCCTCTCCGGGCAGATGGGTCCTAACACAGAGCATGGAGGAAAGGGTCAAGTAGGACTTACCATGAATTTGACTTCTTCTCCAGAAAAAAGAGAGCTCCCGAATCACTTTGTCCCTGACTGAGCACACCACGTATCTCACTTAAATCCCTTGCTGAGCCAGGCTGGACTTGCAGCTACATTGCAATTATGCAGATGCTTAAGTGCTTGGCAAAATCAGGGCCTCCCACCCACTCACCATCTCCAGGGCCTTTCCAAATTATAGAATCATAGAATCACTTTAGTTGGAAAAGACCTTTAAGATCATGGAGACCAACCTTTAACCTAACTCTAACCCTCAGCCTGGTCACATTTTGGGTCCAGGATGGTGGGAACAGTCCAGCTAAGGCTGGTTTCAGCAAGATCCTCTAAGCTCAGGTTCACACTTGCCCCGCGCGGCTTGGGCTCTCGCTCGGTTCTGCCTTGCGGATGGTTTCCCGGCACGGCTCCCGTGTCCCAGCTCCACACCAGGTTGCCTTGTTAAGCAGCTGATTTTAATTTCTCTCAATCAGGAGCTGGGCCCAAGCAATTACATAATAACGAGCTATTCATCCAGAGGGAGAGCGCAGATCTAGGTTAATTGGTCTGACAATTGATCCCAATCCTTTCCGGTTTTGCCCAGTTTTCCTTATTTTCCTCTCCTTCTGCACAATATCTGCAGCCTCGTTAATTAAGAAGGTAACTTCACCCCGAGGGCTGTTTTGTTCTCCCCTCCCTCCTTCAAAAGCAAGAATAAAAAAAAAAAAAGCAGCAAGAATTAGCTAGTTTGGGATGAAGCAACCACCTCCGAGCAGGACGGAGCCGGTTGGGTCTGACGGGGGTGAGACCGCGTTGAGCTGCTGCTGTTCTCCTGGGCTTTGGGGAAACAACTCTGCATGGCGAAAGCAGGTGCTGTCCCAGAAACGCTCCTCCCGGCACGTTCGCTGTGTTCGCTAGACACATCGTAAAGCTGGGCAGCAGCAGAAAACGGCGGAGTTGCTGGGGCTGACCAGGGGCTGGGCCATCACCAGGGCTGCAAAGCTGCAAAATTTGGGGCAGAGATGCAAAAGGGTGTATGGCTTCTTGGGAACATGCAGCCCTAAAGGTTTGGGCACCTCTGAAGCCCTTTTAGCCAATGTGCACTGCTGCAAAAGCCCCGTGCATGGGGGTCTGATGAGCAGGGGATGCTGGAGTCGGACACTGTGCCCCGAGGCCATGCCAGGTGGAGCAGAAATGACGCTTTGTCCTTTTTTGTGCACTCTGTGGTCTGTATTTATGGATACCCAAAAGCAGGGACCCCGTCACAGAGCCAGGCCCTGACCCACGCCAACAGGGCTGGGACACTCGGCTCTCTATTTTCTTATCACCCATAGGTGTGGGCAGTCCCGACCCAGCTATATGTGAAGGAACTATAAAGTATTTTGTGCCTCCATTTCCAGCATCTGAAAAGTCGTGGGTAAAACCCAGAGATCACTTTGGGACTGAGGAGGTGCTGGACCGGCGAGGTTTCTAGTCAGACATGTTTCCCCGCAGCTGGGTATGTCTTGCAGAAAATAAACTGGCATCTGCAGAGAAGAGCCCCATTGCGAGGGCAAAGCAGTCCCAACACGGCAGCGCTTGTGTTCCAAGCTGCAGTGAGGGGCTGCGCCCGGCCAGGCTGCGGTTGCCGCCTGCACCAGTGCCCGTCCCCAGCAGCCAGCCCGGGAGCACTTTTCCCATGATAAAAAAGGTGGTGTACAAGATGCACGAGCAGCAAGCACGGCCATGAGACCACGTTGCTGGGCTGGGAAGGGAAAATCTCTTCTAAAATAGGCATCCAAGGCACGAGTTTGCTTTTCCAGAGGCGGCGGGGAGCCGAGGGGGGTCTGGGACTGAGAGCAAAGACGATGCCTGCAAGAGGAGGGGGTGGTAACACCTGAAAAGCTCGGGGGACACATTCCTTGCCATGCTTCCTTGGGGCTGATGGAGTCATTAGCTGGCATGGCTGTAACTGGGAGGGGAAGCAAGCAGGGCCCTCCGGCAGGACGGGGCACAGCTCGCCCTCAGCAGCCCCTGCCGGGTTGGGGTGATGAGCCAGGTGGTTCCCAGCCGGTGCCCGGCCAAAAGCCTCGTGCAGGCAGGCACGGTGCTGTAAATGGGTGCCATCGATCCCAGCCCTGCCGGGGTGGAGAGCTGGCTGTCAGGTGACACCAGCACCGTGGGCAGGAGGCTTTGCAGCACCAAGCGCAGCAGGTCCCTGCCTACCCCATCCCTTCTCCTGGGAAGGATTCGCCCCTCGCAGCACAAGCTGCCTCCTCTCGTGGTGCATCCCCCCGGCACACGCAGTGGGGCCCCCCCTTGCCTCCCCATTACCAAACAGAAGCCAATTCCCGGCATCCACCACTGCTGCCGCTGCATCTCCCAGCACCTTTGGGAGTTTCTCCGAGTCCGCTGGCATTTTGGAGCCGTCCTCGGCAGCCGTTGGGTGACTGCCATCGCTGCCACCGCTGCCATCGCCGGCGGATGTGCAAGCGTTGAAAGCAGCGCAGGCTGGCAGGATGGAAACGCGCCACAGGCACCAAGCAGGTCACAGGGGACCTGTGGGGCTTGGGGACAAGCCAGCTATGTTTCCATAGACCCTTGAGGGCTCTCACCTGATCTCTCACTAACAGCCTTTCGGTTGCTGCTGTTAATCTCTCTTTTCTGGATCTCAAGAGACTGCATGTGGCTCCAGTCCCGGCTCCCTGGGGGTGATGAACACGGGCTCTGGGACATGGGGGATTGGGCTGGGCTGGACCTGGACCCAGACAAGGCAGGTTGCCCCCAGAGTCTGTCAAGTTACGGTTTAAAATGGTATATATTCAGGGTGAGTCTGTTCTGGGAGAGGCGCAGCACCATGTCCCCAGGGCACCCTCTCTGTCCCAGGAGCTGGCACGCACCAGCTGAGGAGGAGTGGGCAGGGAATGGAATTGCGGATGGGGACAAGCTCAGAGCCATCGAGGGTGGCCATGGGCACAGGGTGTACAAGCTCAGCTCCATGGGTGTCTGCCTGAGGGTGGCCTGAGACCAGTTGCCTCCCCTGTGAGGGTATTTATGTTGCTGGATGGGATCCCTGGAGCCCTTGTGTCCATGCTCCGGCAGCTGCAGGACACCAGGGCTGTACCAGATCATGGTCAGACCCTTCCCTTGGCTGCATCCCTGCTCCAGGACAGCGAGCTGGGAACCTCCAGGAAGGAGCCAGCCCCCGGTGGGATGTTGCTGGTGGGTTTGGTGGTTGGTGGGAATGACAGGCAAGGGGGGCTCATGCTCGGGGTTGCCGGTCACGGTGGCGTGCATGGGCACAGTGTCAGCAGCTGGTTTTTGGCAGCCGTGAGCCCCAGCCCTGCATCACCCACAGGCTCGGCCCCAGGGAGGCAGTGAGAGGGTGGCAGGCTCACATCTAAACACAACATGTTCCACAAACGTGTTTGTTAACACAGTCACAAATAAACATTTTGCAAGATCTTTGCCAGGAGGACGGGCTTAACGTGTGTGGAGCCTCGAAGGATACGAGAAAGCTGATGCAGCCCATCACCGTGGGCCCTGACCTGGCCTCCCCAGCCCCTCTGGGGAGCGCATTACTTAAGTCCTTGTGTACAAATAGAGAAGCAAAGCCTGTTAATCCTACCGGGAGGGAAATGCTATCATGGTGCTGGGGGAGAAGGGGAGAGCGAGTGGAAACCAGCAGAAACCTCCCTGGTTCCGCCTGCCCTCGCCACCCATGGCTCTGCGCCCGCTCTGTCCCCCACAACGTGGTCCGGCTTCAGGGTGAGAGGGGGGGAAAGCAAAGTAATGGCCCGGGTCCTTGGGGGATTTGGGGCTTGCAGGGACAGGATGAACAGTCTCAGCATCAGGAGAGCTGTGGGTGCCAGGGGGGAGTGGGGGCAGAGCTGAGCACGGAGGCATGGAGGAGGAGGAGGGGGGATGCCCTGAGTTGCTGGGGACCTGCAGCCTGCATTTTTTCCAGGGATGTTTTCTATATGGACCCTACAGACCCCAGCTCCTCTTCTGACCCACAAGCTGTTCATTCTTTTGCCCATCTCATTCTCTGCCCTATCCTGCTGG